>NW_027397066.1:82033833-82149731 GCF_003265705.2 Callorhinus ursinus
CACACACACACACACACACACACACACACACACACACAGCTTGACACGTAGACTTTGCCATTCATTGTTGTGAATAACCAATAATTCCCTAATGAGGGGAGAAATATGGCATCAAATTTGAAATTACATTATGGAAATTATTTAGAGTAATATATAACTTATAAGCAACATATATTTATAATGTAGGTATAAATAGTTATAATTTTGTCCATATTGGATTATGGTAAGGTTATCATTTTCTTCTCTTGTATCTTTAATATGACTATTAAAAATATTTAATGATCTTTGTTTTGTACTTATAATAATTCTGAATTAAAATCTGCAAAACCCCTCTGTTAATTCTGCGCGTTTTCAATTCCTGATTGATTTATTTGGCTAAAAGACTTGAGTTAAAATAGTCTATTTTCAAGTTCAGTTCTTAGTATAGGAATCAGTAATAGATTTTTACCTTTTATACCAGCAATTGAGAATGGGGTTTTTAGGTTAGAAGCTGCATTCTTACCTTCTCCTAGAAGTAGAATCACATCCAAAAGGGAAGATGTCAATTCCATTGCATTTTTTTTCAGAGTGTGAGCTGCTCCTTAGAAGCCAGCTGAGTATAACCAGGGGATGGATCGGAGGCCCCTGAGCTACCTGTGGAGCAGTTGGTGGTCTTGCTGCACTTCAAGGCTTCCCCAGGTTCCTGACAGCCCCTGACACCTGCATGAACTGACATCTCAGATGGTGTTTGCTATGGCTCTGGAAATAGTAATGGCTGTGCTGATTTGGTTATCAGACAATGTAAACTTTTTTGGGCATCAATCCATCGCTGAGGTACCAGCTTTTCATGATGGGAAAGGACCTCACTTAGGTGGGCTTCTTGAAGAGAAGTGAGGAGCATGTTCAAGCCAGAGAAGGATGATGTCAAAGTTCCTGCCAATCTGCTGGTTCGTTTAGGAAGTATCCTCATACTGTCAGCTTAGGCTACTGGTATGGGCTGAATTTTATCACCCCTCCCCCCCAGATTCATATGTTGAAGTCCTAACCCCCAGTACCTCAGAATGTGGCCATACTTGATACAGGATCTTTACAGAGGTAATTTAGTTAAAATAAGGTCATTAAGGGTGGGCCTTAATCCAATATGACCAGTGTCCTTATAAGAGCAGGAGATTCGGACACAGAGATGTACAGAGGGAAGATGATGTGAAGATATATGAAGAAGACAGTCATCTATAGAAACCAACCCTGCTGACACCTTGATCTGGAATATTTGGCTCCAGGTTTCTTGGAAATAAATTTCTATTGTGTAAACCACCCAATCTGTCATACTTTTTTTTTTTAATAAGATTTTATTTATTTATTTGAGAGAGAGAATGAGAGAGAGAGAGAGCATGAGGGGGGGAGGGTCCGAGGGAGAAGCAGACTCCCCGCTCAGCAGGGACCCTGATGCGGGACTGGATCCTGGGACTCCAGGATCATGACCTGAGCCGAAGGCAGTTGCTTAACCATCTGAGCCACCCAGGCATCCCTCTGTCATACTTTGTTAATGGCAGCCCTAAAAAACTGTGAATTCTCATCTTCCTTTGTCTTCTGGATGCCACTGACTCACCTGGATCTTTTTAGGGAGGAAACTCAAAGTGTGGTCTGAAGGTCTTCTGTTTCTGTAGAAGCAGCTGATGATATCAGACAAATAAGCCAGGGCTGTGCCTTCTCTAGACTGAGGTAGAGCAGGGCAGGCAGCTCCCTCCCCATCTTAGCCCCCCATCATGTTTCTGCCCAAAGAATAAACACATTATTTTTTTTCTTTGTCTTTTGCTTCTGCCTCTATTTTCCCCCCTTTTATAAACTGCCAAGATCCTACTGGTTGGCATCCAATCCTAGTTCATTACCCAATCTGGTTATCTTGCATCACCCAAGGAAAGTACTATCAGAATGACGAAAAATAAGTTAAAACTCTAGTGATAGCAAATATTTTTTCCCAGCAGAGACCTATTAAGGACACACCTCATCTTTAAATCATATGCAGCTCATCCTGAAATGCCTTTTTTCAGAATACACTCATTGCTTCCACATCTGAACCATATCTGTAGTAGATTCCCTTTTCTTTCTTTTTCTTTTTGTGGATCCTGGTCACAATGGCAACCATGATCTCTTTGCTTTACATCTGGCTATATTCCCAGAGCTTCCATTTCCATGTGGCATATCTTTATGCTCACTTTGGGTATCCCAGTGCCCAGCTTATTGTTGGCCAGAGATACCCGAAAGGTAACTTCTTCGTTCCTCTGGTGCTCATTTTACTAGGGAGTGGCAGGGTGTGGGGGGTGTGGGGTGGAATTTGCTGGTTGGATTTCTGTATCTGTATGTTTATAGAAGATTTTAGCATCAAGCAGTTAACAGAGTCCCCTTTTTTTCTATGATGTCTTTTGGTTTTACCCAGGAGCTGGTGTGGTGAAGGATGAAGAGATGGCAATGCATTGGTTTAGGTAAGAAAGATGATATCTACCAAAAGCAAAACTACAGAGTTATTCCAGGAAGTGTTGAAATATAAAATCTTATGATTTTGGTGCCTTTTTCCTAGAATGAAAGTAAGATAAAGATATAAACTTTCTCAATATTAAAGTCTTGGTATGCTTTCTACTTTTTCCACTTGGTGGAGAGGCAGGAGTAGTGGTGGAGGTAATGTGGCTGATGTATTGAAAAACAGTCTATACCATGTAAGCAAACAATAGATTAGCTTTAAAAGAACTAAATTGGAGTGTACGTAACATTTTAGGTCAAGATTCAACACATCAGTAATTTTATTAACAGTGCTCTGTGTTAGCATTACCTTGTTTATTAAAATTTTGATCTCTTGACCATAAGAGACACATTAATTTGAAATTTTAAAGTAGAAGTACATATTACTTACTGATTAGTCCACTTTTTTGGCTTAAATTTTATTCAACTGGTTTGTATTCAGTGTTCTAAATTTTTCACAGGCAGCTTTTGCAATTCTGATTGTGTAGTATTGGCCTGATGAATCCTCACAAAACAGTATCCCACATTGTACGTTCAGTTTGAGAAAATAAGAAAAACTTTGGAAACATACACTGGAACACTCCACCTCACATGCTAGAGGTGTTAGAAACTCCATTTTATGTGGAGACTGTGATAGAAAATAAGGACAAGTTAGGTGAAAAGCCAGAGTCGCTTAACATAGAGAACTGGCTTTGAGTTCATACAGTCTCAATTTATTTGAAAGTGGCATTTTGTATGGCATCCACTAGCCACAAAGAGTACATGAAATGTGGTTAGTCTGAATGGAGATGGAAAATACACACTGGATTTTCAAGATTTGATGTGGAGAAAGGAATATAAATTATATCATTAATAATTCTTTATATTAATTATATGTTGAATGATAATATGGTAGGGTTAAATGAAATATATTTTTTAAATTAATTTTACCTATTTCTTTTAAAACTTTTAATGTGGCTGCCAGGAAATTCAAAATTATGCATGGCTTGCATTATATTTCTGTTGGATATTTCTCAGAGTCACCTATGATCCTGAGAAATGTTCGATTATCTGAGAGAGAAGAGAACACATTTATGACTTTGCTATTACCCATGAACTGATGAGCTCAATTCTTCTCAGATGTTGCCTTTCTTCTCTCTAAAATAGTGGTTGACAAACTTGGGACATATCAGAATCCCCTGGACAGCTTTGAAACATGCTGATGCTTGGCTTCAGATTGACTTAAGTGAGAAGAAAAAGCTCTCCTAAATGTGTAGCCAGGTCAAATCTCTACTCTAGAAGTCTACAGTGGTTATAAAGTAAGCACAAACCAGCAGAGGAAGCCATTTCAGGAACCCATTTCAAGACAAAGTTTAAAATGGGTATTCTGATAAAGTTTACCTACCAAAAGAAGAAATAACTTTGAGAATCAGGAAGGGAATGGCATGGCTCTAGAGGAGCTAAATGTGGTTGGTGACTGACTACACGAGGCTGAAGCCCCTGCTACTGGGAATGTAGGTTACATACCTGCAGCGTTGTCATCACCTGGCAGGCACTTGTTATAAATGCAGCATCTGAGACTAACCCAGCCCTACTGAAGCAGAAACTTCATTTCATCAAGGTTCTAGGGTGACTAGTATGTGCATTAAACTTACTCTCAACAACATTTTGGAAGCCAGGTTCTTTCTTACATGGGGCCATACAATTAAAGGCCAGTTTGAAAAACCTTTTCATCTTTCAGTGCTGGCTTCTCCCCTGTCAGGAATGGAGTGGGAAAGCATTACGAAAATGAGATTTCCCCTTGTTGTGTAAAACAGAATTTATAGTTTATGACTTGCAAAATATGTCTAATAAGGAAAACACTGAAAAGAAACAAATGTGTCCTATCACACAGTAAAGACTACTATAAACATTTTGATGGGTGTTCTTCTAGACTTTTTTCAATTGATATATGTATGATATTCCTTAATTTACTTGAAGACTTCCCTGTTTTATGTTTAGTCCTTTTTCCTAGTTTCTTAGTATCAGAAACTGCTGTTGGAAAGGGCCTTTCATACATATCTTTTGGAACGTCTGATTTCCTTATCAAAAAAAAATCACTAAAAATAGAATTATCAGGTCAGACAAGGATCCTTTCTAAAGCTTTTGGTACATATTGTAAAACTATTCTTTTTTTTTTTTGAGATTTTATTTATTTATTTGAGAGAAAGGATGAGAGAGCAAGTGAGCATGAGTCGGGGAAGAGCAGAGGGAGAGGGAGAAGCAGACTCCCTGATGAGCAGGGAGCCCTTTGCCGGGCTTGATCCTGACACTCCAGGATCATTACCTGAGCCAAAGGCAGACATGTAATTGACTGAGCCACCTAGGCACCCTGGAAAACTCTTCTGAGAGGTTGCCCAACTCCACTCTAGTATATGCTCATAGATTTATCAATATTGTTTTTAATCATTTGTTAATCTTTGCCAACATGAATAACAATGTAAGAGGTCTCATTTAAAATTTTTCATTTTTTGGGCTGCTTGTCCCTCTTCTTCCCCTTCTGTTCCTCTTCTCTCTCTCAAATAAATAAAATCTTAAAAAAATAAATAGAATTTTTCATTTTTATTGATTGTGAAGTTGAACATTTTTTTAAAACATCTGTTGTAATTTTGATTTCCCTTCCTGCAAATTGCCTGTTCATGTTGTCTGCCCATTTTTCCTCTGGATTTTATTTTCTTACTCATTTTTCAAAATTTTCATGATTAAAAATAGCAAACTTTTTTACACTTCCTTTGATTTCTGACAACATTTTCCCCCTAATCATAATTAACTTGAAAAAAACTGTAAAGTAAGAAGGCAAAAATTATATAATTCATATTGCCCATTATGATGGCCATCAGCCACACGTGGCCATTTAAATTTAAATGAATTAAAATTAAAAATTCAGGTCTTGGGGCGCCTGGGTGGCTCAGCTGGTTAAGTGTCCGACTCTTGATTCCGGTTCAGTTCATGATCTCAGAGGTGTGAGATCAAGCCCTGCACTGGGCTCTCTGCTGGGCATGGAGCCTGCTTAATTCTCTCCCTCCCTCTTCCCCTGCCCCTCCCCCTAAAAATAAATAAATAAATAAATATTCAGTTCTTCAGCTGCACTATGTACATTTCAGGCATTTCAAGTATTTAATAGCCACAGGTGGCTAGCAGCTACTGTATTGGACAGTGCAGATATAGAATATTTCTATCTTTGGAGAAAGTTCTATTGGAAAGTACTGGCATATTACATTTATATTACAGCAGTTGGAAATAGTGCTTAAGGATCAGCTTATATTTTACTGAATTCCTAACATTCCCAGATGGTTCTTTCCTGTATTTTGATTTCCTGAATATTTTGGAGAGAAGAGTATAATTATTTTGGTATTTGGAAAAGCTGATGAATGGGTTTGGAGCAAATAAGTGGCTTAAATATTCTTACATTAGTTTTTTAAAAAAGTACTGTACATGTTTCAAATGAGAGACATTTTTTAATGAAAGAGACTTATTAACATTTGTCTAGATCTATGATAAGCTGGTTCCCATACATATTTGTATTGGCACTGCCCTTGGTTTTATAAAGGAGATGCTTTTTCGAGGGACTGTTTCCTTGTTCTTTATTGCATACTCACTCCCCACCATCCTTCCAGCCCATATAACCAGTCCCCTTTCTTTTCCTTTCTTTTTCAGATAAGCCTCCAAGCAGGACCATCCCCGTGCTTCCTTTAACCTGGCAGTAGGAAAACTGAAAAACATGACTGGTTCCATGGAAGTAGGGTAATGAAATTAGCTGTCTTTCCCCTTCAAGCTGAGATGTCATTCCTTCTAAACGTGCCCCCGTATATTACCTGCAACTGACAGACAAAAGAAGCGTTTTATATATAGTTCACTTCCTACTCTTGCCTTTTTATGTACTTACATTGTTAGGAGTTATGATAAAAGTCACAAAGTCACAAATCCAAGATTTGTACATGTGCATAGATTCAACTGATTATATTCTTAAGTCATTTCATGAACCTGAAATGAAAGGCCAGGTTATTTCATGGTCCTTACAGTCTCCTGTACCCTGGATGTACCATCTTTATGGCCTTATGGCATTTTCTAATAAAAAGAATGAAATATATAAGAATATAAGGTAGATAGCTCTCTTTGGGCACAAATTCTTCTTGTGTCCATTGCACTAATCTTCTTCTGGTTACTCATAGTCATCAAGAGAAGTACAGCTATTTTCTCTGGAGAAGTTCTTAATGTTTTTGAATAGTTCATAGTCTGAGACTTTTTTTTATGCAGCTATTTTGAGGCAGAGACATTTTGATAGGGTCCTAAAAATAAACCATTAAACTTTCAGCTTGTTCTTTTTTTCAAGTAATGTAACTGACATATAGTCCATTATCAAGTAATGTGTACAACCCCCTCCTTCAAACCCCATCCCTTAATCTACTTCAGACTGATGGGTAGACAAGGTTCAGAAAGAAGGAGTCTCAGTGAGGCACTGATGGATAGAGTGAGTCTTGGGAATTGATATAACACTCAGGAATATTGGTTGCATGCATTACTTGGTAATGAAATTTTGAAACGATCTTTTTGAAGCAGCCAAACCAAAATGGTATAGTCAATATGTTCTCTTATGACTGACGGTTGGTAGTTTCACAACTGATGGACAGGCATGTTGAACGGGGCCCCCCTCCAGTTACCACTTCCAAACCAAAATATAGAATTTGTTTGCAAGGAAGGGGTCTCAGACATTACCTAAGAGTCTTGGCTAGAAAACCCTTCTAAATAGGGAAAAAAATCCAGCTGGACTCTGATGTTGTAAGACTATTTCTTCGGGTGGTTTTGGTTTTATTATGAAGACACTTATGATGAAACACAGATGAAATGGCACGTGTTTCCCTCAATACCTTAGAATGAGTCCAGACAGGTGTTAACCTGGCCCTTAGCCTAAACATTGGATGCGCAAGTGCTTTCAGTTTACTTTTTCTTTACCTGACAAAATAACCACCTCTTCTAGGGATGTAGAGATACTCCTTAATGTTGCTGCAAGACAGGGGATCCAAGAAGCCCAAGAACTTCTGGAGAATGTTATTTGGACTAGAAACAAACTCTCGCCAACTCAGAGAATGAAGATTTTTTACAAACCCTAGCGTGTGTGCTGCACACTCTTCCTGGGTGGGGATGCCTCCCTCTCCCTCACTTCCTGTGGCCTTGCAATGCTTACTGGAACTTTCAGTGGAAGTGGCTTTTAGTTATAGTTTTAGATGCTGCTGCATCATCAATTTGCTGTTCAAAATCCTTTAAGCAAGGTGTTGCTTGTGTTTTCCTGGGATCCAGGTTTGACCTCTTCTGGATGGAGGAGTATTTTATTTAGATTTCATTCCTGCTCACCTCAGCTTAGTTTCAAGTCAGCGAGCATTCTATGAAGTGGTAGGAGGGAAAGAAGGAAGAAACCTGTCAGCAGAGATTTGGCTGCTTGGATGTGTTAGTTGGCACCCGCAGATCACTGAAGGAGCGAAACTCGTCATTAGCTTAATCTCTGGCATGTGGTGCTCTGCTTAAAATAAACTTGTTTTCATGTCTCTACATTTCAATGATCTGCTCTATCAGGTTTCTATGGTATTTTATTGTATTACTTTTTGTATTACTTTGTATAAAAAGTCCTTTATGGGGAAAAAATAAAAAGGCTGTGAATATTGCCAACAAAAGAAAAAAGGATAAAGTATAAGAGCTCACATTTATTGAGCACCTACCATGTTGTAAGGTTTTTTTCCTAACGGCTTTTAAGTATTTTATCATTCACTAGTTATAAAATCCTTATGAGGTGGGTAGTATTATTGATGTGGGAAACAAAGGCAGAAAAAAATTATTAAATTTCCTTACTATCTACAGCCCATTGACAAGTCCTTGAAATAGGCAGAGTGACCTTCCTCTAGGGACTCAACTGCCTCGACGTTAATACTTTGCTAAGGGCAAAAAGCAATCTTAGCCCAACCTCCAGGGTCCTGTAAGTCTACTTTAACATATAAAAATTCCTTTAAACATCCTTTATCTCTAACCTGCCCCCCCAAGATACGTGTTGGCAATCACCCCCCAAGCACATGGCCCACCGATATACATCTGAAGGGTCTCATGGCTCAGGTTTTATGAGACGGTAATACATGACCCTTTCCCAACAATAGTTAGCCCCCTCGAGGTCATAGAAAACTTGCTTCCAAAATTCTTTAGAGACTTACACTATCCCCAACCCCCTCCCAAATTGAAAGTATATAATGGGCCACTCCCATGACCCCAGTGCAGCCCTTCCTAACCCCGGGTCCTGTCCCCCCATGCTTTCATGAAACCACCTTTTTTGCACCAAAGATGTCTCAAGAATTCTTTCTTGGCCATTGGCTTCGAACCCTAACGTCTTTCCTACATCATCATCATTCCCATTTTACATATGTGGGAATAAAGATGTAGAAGTCAAGTAATATGTGCCAGGTCAGAGAGTGAGCGGTAAGATAGGATTTTGAAATTCTTAACTAGTTCTACTAACATAACTCTCCCAAATCTCCTTCCTAACAATTTCAAAGATTCTCCAAGAGCAGCTACTTGGTTTATTACTAGGACATAGTGAGAACTTACCTTAGCCAATAACTCAGCCACATTTTCTAACGGTATTTTTTCTTTTTCTTTTTTTCTTCCTTCCCCCCCCCTTTTTTTTTAGCATGAACCACATATTCCTAAACTTTTAAAGTGACACTTTTAACTTTAAATATAGTTACCTTCATTTATTGCTTTAGATTATAGCACAGTTCTCTCCTGGGAATATAAATTCAGAAACATGTGAAAGAGTCAAACTAGAATTCAATAAAATGATTAAGCTGTATGTTTAAAATATTTGTTTCACTTTTAAGTTTGAGTATCAAGTTTATACTATAGGCACATGCAAGATGACTGAATCTTAGTCAATCTCCTTTTGAAACTGCTTAAAACCATAAAGCTGAACAAAAATCAAAACAGCTACACTAATGCTTTGGTGAAGCTCCATTTTAAAGTAACCTCTTTCCTCTCCTTCCCAAACCTCCTCTCCTCCTTCCTTGGCCTTTTGTTTCGGGACCCCTGTACCACAAGATGAAGGGCTGGTAGCACTTACACAATTCCTGTCAAAACAGGCTAGATCCGAATTCCTTATAACCCTCCCCCTTTTGGGGAGGGCCTGCAGTTTTTGAAGGCCATAACCTGCCACAGCCTCCTTTGCCTGGCAAAGCAATAAAACTATGTTCCTCTTTAGCCCAAACTCTGTCTTCGCATTGAATTTAGACTCTGAAGCATGGGGGTTGGTTTTATTAACGCTTTTTGTCCCAACTTGCTCAGACTCAAAAGGATGTAGATCAAATGGTCCAAGACTCTTTTTTGTTCCACTTCCATATTTCATGAAGCAGTTAAAACCCTTTCAATATAGAAAATCCAAAATCCATACACCAAATTCTTCACTTGAACCATTGCTAAGTATTTTTGGCCTCCCCAGAACCACTTTAGGTTTTCTTATATTTTCCCAGAGGACACAGTCTTTGCTTCAATCTTTATTGCTTGAGATAAAGCTCAGGAAATTTTATCCTAAGCCATTAATATCCATTTGCATAATACTAGGGCAATCATTTCGATCATCATGTAAATATGCGTTTTTTTTTTTACTTTCACGATGATACCACTTTACTGCATTGCATTTTTAAGTCGTATTTCAAAGGCTTGTTTATAGTGATGACCCAAAGCCTGCCATTGTGAAGTTACCGTAGAAATAATCACTCCTTGGTGTTCAATGTCTTTATTTTATTTATTTATTTATTTTAAAACGTTATTTTGTTTATTTTTTTTTTTAAGACTTTATTTATTTGACAGAGAGAGACACTGTGAGAGAGGGATCACGAGCAAGGGGAGTGGGAGACGAAGAAGCAGTCTCCTGGCTGAGCAGGGAGCCCAATGCGGGACTCGATCCCAGGACTCTGGGATCATGACCTGAGCCAAAGGCAGACGCCTAACGACTGAGCCACCCAGGCGCCCCCAATGTCTTTATTTAAAAAAAATTCCTTTAGTTGACACCTACAAATATCTCCAACCAACACTGATTTTAGGTATTTTAGGGTTTTAATATGTCTTCTGAAAGCTCTTCATTGCGGAAATAAAGTGGTAGAGTAATTCAAGTTATTGAAAAAGCATAACTGCAATTAGAAAGGCCAGATAAGGACTCACTATAAAACCCCTCTGATTTTGACTTTCTTACTACTTGAGTGTTAAATAGGGCATGACCTGCCAATCCATTGAATGGTTGAAGCCAAACCCTTCATGCAAAACCAGTGTGAAAGATTGGGATTTCCCCGACTCCAGACTCCAAAGCTCTTCTATCTTTCCTTTCTGTATTTGGGGAAAGATGCAAGTGGGAAAAGCAAGAAATTAGAAAGAAATTGAAGGGAGGTGGGGGAGAGAGAGAGAGAGAGAGAGAGAGAGGGAGACAGAGAACACAGATCTGTAAATATTTATTGGCTTTAGAGAGAGCCCAGATTTTGCTGCCCTCCGTCCTTCCTCTGTGCTCCTTGTAAGCCACACTGGTTGAGACTCTGCTCTCTTCTATATGCCCCCAGTTTCCTGTTTAGCTGTTTTGATACCTTTATCTTTTTCTTCGCAAGACAAATCTGCCTTGACGTCAATATGTAAAAAATATTTTGCATTCAAGTATAGATTTATGGTACACAGATCTTTCTTTTTAAAGATTTTATTTATTCATTTGAGACAGAGAGATACAGAAAGAGAGAGCATGAGCAGGGAAGAGGCAGAGGGAGAGGGAGAAGAAGACTCCCTGCTGAGCCCGGGGCTTGACGTGGGGCTCAATTCCAGAACCTGAGATCATGACCTGCACTGAAGGCAGACACTTAACCATCTGAGCCAACCAGGTGGCCCCGGGTACACAGATCTTAAGCCTACAACTCAATGAATTTTGTACATGTATCACCTGCGTAGCCTCCACTCAGAGGATTTTGATTTCTAATATTCCTTCCTAGTCAATTCCTCTAAGTAACCACTTTCCTGTTATCTATCACTTTGGGTTAGTTTTGCCTGCTTGTGAATGCTGTCATATCTGTGTGTAAATTTGGTTATAAAAATTATACTCCATAGTCTGTTGTGTCTGTGTTCTTGCCCTCAGGCTTGTTGTGAGATTTATCCTTGTTGCCAGCAGTTGAAGTTAGTTTATTCTCTTTCCTGCCCAGTATTCCAATGCATGATTACACCACAATTTATGCTTTCTCCTTCTGATGGGCATTTAGGTTGTTTCCAGTTTCTGGCGATTACCAAAAGAATGCCTATGAACAGTCTTATAAACGTCTTTTGATAGATATATGAGCTCATTTCTTTTGGATATATACCCAGGAATGGAGTTGTTGGGCTAGAGGATACACATGGGCTTAGCTTTAGTTTGTTCTGCCAAATATTTTTGCAAAGTGGTTGTTCCATTTTACATTCCCACCACCAATTTTTGAAAGTTCCAGTTTCTCTACATCCTTGCCAACCTTTGGATAGGTTAGTCTTTAAATATAAACTCTTCTGGTCATTGCAGAGAATTATCTTACTTATTTATCTTACTGTAGTTTCAGTTTGCATTTCTCTGATGAGTATTAATGGGGAGCACATCTGTTTGAAAGTGTGAAGGGGGTTGGGTCTTAAATGCAGCATGTATTGCATGCCACATTCTCAGAGGGATTTGGGATAGACTAATAGTGCAAAACTAAATAGTGAATAGGTGGTTTTCAACGGTCTGAACAGATGTAGGGTTTTGGTGGTAAGTTGTCACCCTAGGATTTCCTGGGATAATGGATATAAGCTTAGTCAGGAAACCAAAGAGAATTATAACTGGTAATTCAAACAGAATAACTTTATTATAACCATGCTTTATTACCCAGACTTTTGTTGGGTACAATCTATACATACGGCTCTGGTAAGAAATATCAAATCAGTCCACATATATGTTATTTAGTAAGGTTCATCGAATCTTGATTCAAAAATGAAAATACTGTATTTTAAATTTTATTGGAAAGTGTTATTTAGCATATGACAGAAACCAAGTTGGGGCGCCTGGGTGGCTCAGTTGGTTAGGTGACTGCCTTCGGCTCAGGTCATGATCCCAGGGTCCTGGGATCGAGTCCCACATCAGGCTCCCTGCTTGGCGGGAAGCCTGCCTCTCCCTCTCCCACTCCCCCTGCCTGTATTTCCTCTCTCGCTGTCTTTCTCTGTCAATTAAATAAATAAATAAAATCTTAAAAAAAAAAAAAAAGAAACCAAGTTGAACTGTTGGCCAATGGCTTACGCCAAGTTACCCTAAGGCAGCACCAATATCTGAATGAACTTTTTGGATTCTTGGCCTAGGGTCCAACTTAATCCTAGAAGGTATTGATGTAGCACCCATTTTTGTGTGTTTTTGCTAAAGAAAGCATAGTAAGTCCTTCTTTTGTTCTTCTACCTGAATTTCACTCTCTTCTCTCAAGAAAGCTGGATAGTACACTCGGATGTGTGCCAGTTGTGGAAATGATTGGCACTCATTTTGCAATCTCAAACAAATGGCGTAAATTTTTAGAGCCTACGTTCCCTCAGCTGTGCAATAACCACTCCCTCCCAAGTGTTGTTGTGAGGGCTGATGTTTAAAAAAGCACACAACACAATTCTTTGCCTGAAATGATCACCTTGAAGGTGAGCGTATTAAAGTTGTCCGGCACATGAAAATGAAACAGAGCCATTTTTTGTCCGAAGAGGACTGACAATGAAGCAAATGGAGTTTAAGCTTCAGGGCCTCCTAGCAGGGAGTCAAAATAAGATATTCTGTCACAAATGTTGTCAAAATAAGATATTTTAACTGCGGTTGGCGAGGATCACTTACGCCTCTCATTTTGACTTGCTTTCAATCACATTTGCTCTTCCATCAACTGGCATTGGGGAGCTGCAGGCATTTCTGGGCTTCAGTTGTGGGAAAGTTGAGTTTGGGAATGTGTATAGTTTGGGTTTATGGGATCTATTTGACTCACACTTCTACACGTAGTTGAATTACTGCTAGCTGTCTTGGTGCCGGAGTAGCTTCCAGAAAAACCCCAACTTCCACTGTGATTTGCTTAGGTGCAAGGCCAGAGGTGTGGTCAAGCTGCTGGATGTGTGTACTGTACCCAAGATCAGAAGCATGTGGGTGGTGGAGGAGGAAATGATTTGATATGTACTCATCTAGATGCAACTGATAGAAAATCCCCCTTAACTCTAGAACTCACATGTTAAAGAAACTTGACAAAAGCCTTCCCAATATTGACCACAATCCTAAAAATGTATATGAATTTACCAGTAATGAGTTGTGAAGCTGAAAGATGGTTTTCTACACTATCGGTAAATTTTGAACAAACCTGCTTACAGAAATATCAAAGTCCATTCTCTCTATGGAAATTACAAAATAATTGTCATACAAAAAGTGGCTCAAAGGGCATGAAGTTCAAAGAACAGTAAAAAAGACTAATAGAAGTGTGTCAGTAAGTTAATAAATTTACGTTATTTTTCTGGATGTTAAAGTGTCTGTCAGTCTTTAATTTATTTGTTGTGATTTCTTTTCTTAGTCCCTGATACACTTGGACTCATTTTGGGATTCACAAGTTTGTATTTTTTTTTCCTTTAAGGAACCTTCAAACTGTATAAATGTCTGGGGCACGCTACTGAATCCACCCATTTGTGATCATTTCTACCCAGTAGCCAACGAGCCAGCAGGACCTTGTTAGACACACCTCAGCTTGTGGCTTTCCTTGGCTGTAAATTCTGAAGCACCACGAAACTGAGAAACCTAAACTATGTAATAGTTCAGCGATGGGCTTTTTAAAAATTTCATTCTACAGATGAACGTGGAGGGTGGGGAGAGAGAGAGGCAAACCATAAAACAGACTCTTAATTATAAAGAACAAACTGAGGGTTGCTGGAGAGGAGGTGGGCAGGGGATGGGCTACATGGGGGGATGGGTATTAAGGAGGGCACTTGTTGTGATGAGCACCGGGGAGGGCATGTAAGTGATGAATCACTGAATCCTACACCTGAAACTAATTATGTTAAGTAACTAAAATTTAAATAAAAACTTGGAAGGAAAAAAATTAAAATTTTATTCTGCTCTCACATTGCTTTATTTCCTTTTGGCAAGTTGAGGATTGGCTTTGAATTACTGAAGGAGAAAATGGGAATTCTTAGTCCCTTTCCTTCACAGTGTAAAGACAGAGAAGACTTTGTAGATCCCTGGCCATGAGTAGTGAGATGACAGTGTCCATCAGATAAAGGGACCATGCCCCAGGAGTAAATTGTGAGAGTACAACAGTATACCCACTTTATGGGTAAAGAAACTGAGGCATAAGGTCCAGGGGATTCATCAAGGACATGGTGATTGGGATTAAATCCAACGGAGTACTGGATTAATGAAACTCTGTAACTCGTTGCTACCTTGCTAAGTGATTCACTTCAAAAACATGAAGAAGAAAGATTTACCTTGAATGTGCATAGATACTGATATTTCCTCGGCAACAGGTTTGAAGTTAAAAGCAAAATAGTGATTGAACATATGCAATTTTGTTAGAAAATCATGGGCTCTGAGGGAGTTGTCTCCGAAGCTCCTTCCCATCCTTTGTTAATTGAAAAGAGAAGTTCTTTATGTTAGATGCTGCCATATGGCAGTTATTTTAGGAAAATCTGTTTTCTAAACAGATTTTGAAGATCTGAGGCCATTTCCCTTGAAAATCTGAGGCCATTTCCCTTTCCTTATGAATCCCCCTCTGCTTTGGCCTTTTTTACTTTCTCAAAGTAAATCAGAGCCATGTGTGCAATTAACATTTAACACCCACCTCCTTGAGATCGTCATCAGTACCTGTCCCTAGTTGAAGGGATTTGTTACAATTTTGTTGCAATTAAATACTGACGAGTGTGAACATAAGGTATATTATTAATAGAATACCCATTTTTTTCTCTTAAGTTCCTTGATTAGGCTAAATTATTCCAGTGCTACATTCCTTGTATAATTTTGCTCTTAAAAAGAGGTGCGAGGTACCTGGGTGGCTCAGTCGGTTAAGTGTCTGTCTCTTGATTTCAGCTCAGCTCATGATCTCACGGTTGTGAGATCGAGCTGTGCCCTGCATTGGGCTCTGAGCTCAGTGGGGTCAGCTTCAGAGTTTCTCTCTCTCCTTCTCCCTCTACCCACCCCCCACCCCCTGCTTCCCTTTCTTAAAAAAAAAAAAAGAGGGCGCTGTTATTGAAATGCTTTGGTTTTAGGCCATCCACTTCCTTTGAGGGATGCTATAAGATAGAACCCCTGGAAACTACAAATACAGTTCACTACACCTTTGCGAGTCACAGTGTGGTCTGGGCCAGCAACATGAGTGTCTTGAGAGCGGGTTAGAAATGCAGACTCTCAAAATCGATCCCAGATCTATGGACTCAGAATCTGTATTTTAAGATCCCCAGGTGGTTTATATGCTCACTGAAGTGAGATGCACTGCTCTTCATTTCTTGGTCTATTTTCTTGGTGACTTGCAGGGAATATTTATTTCAGATATAACCCAGCAGTTAAATTCCTGGGTTTAAGGTAAGTAAAGAGTTTGCTTGATTGGAGATTGCCAGCTACCAGGTAGGTGCTTTTGGGAAATGCACTTAACTTCTCTCAAGCACAGTTTCTTCTCTGTAAAAGGGAGACTACAATAGCACCTATTGCATGAAGGTGAATTAAGTCCCATATTGTAGTTGCAAATGATAACCAATAAGTGTTAGCTAGTCTTCGTACTATCAGAAGTTAAATTTTAGTTTTTAATTGAATAGTTTGTCTTCTAGAATCACAACTGATGATTTGGGGAGGGCAGTTTAGAAAGTAGAGGAAATATAAAGCCAAATGTATAGCCCTTTCCAGGGGGTATTTGACTTTTTGACTGACCTTACTCCAGCTTCATCTTATTTTTCATGTTTTTTCCTTCATTCCAGTTTCCTCAGATTTTTACATTTCATTCTGTTCACGATGGTATCTTCGTAAGCCACTTCAAAATCATTTCACATTGAGGTGTGACATAAAAATAGTCATCACAATGACAAATTTATTAGCCCACAACTTTGACTCCAAGTTACATTGACAGCCTGGTCTTATTTTCTTGTTCTCTACAACTCACTATAGTTATATTGGTTAACCTCGTAACATTGTAAGGCAGGGGTGCTTACAACTATTGTTTAAGAAATGCTGTTGCCCTCCCGCAACCTTGTTTACCACCCGATCTCTAGTATGGTATCTTGCACGTAATGGGTGCATAGTATGTTTATGGAATGGATGACTATATACAAACTTCCAGCATACGTCACTTAACAGGTTTATATCACTTCATGTTTGCTCTTAAATTCAAACCCGGAATGGGCTTCCCTCATCTTTTGACTTGTCCAGTACGCAGGACTCAGGTCAAGTGCCACTCTCACCAGGAAGACTTCCTTGACCCTTCAGCCCAGACAAGGGGGCTCTCTCTTCTAAAAACTATGGAATTCACTGCTTGTCTTACTCAGCGGTGCTTGACATTCCTCCTTACCTTGGTAGCTCTCCTTGAACGAGAGCACAAGCTTTAGAATCAAGAAGTCATGGGTCCAATCTGATTTGGGCCACTTGCCAGCTGTGTGACTTTAGGAACATTAGTTTCTCTAGGGCTGTTCTCTCATCCATAAAATGGGAAAAACAGGGTGTCGTATTGCTACAATAGGTAACGTGTGTGGATGATTAGCACATTTCCTGGAGATATGGTCATAATCGTGTCTTATTTCACAAATTAAATTCAGTAACCTGCTCTTGTGGGACCAGCAGGAAATTATTACAGGGCTGTGAGTGAAGTCCTATTCCTGTAACTCTTGAGGAATTTTTTTGCCTCGGGCTCCCATGGTTGACACAAGCTACTGGGGTTTTGTCTATTGATAATTAGGGGTGAATGTAGCTGTGATTAAATATTGTCTAGGTTTCATGTCTGGGTTTCATGACTCGTCAGGGGTGGTGGAGGAGGAAGGTAAGAAATATTTCCTGTTACCCAGGGAACGAGGTACAATACAGTTTCAAACTCTCCTTTGAGTCCCTTTTGTTGTTTTTTCAAAAAAAAAAAAATCCCCTTCTTTTTATTCTGTAGATTTTTTTTTTTTTGCATTTCTTTTCCTAAGAATACATTATGGATATCAGAATTAATTGATTTCCAATACAGTGCTGTGGATATATATATATATATATTTTTCTTTTTTTTCCTCCAACCTCTTTGGGCTCTATGCAAGGTTCTGAAATGCAAAATGCGTGAGAGTCAAATAAACAAATCTTTGAGTGTCTGAATTCTGAAAAAGTGATTAATTAAGCCCATTCTCTTATTAGAGACTATACAAAGTTATCCCATGAGATACTTTTTCTATACACAAAATCCTTGGGGATACGGATACAGTCTACTATAAAATTGATCAGTGTAGTATCAGAAATTTTTCTGATGAATATATATTTAATAAGAGAAGAGTGCTTTGAACAACAAAAAGGCTGACACATCACATCAGTGCAGTATGCTCATTTTATATTTCCTATGGGTTTCTAACTATTCTAGTTCTTCTCCATATGGCAGCAGAGGAGACCTTTGAGAGCTAATCTGATCATCTTGCCTTCTGACTAAAGTTCAGCTGTCTCCCTGCGGCCTACAGTATTAAATCCAGTATGAAAAGTTTTGCCTATTCTGGCTTCCAATAGCCTGCCTGGTCTCAACTTCTGCCGGTGCCACGGGTGGAAAGTTCCAGCTGCAATGGGGTTCTTACCGTCACTGCCTACAGGTGGCGCCCTTTCACAGCTGAGCATTTGCCCCGGCTCTCTCTTCTGCCTGCTCATCCATCTAGAACCTGGCCAAATGCCCTTTCCACTTGGAAGCCTCCCTGAACTCCCCCAAACAATTCTTCTTGCCTCTTGGGCCTCCTGACAATGTATAGATAACATTTACATCGCACTTAACTATGCTGGCTAATAATCTTTCCATTTACAAATCTCTGATTTACTTCTGAGCAATTTGCAGTGGGGCTGTTGCCCTTCGGGTCTCTGTGACCCACCCCATCCAACACAAGGTCTATCACACAGCAGATGCCCAATACAAGTTGGCCGAATAGACACATCCGTCTACACTGACATTTTTAAGGAAGACCATACATTTTGCTTCTCTCAGATTCAATTTAATTTTGTTGATCTTAAATTCATGGAATGAGTATTAATGCAAATTATCCTTCTATACCTATTTATAATTAATGCTTGTGTCTTCAGTTATTTGCTGAAGTACGCATAAATCCACGTGGATAATTCTAATTAGACCTATTGGAAAACACAAGAGATGATTTTCCTTGTGTAGACCTGCTACTGGAAGGCACATGCCCATTGCAGGATGCCTCAAGTTGCCTGTGAGCCCCTCCACCGTTAGCAGCATGTCAGGTGCAGCTGCAGTGCATATTCCCTGGTGGTCACTTAACTGATCTTTTTGGTTAGAATGGGACCAAGACTACCCACAGAACTCTGTAACCATGGTGATAAGATGCCCTATTTTAACTTTTCAACAGAAAAGATGAGATGCTCTAGTACTTCTGTGCCTGTGGTTCCCAGTGGAATTTGGGGGGAGCCATTCAAGCAGTTAAGCAATAGAATCAGGCCCCTGAACAGATGATGTCTTTTTCCTTTATACTGGTACCTTCTAAATTAGGGGTGGTGACTAACAGCCCAGATAGTCCACGACCAGTCAAATGTGAGGTCTAGGGTCAGCCTGGGAGGCTTGTCACTCTTATAATACACCAAATGGGGAAAGGCTCCTCCAAGCCAAGGGCTTTACTTCTTAAATAAAATCAGAGTACTTACCAAAATCACAATTGTGTGCTTTTTTATGTGTTATGAAATAAAACTATTATGGAGGATGGATTTGAGTCTTGCAGAAAATCAAATCTAGTCTCAGACACAGTTGAAATTGGGCACAGCGTACATTTGAGATTGGGGAAGGCATGGAGAAAGTACAGTGTCCAAAATATCTTCCCTTTTATTTAGTTTGAAAATCTAACTTGCCGGAGTTTTTCCCTTTAAAGATTTCCAAGCCATTGTAATATAAATATCTTTGGGAAGGGCATCAGAGCTGGGGAAAGGGGGAAATTTAGTGAAAGAAATTGGTTTGTAGCCCTGTTTGTTTGGACTGAAGAGTGCTTTGTATATTTCTTTAACCAACATTTAATCATGAGAAGACTTCACATAAAAACCGACATTACTCCATTACCTTTAAACAACACAGGATATGGCAAAACTAAGTTCTCACAAGGCAGAAGCTATACAGCTGCTGTCCTATTTAAATGGACCAGGTTCTCTCAAAGTTGTCACAGTCTCCATCCCTCCCACGTGTATTGAGTAACACTTCTTTAGGTCTTCCTTGCTCATTTACTTACCCCCTTGGCTCCTGTAGGTAAAAAAACAAAACAAACCAAAGACAGCGTTAGCTTCAGTAATTGTGACAATTCGGAGGCTGATGATAGAGCATCATGCTTAGGTTTGCCTTCATCGCTAAGATACCTGTAAGAACACTGAGACTTTTCCATGCCTCTTCCCTTCTGTTGTTCATGCCTGCTGAGGGCTGGATGTTACCTCCCTCACCCCTCAAGTTTATGTATCGAAACCCTAACCTCCAATGTGATGATGGTATTTGGAGATGGGACGTTTGGGGTGTAATTAGGTTTAGATGAGGTCATGAGACCTCATGAGGGGCCCTCATGATGGGATTAGTGCCCTTGGAAGAGACTAGCTCGCTTTCTCCAGCCGTGTGAGGATACAGCAAGAAGGCGCCTGTTCTCTGTAAACCAGAAAGAGGGTCCTCACCAAGAACTCTACCATGCTGGCATCCTGCTCTCAGACTTCCAGCCTCTCTAACTGTGAGAAATAAATGTTTATTGTGTAAGCCATCACACCCAGGTATTCTTTTCCCACAGCCTAACTGATTTATGCACTGCTTGGATTTGTCCCTTGGGATATTATCAGAAAACAAACAAATCAAAGAAAACAAAATGTGCATTTTTAATGTATTTTTCTCAAGCATTTATTAAAAAACACTGACTATTTATATCGTAGCCCAAATACTTACCTACCACAACATACATGCCTGTGCCAGAGACATCCCACTTTTACTTGAGGCTGACTTGAACTGATGTCTGCGTTTTCTCAAGTTGTTGAGTGTTATCTCAGTGGGGAACACATTTTAGTTGTACCTGAACAAGGCAGCAAAACTGAATTGACCAAAATTTGGTTGGTGTGGGAAAAAGCTGAATGATCTATTACCAAACCTCATTCTCTATAGGAGAGGCTCCCTTGCCAGGATGTGAGGCCACACTTCTGCCATGTGCTCCCAGGCAACTACCAATCACAGTGCAGATACCAGAGCCCGTTCAACATTTGGTGTGGGGACACCCCATTGGTTGGTTGAGACCTTCTAAGAACTGTGCTTGCCTCTGAGGCTCTTCCTGCCAGATCCCCTGATCCCTTGTTCCCTTGCTTTTGCCACTGTCAGACCTCTAGCAGAGGCCGGAGGCTCTCCCTGCCTTCTCTCCCTTATTTTCCTGCAGACATTTCCTCCAATAAATCTCTTGCCCCTCTCATCTTGTTTTGGCATCTGCTTCTCAGAAGATCCAAATCAACACACTGTAAATGACTAATCATTACTGGCAGAGTCGAGAGGAATTATAGAGCAATATCACATGAGGATCTGAGGAGGACTGTGTGGGTGCCTTAAAAAGAGCACAAAAAATTTATAAACATTCTTATGTTTTTAGCATGGATATTATCTCTCTAGATAGTGTGAGGATCCGAATAAATTTTAAAACAAGATTCTGGGGGTGCCTGGGTAGCTCAGTAGGTTAAGTGTCTGACTCTTGATTCTGGCTCAGGTCATGATCTCAGGGTCGTGGGATCAAGCCCTGGTTTAGGCTCCACGCTTAGCGGGGAGTCTGCTTGAGATTCTCTCTCTCTCCCTCACCTTCTGCCCCACCCCCCCTCACGTGCATGCACACATACACTCTCCCTAAAATAAATACATAAGATAAAACAAGATTCTGGTTACTGTTCTTTGGAGGAGGTAGTGAAGATCAAATCTAGTAGAGGCCAGGCATCAACTCATTAAATAATAACAGTAGATAGTATAATACATAGAAAAGGTTTCAATGATGAATTGCCAACTGTTATGTTCAATAAATGTTTTGAGTTCAGAGACAGGAGGAAGAGACCATCTGGAACTTTAGAACTTTGGGGGAACATTTCTTCCTAAAACTGAATATCACAACTAGATAAGAGCTGGTTACTTTCCCTATGGGGAAGACTGAAAGAGAAGGGTTATATGAATATTAGGACCAGTAGTCACCGAGCAATACCTTAAAGTTGTGTTTCTCCAGTGGGGTCTCCAGACCTCTGGGCAATCATAAGAATCTATAAGAAATGGAAAAATACTGTGTTTTCATTTTGATACTAATCTAACTGAGGGCTACTTCTCAATTTTTTTTGCTTCCTTTTATATTTGTGTTCATAATTATGTTGGCCCCCAATAGCACCACTTTAATCATCACAGGCTGAGAAAGAGTCGACAGAAGTAGACTTAATATGTAAATGAAGCATTCTTGTCAAGTGAAGGCCAAGTAGCATCATTGTGCACTGCAGAAATAATTATTTTGCCAAACAGTAGTTTGAATAGAGAAGAGTGGTGACAAAATTGAATCATCACCTAGCACAGGATGATATATATATATATATATTTTTAATGTATTTTTCTCAAGCATTTATTAAAAAACACTGACTATTTATATCATAGATATAGTCTTTATATATATATATATATATATATATATATATCACAAACTGAAACTAAGAGGTGTGACATGGCAACTTAGACTCAGGAAAACAATTTTAATTTCCATATTAAATTAATGTGGTAAATTTGAACTTATTGCTTTTTAGTGTTTAAAGTGGAATTTGTAAGTTTGACTTAGCCTTGTGATATAAAGCGTCTAAGCTTAAGGAGTCTATACTTAGTTTTATGAACAATATGATTCACATGTGAGTATACCCACATGTCCACACCCATAAAGGAAAACTATTTGCTCCCACTCTCTACCCTCTCCTGCACTCCAGAGGAGGGTCTGCTTCTGAGCAGATAATTGGGAAAGAACACCAAGGCAGATGAAGCCCTGCTGGCTTGGAGAGGAGACCAAGTTTGGTATTAGTACCTACTTAACCCCTGAGCTGGGTGCTTTTGGGGAGTGAAGAAGCTCCTTAACCCTGCGAGGGGTCTTCATCAGGACCTGTGAGGTGAAAAGGGGAGGGGAAAGAGTCTTCGTAGGAGAAGCAAAGCACACATAGTGAAGAGCAGAGAAAGAGGAAAAAGTTGGTAAGTTTGAAGGAGTGGAGAGGGAGTTGTGGAGATTGTGTTAAGAAAGAACATGTGGAGTAATTTGAGGCTAGAAAATTTGGAAGCAATACCCGTCAGAGAAATGCTTCTGGGGTTTATAAATAAGAAACAAGACGAAACCAGAGAGGGAGACAAACCATGAGAGACTCTTAATCTCAGGAAACAAACTGAGTGTTGCTGGAGTGGTGGGGGGGGGGAAGGGGGGGGGGGGGTTGGGTGGTAGACATTGGGGAGGGTGTGAGCTATGGTGAGCGCTGTGAATTGTGCAAGACTGTTGAATCACAGACCTGTACCTCTGAAACAAATAATACATTATATGGTAATAAAAAAAATAATAAAAAGCAATCATTGAAAAAGAGAAAGATTCAGTGTCCTTCCTGGAGTTACAGGTAAAGACTAGATCCCTTTTTCAGTACTGTTTGTGCTTAAGGACAGAGGGACTCCTCAGGGGTGGATCTTTTGATATTTGAGTCTTGTGAGCTGCTGATATGCTGGTTCCTCCAATTATGGACCAATTAGGTTAAAGCCATGGAAATCTCTCAAAAATACATTACATTTCAAGGGAGGTACTGAGAAAGGAAATACTCTCAGGTTAAAAGGCTCCCAGGCCTCATCCAAAATCTCAATTGCTATTATTTTCTGAAGTAGGGGAATTAGCATGTGATTTCTCTTGTGCCTTGCAGGGGGTGGGGGGAGTGGGGGGGTGGGGGGCTGACGCTTACTGGAAGGATAATCAGTCCTGAGTCGCTCAAGCTTCATAAATTCTTTAGGGTCACGATTCTCCCACTGCATTAGCTAAATAGAATTTCATGGTAGGGCTGATCTGCAGGAAGAAGCCTATGGTGGAGAAGGCACCTAGCCGCCAGGTAAAGTGCAATTAGCTGAGCATATAAAGTATAATTAGTGTCCTGTGGTTTGTACATCCAAATAGCTCTTGCAGCTGCCCCCTTCCTCTCCATCTCTATCCCTTTCATCTTATCTCCACTGTTAAAATAGTTTTTAAGTGGATTCATGCTTCCAGGAGGCATGTTTTCCTACATTTGCTTTTACCGACTCATTGAGCCTATCTGTCTATTCCGTGCGGCTATTGGCCCAGCTCACTTGTTAGACCCCACAACGAGACCCCACAGTCTCTGTCCCTACCCTGGTGACAGCCCAGTGGGGACAGATTCGTTAAATGAGTCATCATTCAAATACTGAGTGTGATGGGCTTCTGGGATCTCATTACAGGGGAAGGGAAATTCTAGGGGTGCAGAGAAAAGCTCCCAGGGAAGCCCAGAGGGTCTTTAATCTGAGGCCAGACGATTGAGGAGGAATTCACCAAGCGGAGGGCAAGGCCAGGGGCCACAGGGCAAGAATGCTCCAACACAGAGGCTGAATGGTGCCCAGGAAAAAGGAAAGGACTAGCATTTAGGGGTCAGGTGGATTAGGTAAGTTAACCTTCAAGCTCAGATCTAGAAGGGCCCTGTAAAAAAAGTGAACATTTGCTGGCTAATTGAACATACTACTACTACTACGACTACTACTACTACTAAAAAGTGAACATTTGGTTTTTCATTCTAAGGGCTGTTTGTTGGAAGGCACTTGAAGTTTTAACCAAGAAGTGATAAGATCGGCAGCAGAGTGGACAATTCATTGCACATGGTAGCTAATCTTTTTTGAGTGCAAATCTGATTACGTCACTCCTGTTTTAAAACTTTTAGTGACTTCTTAATGCCATCAGAATGACATCTAAATTTTTAATAAAGCTTGCCAGGCTGCCTGCCATTTTTCCAGGTTCATCTTTGATTCACTGCCCCTGAAGGGCAACAGAATATGCCACAGCAGAATGTGCCTCTTTGGCATGAGGAGATTATATATATATATACATAGAAGTTGTGTAGAATAATAAAGCCAGCATATCAACAGCTCGCAAGACTCAAATATCAAATATATATATATATATATATATTTTTTTTCCCCCCTAGAGAGCCTGCATGAGCATGGCGGGGAAGGGCAGAGAATATTACGCAGGCTCAACGCCCAAGGGGGGCAGCGCTAAAGGATGCGGGGTGTTTCAATCTCAGGACCCTGAGATTATGACCTCAACTGAGGTCAAGAGTCAGTGGGTTTACCAACTGAGCCACCCAGGTGGCATGGAGATAATTTTGAGCTAAAGGCAGTCAAGGCCCCTCAACTGCCTAAGAGGACTTAGATAATCATTTTGATTGGAAATGGGATGAAGGCACAGGAAGAGCATCAAGAGTTGAGAGCTCAAGGGAAACTCAGATGGAAAGCTTGCCTTGTGCTTTTGAATTCCCTTTAAAAACTGAGTTACCCTATAATTTACTTGTAATAATACTGGTTCTAGCTTGAAGATAGAGGTATAGGAGGCACAGAATCTTAAAGATGTCATAACTGAACTTGGGCATCATTTTACTTGAAACTACAGTCAAAGAGTATTTAAGATTTTTTGTTTGTTTCTATATCTAATTTTAAGAATGCCATACAGGTTATATTCAGGCACTGGAAGTTTTTGTGTATCTTAAAACACTTTTAAGGGCTTTTAAGGGTTAATAAAATACATGGCTTATCCTTATCTCTTACCTTTTACTGCCATCCTGTGGCCATTTCATTTTCTAGCTTAAAAATCCATTTGCAAAAACCTTATTTTCTATCCTTATCACAGAGTATGTTTTCGGATTTTATCAGTTCTCAACAAACATAGATATACTTGAATACACATATTTAGTAGCATTTTGCTGTATTGAGATGCTCCATCAGTAGTATATACTTCTCATGGAATTTTAATTCTGAGGGAGCTTCCATGCACTATTTCCAAGGAGCCTTCCCTCAGGTCTCTTTCCTCTTCATCCCTCCTTCCGGACCTGGCTTTTCAATGGATGCTTAGACAACAGCAACTTATTGTAGTCTCAAAGACAGACTCCCCGGGTTGTCTCTCTCTATTTGAAATCCTCACAGATACTTTCTTTTGGAACCCCGGTTTGGATTTCCTTTCTTGGATCTCCCCTCTTCTGATCTTACAGACTTCTGAGTCCCAGAGCCCTTATTGGCGAGATGACAGGCATAAGCAGGATCAGGCATGGCGCCTACGATAGAATGTGCTCGTGTTCTTCTGGCTTGTGACCATCGGATTCTGCTTCTCTGTGAGAAGTGGGGTGCATGCAGGCTGAAGGGGGTGAAGGGCATCCGCTGTCCCAGGAGTTCTTTGTCAGGAGGTTGATTTGGCCTATATAACCAGGGGACTGATGGCAGGCACATTCCATGAGAGCAAATTTTGTTCATGCTGTCTACCCAAGGCCATGAAGACCTAGAGTCTAGCCCAGTAGAAGACAGTAATTCTGAGAAATCACAACGAAAATGGCTAATACACCGCTGTGAATTGTGCAAGACTGTTGAATCACAGATCTGTACCTCTGAAACAAATAATGCAATATATGTTAAGAAAAAAAAAAAAAGAAGATAGCAGGAGGGGAAGAATGAAGGGGGGGAAATCGGAGGGGAAACCGAACCATGAGAGACTATGGACTCTGAAAAACAAACTGAGGGTTCTAGAGGGGAGGGGGTGGGGGGAAGGGTTAGCCTGGTGATGGGTATTAAAGAGGGCACGTTCTGTGTGGAGCACTGGGTGTTATGCACAAACAATGAATCATGGAACACTATATTAAAAACTGATGATGTAATGTATGGTGACTAACATAACAATAAAAAATTAAAAAAAAAGAAAATGGCTAATACACATTGAAGCTTTCATTTACATGCTGCCATGTATTATTCTAAATGACTTAGAGGCATTATCTCAGGCTTTAAACAATCTCGTGAGTAGAGACCATTAGCATTCTTATTTGACCAATTAGAAATCCCAAGTCTTAGAGCAGTGAATGTTCTTCTCTAAGGTAAGGCAGCTGGGAATTGGTGGGTTTGTGGAATGAAATACTGAGCGAATATTTGACACCCAGTGTGTGTGCTTCAGTGTGTGCCTCCTTCAAAATCTTTCCTTATAGTCCAAGATCCTGAATTTTCTTTATCCAGACCTTGAATTTTCCTGATGCATGCAAAGAACACATCTCTCCCAGCTTCTGAGGATGAGCTGTGGCCACCTGAGTGTGTCTGTCCCTGGTCACAGTCCCATTATGGCCTCTCTTGGGCCAGACTCACACCCTCACCACCCTGTGGCATCTGATTCTGAGGATTTGGCTCTGTCTCTTGTTTATTATTCTGCCCCTGATTTTTCAGTTTATGTCTGGTCTCTGGCACCTGACTTTGAGCCTTCTCTTCAGGGCCATGTCTTAGACTTGGTCTGGGAAAGGGTACTATTGTGCTTAAGAGTGGAGGCTCAGGAATCAGGCTGCTGGGATTTATTTTCTAGCTTTGCCACCCACCACCGTGTGACCTTGGGCAAGTCCAATGAACTCTCCAAAGCCTCGGTTTTCTTATCTGTAAAATGGGAATGATTAATGGGAATTGTGAGAGTACCGTTTGGTAATCCATGTGAAGTACTTAGAGTGCCTGAGAGATGGTAAACCTTTGCTCATTTATTCATTTATTTATTCAGCAAGTATTCATTGAGAGCCTCTTATGGGCCAGGTGCTGCTCTAATTCTGGGACTACAGCAGTGAACCAAACACACATAAATCTCTACCTTTTTGGGACTTAAGTCCTATTATGAGTTTGTGTAATAGCAGAAAACAAGTTAAATTAGGACATATATACATTACATTAAATAATGATAAATGATAAAAAGAAAAATAAAGCAAGAAAAAAGAGAAGGTGTTAGGGGTTGGTTTGTGACCTTAATTTGGGAATTTAAGGAGGCCTCATTCGGAAGATATTTGAGCAAAGACTGAACAAGGCAGAGCAACCAGCCAGGCAGTTTTGTCAGGACCAAGTGTACCAGGCTGAAGGAACAATCAGTGCAAAGGCCCTGAGGCAGGAGATCTGGTGGGTTAGTGAAAAAGTAAGGAGACTAGTGTAGCTGGAGTAACAGAATTTGCCAAGGAATTGCATATAGGGTGAGAGGTGTGTCACAAAAGATGCCATGTTCTTTGCCTAAGCAACAGTCTGGATGTAATCTGCACTTATCCGGGATGGGAACAGTGGAGGGAAGAGCAGGTGTGGGGCGAGGGTAGGTCAATGGGGGAGGGCGGGTGGTTGATGTGGGTAAGGTCAGGACCTCAGTTTTGGACAGTTGCCTTTGAGATGCCAGTTAAACACCCACGGTGAGATGCTGGGAAGGCCTTTGGATGTCAGGAGAAAGGTCGAGGCTGAGATGGAGTCAGCAGCCTGTCGCTGGTATTGAAAGTCATGAGACTGAATGAGATGGTCAGAGAAAGAGACGAATGTTTAGATGCCAGGGAGATAAGTAAGCATTCTGAAAATGGTAGCTGCTGGCGTTATTATCATAACTGCCCCCCGTTTGTCCTTACCTGAGGTCCACCCGCACTCCAGCCCTCCGGGTCTCCACTAAGGGGACGTTTGGAAAAATCCTGCCTTTTTGCGCTTTCAGTTTCTCTCCAGGACAGCACTGCAGTTGTAAACATTGCTTCGGACTCTGGCCACCCCCCAGGGACACAGTGCCTTTTCGTGACAGTGCCTCCCATCCTAGCTAAAATCAAGGTACCCTGCTGCTTTTAGTACCCGCCTGTCTACTGGGGAGAGTCCCGGCCATTGCCCGGCCTAGCTCGCCCGCCCTCCGTCGGAAGGGAGCAGGCGGCCATCTTGCCTTCAGGGTCTCCAGTCTATCTGATGGCTTCCCCCTCTCTCGGGACAGGGGACGAGTCCCAGGGAGCTAACCCTGCTCTTCTCTTTGACCAATGACATTCTGTTTCTCCCTCACATTTAACTTCATATTAATTTTCCCTAAGAATTTGGATTCTCTGGTTTGAAATCACTTCTTATACGTTTTTATTTTTAGCTTTTTTTTAAACTATTTTTTATTGAAGTATAATTAACGTGCAGTATTATATTAGCTTCAGGTGTATGACATAGTGATTCAACAATTCTATACATTGCTCTGCTCATCACAGTAAATGTACTCTTAATCTCTTTTATTTCACCCATCCTCCTACCCATTTTTAACTTTGAATGGCAACATTTATCACAGTTTGCACGAATTAAATAATATTAATAAAATGAGTACTTTATATCCACCCAACTTAAGAAAAAGAACATTCCAGTGCCTCCAAAGTCCCCTGTGCTCTTCCTTAATGCTGTCCTTTCTCCTCCCCACTTGCACAGTGTTGTGCAAGATAGTCCCTTGCTCATCTTTATAGTGATGTGGGCTAAGGGGTGTTTTATAGGAATTGCATCTTCTACCTTTCACTGAAGATCTGGAAGGGTCTATGCGAGAAATGGAGGAAAGCCAGTAGCCAGCCTCTTGGACACTGTGTGGATGGGCCAGGCAGCGTCTCCAGGAGAAGCTCAGAACCCAAGCCACCAAGCAGGGCTGCAAAGAGGCTGCTGCAGGAGACTGTGGAAAGTGACTGCCTCTGCCGGGGCGGGGGGGCTGTGAGTCCACTGCAACTGCCTGCCTGGGGTCACAGGGCCAGCAATGGACAGAAGGGCTGTAGGCTGAGGAGAGGGGAGGGAGTGTAAGCAGGAACCTACCCGGCCCCTCCGTGTCTGCCCATCACCCCATTTGACTGTGCATGCCTCTCAAGAAAACGGGGTGCTGTTTCACTTCTAACTCCAGTATCTTGTTTAAGTTCCTCTTTGGGTCAGGTTTAATCTCCAGCCACGCAGGGAAAGAAACTCTGGGATTTGTAGTTCCTTATGAGTGAATTCTAAAACAATATGCTGTTGAGTTTTGGTTGCACTTTAAAGATTTATTTATTTATTTTTGTGAGAGAGAGAGAGAGAGAGAGGGAGCGGAGCATGACGGGGGGGGGGGGGGGGGGCAGAGGGAGAAGCTGACTGGCCGCTGAGCCGGGAGCCTGATGTGGGGCTTGATCTCAGGACCCTGGGATCATGACCTGAGCCAAAGTAGGTCGCTCAACTGAGCCACCCAGGTGCTCTTGGCTGCACTTAATTGTAACAGGGATCATGCAGCTTACTTTTTCTATGACTGACTTTTGTCGTTTTCTTGGTGTTGTTAACCTCGTTTTTGAGATCCGTCCTGCTGATCCATTCTGTATATAGAAGTCCAAAGTATGAAGATATATTTTATTTATCCATTTCAGTATAATTAGATACTTGGTTTTTTTTCAGATCTTCCTTTATGAACAATGTTTCTATGAATATTGGAAATACCTCTTTATATGTGTAAAAGTTTCTCTAACACATATACGCAGGAGAGAAATTGTGGGGTATAGAATATGTGGTGTGCAACTTTATTATGTATTGCCAAACTGTTTTCCACAAGGATTGTGCTCTCACTGGCAGTGTATGAGTGTTTCTGTTGCTAAATATCTTCATTATGAAGACACTTGACATTGTTAGATATTTTAAAATTTGCAAAAGCAGGGAGGCGTAACATGCCATCTGATTTTGATTTCAATTTCTTTTGTCTTAATTATGAATGACACTGGACATCTCTTACATCTTTTTTTTTTTTTTTTACCATAAGCATTTCCTCTTTTCTGAAATGACTGGTATATATTTTGTCCTTTTTTTTTCTTTAGAGGAGTTCTTCATAAATTCTAGATAACCACCTTTTATTGATTGCTTATATTGCAAATATTCTCTCTCAGTTTGCAGCTTGTGACCAGTTTGAATGATTTCTGCCTTGCTGTTCTATTCCACTCATTTATCCACCTACCCCTGTTCCATTTCCACACTGGCTTGTCTTGTCATGTTCTTTATAGTGTCTTCTGGTGAGCAGAAGGCCCACAGTTTAGTATGGTAAAATGTGGCCTTCCTGCCCTCCTGCTTTGCTGATTTCGAGAGTCTTGCCTAAGAGCTCCTTCTTTTCTCCCACATTGTAAAGATATTCGATATTGCCTTCTAAAGTTTTTCTGGGTTTGCCTTTCACCAAATCTTTAGTTTTCCACAGATTCGTAATACATGCTCCTTTATAACTGAGCTTTCCTGTATACGTGAGTTTGTTTCTGATCTCTGGCCTGCTCCAATGGTCTTGACATCTGCAAGGACAAGTGTCCCCATCTTGCTCTTCTTTAGCATTGTCTTGGCTCTTCTTATCTAGAAAAGCCATTTGCTTTTCTGCGTAAATTTTAGAATCAAATTGTCAAGTTCTCCAAAACTATTCTGTAGTGATTCTGATTAGATTTAGGGGATAATTGAAATCTTTACAGACTGCTCCACAGTTGCCTGCCTCCTTTCTCCTTTCACCATGATAGATGCTGCTGTGTCCCTTGCCAAGAACTTGCTGGCGGGTGGAGAGGCCATGGCCATCTCCAAGACCGTGGTTGCACCCATCCACTGGGTCAAGCTGCTGCTGCTGCAGGTGCAGCATGCCTGCAAGCAAATCACTGCAGATAAGCAATACGAGGGCTTCGCATCCCCAGGGAGCAGGGAGTCCTGTCCTTCTGGCATGGTAATCTAGCCAATGTCATCAGATGCTTTCCCACCCAGGTTCTCACCTTTGCCTTCAAAGATAAATACAAGCAGATCTTCCTGGGTGGTGTGGACAAGAGAACCCAGTTTTGGCGCTACTTTGCAGGGAATCTGGCATCAGGTGGTGCCGCTAGGACCACATCCTTGGGTTTTGTGTATCCTCTTGATTTTGCCCGTACCTGTCTAGTAGCTGATGTGGGCAAAGTTGGAGCTAAAAGGGAATTCCGAGGCCTCGATGACTGCCTGACTAAGATCTACAAGTCTGATGGGATGAAGGGCCTGTACCAAGTCTTTAGTGTGTCTGTGCAGGGTATTCTCATCTCCCAAGCTGCTTACTTCAGTATCTATGACACTGCAAAGGGAATGCTTCCAGATCCCAAGAACACTCACATCTTTATCAGCTGGATGATCGCACAATCTGTCACAGCGGTTGCTGGGTTGACTGCCTATCCATTTGACACTGTTGGTCACCATATGATGATGGAGTCAGGGTGCAAAGGAACTGACATCACGTAGGCAGGCACGCTTGATTGCTGGAGGAAGGTTGCTTGTGATGAAGGAAACAAAGCTCTTTTCAAGGGCGCGTGGTCCAATGTTCTCGGAGGCATGGGTGGTGATTTTGTGCTTGTTTTGTATGATGAAATCAAGAAGTTCACATAAGTTATTGCCTAGGTGTTCCCCTTGTGAACAAGCAGGTTGTATTATATAACATATCTTAAGCATTCTTTTTTTTTAAAGATTTATTTATTTGAGAGAGACAGCATGCATGCAAATGGGGTGGGGGAGGAGCAGAGGGAGAGAGAAAATCTTAAGCAGGCTCCACGCTGAGCAGGGAGCCCGACGTGGGGCTCGATCCCATAACCCTGAGATCATGACCTGAGCTGAAATCACGGGTTGGACGCTTAACCGACTGAGCATTCTTGATAGACTGTTGGCTGTTTATCAGTGGCCACTCTTACTGGTTGAAAATGGGAAGCAGTGATATTCATCTGACCCGTTTTCCCTTAAAGCCATTTCCATGATGATGGGACTCAATTATATTTTTTATTTCAGTCACTCCTGATAAATAAATTTGAAGAAATAAAATATATCTGAAATTAAAAAACAACAACAACAACAACAACCCTTACAGACTGCTTGCTAATTTGTTCCCACTGAATCTGTTCTTCCTGCTCATGAGTTTATGGCTGCCACTTGAAGACTCTCTCACCCTTCTTGGCAGCTAGTTTTGGCCATGTGTGGTAGAGCACTTGCAAATTGATTGCCATTATTTCCTTCCCTGTATCCACATGTGACTTTGCCGTTCTCCTTTCAATAAACAGAATATTTCTCCTCCCCTGGAATATGACCTGGCATTATGACTTGCTTTGCCTAATAGAATGCAGTGGGTATGATACTGTGTCAGTTCTGAGCCTAGACCTCAGCAGGACCTTTGTGCCATCGCTCGCTCTTGGAAATTTGCTACCCTCTGCGAACGAGCCTGGGCTAGTCTGCTGGATGGCGAGAGACACAGGGTTAGACGCCTCATATCCAGGCTTTGCTGCATACTAATCATTTGACCTTAAGCAATGTGCCTCAGGCTCCTCATCTCTAAAATGAGGATTGTAATAATACCTACCAAATAGTGTTGTTGTAAAGATTAAGTGAGTTAACATATGTAAAGCACTTGGAAGAGGGCCTGGCACCTGATAGACTCTCTGAGGGTCTGTTATTATCATTATGATGCAAAAGATTGCACATATTGGGCTTATATGGAGAAAAACAAACCATTTGCCTAGAATATAGACTGTGTGATGAGTTGGGAAGAAAGGGCTAGGAAGGTAGGAGGGAGCAAGGTTGTGGTTGCCTTGAATGCCTGCCTCAGATATATGGATTTTTATTCTACAGATACTAGGGAACCATTGCAAGTGTTGAGCATTTTAGAAACATCATCAATGTATTCAAATATTTAGATAAGTTCTCACATTAAGTAGTCTTCCATAATTTTTTCAGTCCGTCTAACTGGCGACTTACTGGAGATACATTTGATGGCAAGGAATCCTGAAGTGTTCATTTATTTTGTGATGGGGGTAGTTGGATGGGTCTGTTTATATTCACGTGGCTGAATAGCTATTGTTTTTGCAATGAAAGCAAAAGAATCTGGTGCAGTTTATGTTCAAGAACTGGGCAACTTACGCTGGGCCATGAAGCAGTGTTGAAGACATATGTCCTTGGTCATTGCCAGAGCTGTGATAAATACTCAATATGTTTATATACATCTCAACAGATATTTATTTTACCTGCGTTTTCTGCAAGAAATAAAATAAGCAAATGGAAGACATGATCCTCACTGTTCTGAAGCGTATAGTCCATTGAGCAATAAAGACAAATAGCACCTGTGTGATATAGCATGATAAATGATACACAGTAAGAGTATCCATTGGATATTTGGATTTAGAGAGATGTGAAAGTTGAGATCTAGTGGATGATTCAGAATTTGCCAGGGAGAAGGAGGCAGTGGGTTTCAGACAGAGGGAACAGAAAGTGTAGAGGCCTGGAAGCAAGAAAAAACATAGAAGATTTTATAAATATGTATATATGGGAGGATATCATTTGTCAATATTAATATTCTCATGTGTTGCTCCTGAAGTTACATTAGGGACAGTGTCACAAAACCAAGTGGGCTGCATAAAGCTTGCAGTCTGTGGGTTGCTTATCAGTGTATTAGATTCTCACCTAACTATACTTTGGTAGGGGAAACACACCTAAGAAATAAATCTCTGAGAGCCTAAAGAGGTAGTGTGGGGGTACAGGGGAGGCTGCTCCCCAAATGTGCCACTTTGGCATAGTTATTATTTTGAATTAAAGTTACTTAAGAAACAGCCAGTGCAAGAACACTCGGACCACTCCTGGTTTTGGTTCCAAAAAGTGGGAAATAAATATCCCATGGGAAACGTACCCTCCCTACACCGCGAGGTAGGGGGATGTCCATTTTGTCAGAGGTGGGGAATTCAGGGCCAAAGAAGCCTATTTAAACAAATCCTGTTACTTTTACTAATTTATGACTCCAGCCTCCAGCCCAAATTCTGTATTTATGTTTCTTTGTCTAAAAAATATAAAAGTGTCTGCCTTGGTCATTTCTTTAGGTCTCAATTTTATTATTTGGCTTCTGTGTGCATATAATTAAACTTTATTTTACGACTTTGAAACCCAAGTGAGAAGGAAGGGTATCCATGGAAGCGTATGCAAGACCTGGATGTGGAAGGAAAAGAGGTCAAGTTAGAGTCTTAGGAGTTGTACCCAATTCGCGGGTAGGGGATTTGTGTACTATTTATATATACATATACTGCCAGACACAGTTAATTTCAAATATAGGGTGCTCCAGCGTATTTGGTTTTGTAATATTAGATTAACCAACTGTTCTCTAATGCTTTATGTTGATGGCTCTGCCTGGCATATGGTAACTGCTCCATAAATATTAGCTACTATTATCATTTTATCATTATTAAGAACAATATATGATTCAGGGCACCTGGGTGGCTCTGACGGTTAAGTGACAAGACTCTTGATTTTGGCTCAGGTCATGATTTCAGGGTCTTGAGATCGAGCCCCATGTCAAGCTTAAGATTCTCTCTCTCCCTCTGCCCCTTCCCCCTGCTCACTCCACTCTCTCTCTCATGCTCACGCACTCTCTCTCTCTCTCTCAAAAAAAAAAATTAAAAATTAAAAAAAAGAACACCATTTGATTCAAGGTAATATAACAATAGAATCATGTAGAAGGCCACAATTGGAAAACACTGCAAGGTATAGTTGGCTCTTGATTCTTTTTTCTCTATCCCATAATTATTTTATTATTCATGGCTATTTCTACACAAAGAAGATACAGAAGGATGTGACTCAGTTCCAGTAAAAGATTAGTGCTGGGAGTTGTGTAATTCTGATCCCCTGAACAAGCCCCAATTCCATCACCTCCCCAAAACAGTGAGTGCTGGTGAATTACACAGCAGGATATTTTTCAATAAAGCTGTTGATAGGGGACTGCTCAAGTTATAGCACCAAAACTGTTGTCTATATTACTAAAATTAGGTCAGATTGACTCAACTATTAAAGCAAGGCTGCTACTCTGATTAGAGTGTATTTAAGAAATATTATCCTAGGGTGGATTGGTACAAAAATGTAAGGCTCGCCACACATAAATTTGGGAAGAAAAAAACACCCAGGTCCTGGAACTCTTGGGAAGACTTAAAGACAGAAATGAAACAAACCCTCTTCCTCTACTCTCCCGCCCCTAAGTTCACCAATATAAGAAACCCTGCCCCTGAGAAAAACGCTTTCAGACTTTCCAGACTATGAAGAAGGAAAAATTTATATTTTATTTTATTATTTGGCAGATGAAACGGAAGGAAAATTTATAATGAGTCATATATGTTGTAGTTATCATAAATAGATTTTTTTTTCAGGGAAATTTGCACCATGTTTGTGAAGCACAGAATTTAATGGGATAACTCATATTTATTGGGCATCTTCTAAATACAGATACTAAGCAAGGAATACAGGGGGTACTGGGGACACAGCTGAGAATGATAGATGAGCTGGCATACTGTTTAAAGGAGGAGATAATCAGGAATCAAATAACCACACAAGGAAATGTCAAAATGCAATTGTGGTAAGTGCTATAGATGAGAAACATATGCTCCTCTGAGATCAGGTAGTGGCACCCTTGACCCTGTTTGGGACCGGGAGGGTTGATTGAGTTCTGGAGGATAAACAGGAATTAAATAGATAAGGAGGGTGGGCTGTGGGGCTGGGGAAAGTGACCCAGAGAAGAAGAGCACATGCAAAGACTTTCTGTTGGACGGAGCTGATCTGTTCAAGGCCCTGGGAGCAGGACCATGCTGCAGAGCTCAGGGTGTGGGAGTGAGCACTGAGCACAGAGCAAGGGAAGCCTACACAGGTAGGCAGAAGGCAGTAATAAAAGCCCTCATTTTAAGCTTGCACATGACTACTTGGAAAAAAAGACTACATTTCTCAGCTCTTTTGTGGCTAAGTTTTGTCCAGTGAAATTTAAGCAGAACTACTGATGGCAACTTCCAGGAAGCGTCTTTAAAATGGAAAGACATGTCCTTTCTCACCCCCACTTTTGTCCGTCCTTCCTGTTGGTAAAAATTTGGAGAGAGCAAGCCATTTTGAAACACGAAGTGACCTTGGGATAGAAGTCCCCTGCGTGACAGAGCAACAAGATGGAAGGAACCCAAGTCCCTCACAGTGTCAAGAGTCATACCGGGCTTGGCCTGACCACCTAGACTTCCTCAAGAGAGAAATAAAACTATTCTCTCTTGTTTAAGCCACCGATATTCAGTTTTTTCTGTGACTCACAGATGATCTAATTCTAACAGGTAAATGTGGGGTCTAAGAAGTCTGGAATTGGCCTGGTCAAATCCACAGACTTCTTCAACTTTAGCGTATCCCACTGCTGCTGAGTTCTTTGTGTATGCCTACAGAGGGGAGGAGATTGCTGCCAACTGGAAGTTCTGTTTGGTCCTTGGCTTCATTTAGCCCTATTGTGAAGCAATCGCTTCATCTTACCAGGGTAGGGGGATCCTGAGAAAATATTTAGGCAAAGTGTGAAAACCGAACTTTCGTGTGATAAAGTTAAAAAATATTCCACATAATCCAAGTATGTCCTTTAGTTAAGTCAAGTATGTTTTAGTTAAGCGAAGCCTCCTTTTCTGAGGAGAAAGTAGAGATTTTGGAAGGGTGGTTGTCAATCAAAGAGAAGACAGAATCTTTGAGGAAGGAGGAAAGTTCCATGCCCTTCCTCAGCCGGTGCACATCCTAGTGAACTATTGGCTGTACTTGGAAGGGCAGAGAGCCCTGGATAAAACACAGGCTACATAGCATAATTTCATGTTTCTTAAGCTGCGCCAACTTGAGGCAGTGTTTTTTAAATTTTCTCTAAGCGTGGAATACTTTCTTCAGTAAAAGCTTATTTGGAAGCTGTATGTACATAAAGTTGGCGGGCCTGCTGCTTTTCTGATTGGCAGAGACATCGGGGACACAGGGGCCTGCCTGAATCCCCTCCACATCTCCCTCCAGTTGTGGCTCTCGAAGAGATTGTAGCAGGACACCTCAGGGCTCCAAGGAACACAGTTTAGAAAACCATCTGGGGCTCTTAAATTGAGCACAGTAATAGTTACAAAATAGCATTTTTTTTTTTTTTTCTGGCTTTTTCCTGACTCCCTTTGGAAAAAGTCTAGCCCTACTCTGATTCCTCCCAATTTTTTCTGGGCATTTCTGAATGGTATCAGCTAAAATGTTACCTCCTCGAAGAGGCCTTTCTGAATTACCCTGTCTGGAGTAGCATTCCTCAGTTACTCCTTGCCAAATCACCATGTTTGAAATATTTATTTGTAGGACTTTTCATTCTCAGACAGTTTCTTGTTTGTTTATTCATCAGTGTGTTAATCTCTTTCTTCCTTGTAAGATAAGCTCTATGAGAGTCTTTGTTTTGTTCACTGCTCTATCCCCTGTCCCAGGCATGGTGTTTGGCATAGTGAATGTGCTCAATAAATACTTTTTGCAAATGTATTACTTTCCTGGAACTGCCTTTGAAAATTACCGTAAGCTGGGGCATCTGGGCGGTTCAGTCGGTTGAGCATCTGATTCTTGATTTTGGCTCAAGTCATCATCTCAGGGTTGTGAGATCGAGCCTCCCATGGGCTCTGTGCTCAGCGGCGAGTCTGCTTGGGATTCTCTCTCTCTCACCCTCTGCTCCTCCCCTGCTTGTGCACACTCCTCTCTCTAGAATAAATAAATAAATCCTTAAAAAATTACCATAAGCTGATGGCTTAAAACAATAGCAATCTATTCTTTCACAGTTCTGGAGGCCAGGCGCTGGTAGGTCATGCTGCCTTCAAAGGGTTTGTGAGGAGAGGTCTTTCCTCTTCTAGCTTCTGGTGGCTCCAGGCATTCCTTGGCTTGCGGCTAAGTAACTCCAATCTCTGCCTCAGTGTTCACAGGACCTTCTCCCCTACCTCTCTGTGTTTTTCCTCTGTGGACACTCGTCATTGGATTTAGGGCCCACCCAGATAATCCAGGATTGTCTCATCTCAAGATCCTTAACTTCATTACAACTGAAAAGTCCTTTCAAATAAGGTCATGTCCACAGGTTGAGGGGGGGTTGAATATGGACATCTATTTTTGGGGGGCCACCATTCCATCCACCACAGCAAGCATGCTTGAAGGATGCATGAGTGAACACACTACTGGCTCCCTATGTTGTCTGCAATTTTCCTCTCCTGCTTATGTCTCGGGTCATGTTTCCTGTCATTGCTGATGCCCCGAAATGGTAGCTCTACCTCTAGTGGCCACTAGGGCAAGGCAGTCAGTAGGGACTGCCAGGGACCCTAAGGTGACAACTTTCTGAAGATGGGGTCCTTAATGGCTAAGCCCAGGATGCTGTCTCTGGGCACTACTGAGATAGTGCTCCTTCTCAGAGAGGGTGTCACACATGGTGACTTGATATCTTCCAACTGCTGAAGGAGGGGTGAGCCCTGGGCGTCATCATTGCAAAGAGCAAGGGAAAGCTTAGAGGGCTGAGCAGGAGATTAATCTGAGTGACAAAAACTATGATGTGTTCAAAATCACCCCCACCAGCCCTCCTTCAAACAAGCTTGTATCCCCCAGTCTTTCCTCAAAGGGAAAAGTTCCGACCCAGGGGTGTCTTGGTACTTTGTGTAAATAAATTCCTGTTGGGTCCATCTCTGTTCTCTAGACACCTCTGGAGACGAGACTGAACCCTTTATTATTTATTCTTAGCATTATGCAGCTTTATTGTATATTTTCACTAGGGTTAGAGGGATGAAGACTCAGGAAGCAGAAATACACAAGCTACAACAGTTTGTTTACAAGCAGGACACCCTTGACTTAAGTCCTCACTCCCTTCTGTGTCTGCAGACACGCATGCAAGGAGAGGGCCCCTGCAATGCAGTCCCCGCCACGGCTCTCCTCCTGAAAAGCAGTACCCTCTAGTACATTCTCCCATCCTTAATTGGCTTGCTCTGCCTCCTGCTTTCCTGCCGAGGATTTCGAGGCACATTTCAGATCTCCCTCCCAACCAGAAGTCATCTTTTTGATGTCCATGTCACACAGGACTCCGATGTCTAAACCTGAGGCCTGTTTCGGTTTTAAAGTGCTTGCTTGCTTATCCCACTAACTTCTGAGAAAAAACCCTAGGTACTGGGGGAAAGAAAACAGACATAATTGAATCCTAGATATTCTCCCTGAGGCCGCAAGCTTTCTTCTTTTTGTAAAGAAACCTATGACTCCCGATGACCACTGGGGGTCCCCAGCAGGCTTTTTCAATGACCCAGAGGCGCCAGGTTCCCCGCTCCTCGCGTGCCTTCCCATGGCTGCCAGGGCAGAAACATCCTGAAGCTGTGACGTCAGCCAGCCAGGGCGGTGCTGTGGCTGTGCCCATAGGTGTAGCTACGCCTGGGGGGAGCGGGGCCCGGCGCTTTCCCTGGCAGCCCAACTTTCAGCTTAAATCATTGCCCTAATGTTATTTTAATGTGCTCTGGGACACCGGTGGGGAGAGTGGGTGGCAGGGGAACGGCATTTAATTTCCTTTGGAGTTTGGAATGTGCCTGACACTTCTTGAGTAGTAGGCTGAGTAAGAGAATCTATAATCCTTGAAGTAAGAGCAATTTTGGGAGACCTTTTCCTTTTTTGGGCGAACCTCATGGCAAAGGTAAATTTTGGTAGGGGGAGAAGAAAACAAAGGAAATGAGCATTGATTACATGGCAGAGGTACCATGCTCTTTACCTTCAGGATATTATTTAATCTTCAAAGCAACCTCATGAGGTGGGGATTATTGTTCTTAATGTGCAGATTAGGAAGGAGATGTTCAGGGAGATGAAGCAACTTGTCTACTGCTCTCCTGCTTAGGAGTGGCCTGGGGGAGCCCACTGTCCTGGTCAGGCTGGATGCACGGTGTGCTGCACTCTTTGTCCTACAGCCGTCAGCCTTGTGGTTTGACTGTGAGGGCTCTTGCAAAGGAGTGTATTCCAAGTACACAACCCAATCTGTTTCTATAAGGGCGAAGCAGTACTTCTGTGAACAATAAAATAAAATGAAAAGTCTAAATGTAATCAACCAAATGCTTATAAAGCACCTTTTATTCGCCAAGCACCGTGTCTGCTAGAGGTTCAGGCTAGGGCCACAGATGCTTTGTTTGGGATAAGAGAAAAAGAACTACTGGGGTGCCTGGCTGGCTCAGTCTCTAGAGAATAGGACTCTCGATCCCGGGGTTGTGAGTTCAAGGCCCACACTGTGCATAGAGTTCACACACACACACACACACACACACACACACACAACTATTTTAGGGAAAACAGGTTATCTTGACCTACCTTGACTGTGTCTACATGAAGTCAATCAAGGGAAGAGAACAATTATCTGATGAATTGCTGCAGAACAGAAACTCATGATTCTCTATCACAGAGAACCAAGAGAAGGATAGCTTGACAAAGAAGAATGTACGAGGCTTAATGTATGGAGAAAGGTGCCAGTCAATGCTCTGGAAGTTCAGCACCAGGGGAAAAAAAATGTAAGGGTCTACTTTAATCAACTCTGTTACAGGGTCCAGCCCAGGGCCTGGTGCTGAGGACGGTCTCCTTGAGTGTTGAGCCAGAGTCAAATGATATTTTTTAAAAATGTTGATGGGCCCACATTATCTTCAGCTGAAGTCACATTTGTGTGGACTCAATTTGATCTGCCCTCCAAATGAAAGCTTAAAATAATAAGGTATTCTCTACTGGCCACCCAGTGCTTACCTATTTATAAGAAATACGCTTCATGTCCAAGAACTACTCCTGCCACATGATCTGGTTTGATCCTACAGAGATCCCAGAGGTCCTGAAGGTGAAATGACTCTGAAGTCCCTTAGATGAGGCATCGTAAAAAGTCTGCATCTTCTGGAATTTGAGGGAGCTACACTAGAGTAAGAGGGCTAATGACCAAAATATGTATTATCTAATTTTTAGTCACTTGCACATTATTGGAAGCTTAACCATGGTCATCTTAGAAGATGGTAACGATGAAATTTATTTGTGCTTATGTTCCAATCTCCCAACCAAAAGTCTTTACAATTAACTCTCACTAGTGCCTATAAAATGGATAATCCAGTAGGACTCTTTGTAAAAACATTAATGCCTCCCTTGCAAGGAAAACAAAATACAGAAAGAAAAAAAAAGATCTGAAAAGATAATTTGAAGACAGGTCTAAATTAATCTGTGCTCATGGGTAGTAGTAAGAGGTGATGTCATTTGGTAAGTAAGAGGTTTGGAAATTCAACATCTTGAAAATAACAATGTCAATCTTTCGCCTCTTTTTTTAATTTGTAAAAGGAGAATAGTAATAACAACATTTGCCATTTACTGAGTGCTTACCAACAGGCCCATCAACATTTTTAAAAATATCAAGGCACTAAGCTGACCTGAACTGTAAAATAACAATTTCTCTGAATTCTTAGAAGTTAGATGACACAATCCCCATGTGTATGGGGAACACAGCCAGAGAGGTGGAACACCTTTGCTTACGATCCCACAGCTAGTGAGTTCTGATGGTTCCTTAAGCTGTTGGTAGGATTTGGTGACACAGGTCAGTCTCGCTGTGCTTCTGTCCCTGGGATACAGGGTCATGTGTTAAATGGAAGTGACCTTGGCCTAGTGTTAACAAAAATAACAGCTACAGTTCGTTGAAAGCTACCGTGAACCAGTCTCTTCACATATATCATCTGTTAATTTGCACCAAAACATCTGCAAGAAAGGTTTTATCTTTTCCTTTTCACAGAAGAGGAGACTGAGGCTCGTACAGCTAGGAAGTGTTGGAACCAGGAGTCAAACCTAGGATTGTCTGGTCCCAAAACCTGTGTATTCTTCCCATCTCTTAGATCCCTGGTTGCTTGCGAAGATAATCCCACACGCCTGACCTGCTCACACAGGCCACACTCCCCCTGGTGGAAGTGTGAGAGGGACACACACAATCGATGCCCTCGCGTGAGTCAGTGAGTGAGTTCAAGACAGCCACCCCCCTCACTCCTTACTTTCTTTGTCATCTCCTGATCTTTAGCCAGAGACCCTAAATATGCATCTTCTATTTGTGACTCACTCTGTTTTTCTGTTTTGCTTATTATTAATAAAAATAGCCAACAAAACAAACAGTAAGACAACCCACAAAATATGAATGAACAACACATACCCACAGTCTCTCCTTTTTTTGTTCTGTTTTGTTTTCTTTCCTGTTTTAGACACTCGGGGTGGTTAACCAAATCTACCAGAATATATCTTAGGATCTGTCAGAAAAAATGTTATGTTGTTTTGGATCTTGAGCCTTCTTTTTAGCCCACACCCTTGTTTGGCATGAGGTAAGCCTAGGAATAAGAGAATAAACAGTTGCTTGTATAACATTTCCATAGAGAGTGAGTTATTACATGACACCTAAATAGAGAAACTCATTCTCTCTCTCTCACTCTCTCTCTCTCTTTTTTTTTTTTTTTTTGAGAAACTCTCAGAAACCAGGATTCTGATGCAAGATTTCTCCTCTCTGTTCTGGAGCCCTGAACCCACTTTCTCTACTGCCTTTGTGTTTTCCTTTGTTTAGTGTTTTTCTCTCCTATTATGTGGTAAGCTTTATGATACTGGGGACCAAGTTTCCTTACTGTTTTAATCCTATTTCCATTGGTAATTGATTTTCAGTCAAGGGTAGTGGGAAAAATATTAAGAACATAAATAGGTTAGGGAGCCTGGGTGGCTCAGTTGGTTAAGCGACTGCCTTCGGCTCAGGTCATGGTCCTGGAGTCCCGGGATCGAGTCCCGCATTGGGCTCCCTGCTCAGCGGGGAGTCTGCTTCTCCCTCTGACCCTCCCCCCTCTCATGCTCTATCTCATTCTCTCTCTCAAATAAATAAATAAAACAGCTTTCAAAAAAAATAAATCTTTTAAAAAAAAGAGAATTTGACGATTTCTACCTGTTCAAACTGTCATCACTCACATATATTTCTCTAAGGTAAAAAAAAAAAAAAAAAGAACATAAATAGGTTAGATATGAGTTCAGGTACCTGACAGGGAATTTGGACTTTACTTTACTGTCCAGTTGTTCTCGTGTTTTTTTCCTGTACCAGTTCGTGAAGGATGTGAAACACTCCTTCCAGTAACTACCATTCTCTTTTTGAGTGCATGTAGGGTGGTGGTGGGCGGCAGGCAGAGAGCAGCCAGGTAGACAGAGCTCCAAAGACAGGCATCTTTTTTTAAATTAATTTTTAATTTTTTAAAGATTTTATTTATTTATTTGAGAGAGATATGAGAGACAGCACAGGCGGGGGGAAAGGAAGAAGGGGAGGGAGAAAGCAGGATCACCCCTGAGCGGGGAGCTCCACGTGGGGCTCGATCCCAGGACCCTGGGATCATGACCTGAGCTGAAGGCAGACACTTAACCAACTCAGCCACCCAGGCGCCCCTTTTTTTATTATTAAAGATTTATCTATTTATTTGAGGAAGAGAGCTAGAGCATGTGAATGGAGGGAGGGGCAGAGGGAGAGGGAGAGAGAGAATCTTCAAGGAGACTCCCCGCTGAGTGAGGAGCCCGCCTCTGGATTTGATCTCATGACCCTGAGATCATGACCTGAGCCAAAATCAAGAGTCAGACACTCAACTGACTGAGCCACCCAGGTGCCCCAGAGAGGAATCTTTTCGAGAAAGATCTCTTAAGTTGATTGTGAAAACCATCCTCCCAGCCCATCAAGGAGTAGTGAAGAGTATGAAGAGTCAACAAAATTTTTGAATGGAAACACGGACAGATGAAGAAACATTTTTAGAATGACATTGTTCAAGTGCACTGGGTTGGGCGTGGGCATGAAATTAGAGACGGAAGAAAATTATAGTCCATTTGTTTTAATGCTATAAAAATCTGGACTATATTGTGGTTACAAGCTGAAGAGTCGGGTGAATGTGAGCAATATGTTGAAGGAAGAACTGGTCGGAGGAACAATGGAAAAGATATTACCACATTTAGAGAATTTGAGCTCCACAGATGGAGGAAGAGTGATTCTATTGACAGAAACAGGGTAGTGAAATGAAGAAGCTCATTTAGGGCAAATGAATGACGAATTTTCACTCACTGCCTAAGTTGGCATCAGTTAGAATTAACTATTATTTAATTTTCAGTTTTGCAAATATTTTTGGAGTCAAGCATTCCTCCTCACAAATATTTAGGTTTGGAGGGTGTTTAGTTTGCTACATGCACATAATTTGATGACACCACAACCTGTCCTTACACATGTTCCTTTCTCTCTGAACGAAGACCCTTTCTTTTATTTTCCAAGTAATCTTTCTTTATTGATGTTAACATGTGAAAGCTTTTACCTTAGAGAAATATATGTGAGTGATGACAGTTTGAACAGGTGGAAATCATCAAATTCTCTTTTTTTAAAAAAGATTTATTTATTTATTTTTAGGGAGAGAGTGTCAGAGGGAGGGGGAGAAAGAGTCTTAAGCAGACTCCATGCTGAGCGTGGAGTCCAATGCAGGGCTTGATCTCATGACCCTGAGATCAGCTCTGAGCCAAAACCAAGAGTCAGACGCTTAACCAACTGCACCACCCAGGTGCCCCTAGTCAAATTCTCTTAAGTTCAGATTCATGTCTATAGATCTGGTTTTTTTTTTTAAGATCTTATTTATTTATTTGAGGGAAAGAGTGAGAGTGAGAGAGAGAGAGAGAGAGAACGAGAGGGGTGAGGGAGGGCAAAGGGAGAAACGGACTCCCCACTGAGCTGTGACCCTGACATGGGACTCGATCCCAGGACTCTGGGATCATGATCTGAGCCTAAGGCAGATGCTTAACCGAGACTGAGCCCCCCGGGTGCCCCAATGGATCAATTTTTATAACCCAGGCCACAGTCCTTTCTTTTATGGGAAAAATATTCCATGGCTTCATGTGATTGATACTCTTCAAAGATAGCAGACAACACATCCTTCCCTGTATGTAGGCATATGCCACTTTTTCTGTCAGGAGGTGGATTCTATTTCCCTTCCCCTGAACTTGACTGGCTACGTGGCTGGCTTCCACTAACATGTTTAATGGCAGAAGTGATACTCAGCCAATTCAGGGTTTAGCCCTTTACAGCCACCTGGCAGCTTTTACTTTTGCTATTTTGGAACTCAGCTGCCATGCTGTAAAGGACTCTGGGCTCTCCTGCTTTAGAATAAGGTGATAGGAAAAGGCCATTGGTGATCCAAAACCATATAGAAAGAAAAGGCCTGTGAAGGAGAATCAGAATGCCCCAGGCAAGAGCTGCCTCCCTTCCTGGACCTTCCATCCCAGGCCTCCCGAAGCAGCCGAAGCAGCGTATTTGGGGGCCGTGTGCCCCTCAAATGCATGATAATAGCATTTGTGTGAACCTGCCTTGTAAGAACTAGAACACTTGCAACACTACTGAAGCTAAATTTGTGACCCTGTCAGAGGTAATCACAATCTTTAATTCTGTATTGATTATCCCCTTGTTTTTTAAAAAATATATAGTATTATCTTTTATCTATTACCAAGTAACATAATAATTGAGTGAGGCAGACGTTTTTGGAGAAAGCGACAGTCTGAGCTCTATCTCTTTGTGACCCTCCTAAAAGGAGGGTTGTGTGGGGCTTATAGCTCCTGAATTTCAAGACCGGAGAGGGAGACTTTAGGTGGAAGACACAGAAAGCTCAGTGTGTGACCCCTGCAGCTGGGAGTTTAGTGGGCAAAAGTCTGTCTCTCACCAGGCAAATCTAGAGGATGAGAGATGAACTGACTAACTGCTTTGGTGGCACAACGAGGGGAGTTTCTATTGCTAGCCAGACACACAGACACAGACACAGACACACACACACACACACACACACACACACACACACACGGACAGAGAGACAGAGAGCGAGCTTTTAGTCTTGGCCAGTGGGGGCATCCCAAGCCAAAGAGACCCTAGCGGCAAGAAGACAGAAGTCTATCTGAGAGTCTAAGGGCTGGTGAAGGAAAAGTAGGTGATAATCAGAAGAGAGGTGTAAGCCGAGGCAGGGTAACTGAAGTCAGAGAACCCCAGTGATACAAATCTCTTGAAGAGCCATGAGGGCCCCCTAAGATGGATTGCTTTAAACATCTGCCAGGCCTGGAAGGCCCAAAGCTAGCTCATGTTCATACTAATCCACATAGCACATTTCTGACCCTCATTCATCTCTTCTTTCTGTCCTTGACTTCCTGCTGTTCAGAGTGTGGTCCTAGGAGGAGAGGCACCAGCTCCTTGGGAGCGTATTGGAAATGCTAAACCTCAGCCACTTCCACCTCCACCCCCACCCCCAAGCCCAGATCCATGGAATCATCTGCATTTTATTTATTTATTTATTTATTTATTCATTTAAGATTTTATTTATTTATTTTTTTTGACAGAGACACAGTGAGAGAGGGAACACAAGCAGGGGGAGTGGGAGAGGGAGAAGCAGGCTTCTTGTGGGAGCAGGGAGCCCAATGTGGGGCTCGATCCCAGGACCCTGGGACCATGACCTGAGCCGAAGGCAAGATGCTCAACGACTGAGCCACCCAGGCGCTCCTCATTTGCATTTTAACAAGATCTCCAGGTGATCTGTAGACACGTTAGTGTTTGAGGAGCAGGGTAACCCGGAGCTGGTGGCGCTATGGTGGAGGAAGCTACCTGGGAATGAGAAAAATCAACCACACTCCCCACTTGGACCAGAGGGAAGCCTTCCTCACTGAACACATCTTGAAGAGGAAGCAGGAGACAAAAGTAAAGCTGCATTTATTTATTTATTTTTTTAACATCCCTCATGTTGTGCTTTTTCAAAATACTGGAGACAGGTATTTAGTAAAGGCTGGTTTCTTTCTTTCCTTTTCTGCTTTTAGAATAGCTGTTTGTCAGAGTGTGGGCTGCTTCAAAACCACCTGGGCTGCTTGTCTCTGGAGCTGATGAGCTGGACCTGCTGGTGCATTCTTAATAAATGCCCGAGGTGACCCTTTATGGGCACCAACAGGAAGATGGCTGCCTTAGCGCTCGTGGGGCCCTTCGAACTTTGCCCTGCGACTGCTAATCCTGTCTCACCCCACTGTTTCTTTGCCACTATCCTAAAGCCGGTCACATCAGAAACCAGGAGAGAGGGGGCCCAGTCCCTGCAGTTGTGGAGTAAGACCGTCACCCTCTGTCTTGCCTCTGTCTTCCATTTTGTTGCTTTGTGGACACATTAGCTCATCTTTCTACCGCAGCCCATGTGAGGTCTTCCTCTCCCAGCCCGCTGGTGTTTTAATGGGATGGAGATGTGGTTTTGAGTTCTGGTTGAGACTCTGAACAACTTTTTTCCTTTTTAAAGATTATTTATTTATTTATTTGAGGGAGAGCTGAGTGAGTGAGAACATGAGTGGGGGGGGGAGGCAGAGGGAGAGGCTGAGCAGGGAGCCCGACGCAGGGCTCGATCCCAGGACCCCAGGATCATGATTTGAGCCAAAGGGCCAGCCATCCAGGCGGCCCCTGAATGACTTTTGATATAAAAACTAATTGAATGTTCTTAGTTATCGTGGACTTTAGATCAAGTCTATGGGCTGGTATGAGTAAAAGAACAACACTGACAATGGTTTCAGTGGAAAATCTGTTAGAGTCTGACTTAGTGATTTGGAGCCCAACCCATTTATAAGCTGGGGACTGCTTATGTCACTGTGTGTCAACACTTGCACATGACAAGGTGAATTCTTTCACTAACTGACTCCTTGGGCTGTGATAACTGTCTTTCTGAACAAAAGCAGCTTATGATTTCTCAGGAACACCTGCAGATCCCTCACTCACGGGCATAAGGCTCCCTTGAATATTATACAGCATTAGGCTCATCACGAAGACAAGCTTGTCATAAAAAAGTGCAATTCTGATTTTTAAATAGGATTTCAAAGTCAAATGTCTTCTTAGTAATTTGTTTTTGTTTAAGATAAGCCTTGTAACATTTCTTAAGCTGTGGAGAAGCTAGAGAGTAGAAGGCTGCAGGAAGGTAATGAGCATCTGGAGAGCCCTGTGAGGGTGATGCCTGAGCTCCTCCTGGGAATAGCTTAGCTGGAGAATAAGACTCCGCTGGCTGCATGTTTCTGAAGGATTATGGCAAACCTGGTTGCTGTCAGGGACAAAGCAAAAGGCAGAATACTGTCAAAGCCCTGTTGCCCAGGCTGTCGTGCCGCAGACACGAAATGGAGATTACAAAGGAGGAAGATGTCATTTTCACAGATTTACACCAGGTCTTCCAAGGGCTCCTTGGTGTCTTTCTTTAGTCTTTTTCCACAAGCAGCTCACATACACAGTTTATTTTCTCTAAAGACATTAGAAAAATAGTTGTTCACCAATGAAAGTTTATTTACATATCCTTTGAATATTTATAATTGTTTTTTCCACTGAAGCAATGTGGTTTCGTGGAAGAAATACGTGTTTTAGAATCAGATAGAGATAGGTATAAATTATGACTTGCCTACTTGTTAAATTATGTATTCTTGCGCAAATTATCGACAGTCTATCAGGTTTTCTCATCTAAAAATTGGAAATAAAAGTAGTTACCTCATAGGTCCAGGATGAGGATGAAATAATGTGACAACATCTAGCACATGCTGTACACACAGTGGCGGCTGGGTAATGTGTAATATATTGGATACTTAGCCTTCCAGTCTGATACCATTTTCATATACACAGTAAGTTAAAAGCAAGGTATTTTTTTTTTAAAAGAAAATCAATTCATTGTGGTCAAAATGTCATGAATGTTTAGAGTAAATACAGAATTTAACTTATGATAGTACCTTGCTTTGATGGCCTAAGGATGTACTTTTATTTTATGTTTCCTACTAACTGCATTTCTGGATTGACTACACATCATGGAATAAAAACTTATGGCAAGACATAAAGGAATAGGAGATTTCCCCAAATTATGTGTAAATCTAAAAATAAAGATGTGATGATAGGGAATAATAAGAAGTATTAGATTGAATGAAAGTTGACTGATTGGTTGATCGATTGCTCCCAACTCCCTTTTTCCTCCTTGCACCTCAAATAAAGCCAATTGTATTGTTTTTCATTTTGAGGAATCTACTGCTAATCACTACAGAAAAATAGGAAGAAACAAAAAATAACATGAGGGAGATTATAAGGCCTGGGCCATGGTATAAAATACCAGAGTCTTTATATGCGGGTCTATATCTCCTGACTCCCTGCTGAAATGGTGAGTAGAAACATGGTCCATGGGTTCTTCATTTCAAGTTTTAGAGTATTTTGAAACTTACCAAATCTTCCAATGTCTCCATCCATTCATCTGAACACCTCTGCCAACTGCTGCACACCAATTGCTCCCCAATGGCTCTTCTCTCCATTCCAGAAGATGCCAACAAGGCAGAACAAGAGGAGACAGGTCTCAGGTGAAGAACCTATAGCGCTGGTAACAACTGTAATATCGTGTCAAGCTTCTGCTCCAAATATCCATATGAATCTCATATATATTTATTTTTTACTTTAAGATGTCTATATTTGTATGTTGAAATATACTTTAATATGTCTATGTTTGTATGTTGAAATATACTCATATAGAGGCACCTGGGTCGAATAGTCGGTTAAGCGTCTGGCTCTGGGTTTCAGCTCAGGTCATGCTCTAGGTTGTGAGATCAAGCCCTGCATCAGGCTCCACACTTAGCATGGAGTGTGCTTGAGATTCTCTCTCCCTCTCCCCCTGCCCCTCCTGCTCGTGCTCTCTCTCTCTCTCTCAAATGAATAAATAAATTTTTTTAAAGAAATATATTCATATATTTAAGCAGAACTTTCTAGTGCCTATGTGGTGGATTTGTACTATGTCAGCATCACTAAAACTGTGATCTATGCTTTCCAGAATTCTCTTCCATGTATGTTGCAGGGTTAGAGTCATCCACAAAAGAAATTTGCACAAAATTTGGAAGACAGAAAAGAAACACAGCCATTGTTTTATGCTCTGAAATTTGGGGCAGTCACGTTCCAGTCACGGTGGCAGCCTGTGAAATTTGGGGCAGTCATGTTCCAGTCATGGTGGCAGCCTGTGAATGTTGTCACTTTGGTGGCCAGTTGGACAGCACCTGGGCCTGTAGCTTCTCCAGCTCTTGCTGGTCTGTCAGCTTTAGCTTCTCTATTCCCTGGATGGTGTGTGGGCTGCACTAGGTCAATGGCATTAGCTTCTCCTGAAGGTCGCCTGTGTCATTGAGTCTGGAGGTGGTGAGAGACAGATGTGGCCTGCAGGTTATCTTTGTTTCCCTCTATTTTACATCTAGATGTTCTTCTTAGCTTACCTATCACAACTTCCGGCCCCACATCAGTTACAATGAGCTCCTTTATTTTATATCACTCTCGTGGTTCTGCTTCTCTGGTTGACCCATGACCAATAGAACCTGCATATGTCAGACACTGCTGGGCTTTGGGGATGCCAATGGTGAGCCAGGGAAGTATTGACCTTCTTCTTTATAGAGCTTATCGTCTAGGTTAGGATATTATTATTATAACACAAAAAGAGTAACACATGTTGTTTTTCATCTTTAATCAAGCTGAAAGTTCTTAATAATATATTTTATAGCATTTTTTAATGTTTCAAAGACTTTTCTTATTATTTAACCACTGTCACAACATCCTTACAGATGTAAAGAAGACTAAGCTGGGATTTAAGACTTTCCTTAGGGCTAAGCAGGAATTGAAGACAACACCTATCCAAAGGTTGTAAAGTTTGTAAGTGGCAGAAATTTATCTTCTGGTTCATCTTCTAGCATGTGTTTAAATGCAAAAGGTGTGAAAATAAACTCAATTTCTCAGTTTCACCAAGCAAACATTATTATCAGTTATGTCTACGCATTGCCAAAATATTTATCAGTCCAGAAAATACAAAAATCTAATGGGATACCTGGCACCGTACAGAAAACCACACTGGATTTTTCATTCCAGTAAATGTGGCCGTAGACATATGAACAAATAAAATGCCAGTTGTCTTGGTGACCTTTCCTTTGTTGCTAAGCTTCGCATAATAGGCACCTACAGGTTTCATTTTTAGATCATGTCTTCCCATGGAGTTGTGGAGGAATGCTAAGATTTGTGCTGAAATTATCATTGGAGGGGATTATCTCCAATCTTTCTACATCGGGCAGAGCGGGAGTGATAGGCACTTCTGCCAAATATGCCACCTAGATGGAATTTCACACACACACGAAAAAATGACGATCATTGTCGTGTTTCCTCCACAGCCTAAGAACTGCTGAGTGGGTCAGACCAGTGATCCAGCCAGTGAAGTATCCCATCTCTCAAACGCAGAGCATTGCTCTCTGTGATGTCATTCCCTAAGAGTTGGGGTACATGTCTACCATCTTTAATCTGTTCTTTAAAAATTTTTCATAAAAAATTATTATATGCTGGTTTGTAAAATTAAACCCTATAGATGTGTGTGGAGGAAAAAGAAGTCTCTCCCCTTTGCCCCATCTCCCATCCTAAGCCCCGGGTTAGCCATTCTGAAAAAGTCATGTATATATCTTCAATGAATATTTATTGAATGCCTACTGCTTATCAGGCACTATTCTGGGGAATGGGATTATGGCCGTGAACAAAACAGACCAAAAAAATCATTCAGTTTATGTCTTAGTCTGTTCAGCCTGCTTGAACAAATTAGCATAGGCTGGGTAGCTTAAAAAACAAACAAAAAAAATGTTTCTTACAGTTCCAGAGGCATCCTACTCCCAGATGAAGGTGCCAGAAGATTCAGTGTCTGGTGAGGGTCCCTTCCTGGTGGGCAGATGGCTGTCTTCTCATTGAATCCCCACATAGTGAAGAGCAGAGAGAGGGGAAAAGCTCTAGTTTCTCTTCTTATAAGGACACTAATCTCATAAGGACTCATAACCTGATCACCTCCCAAAGGTCTCACCTTCGAGTACCATCGCCTTGGGGGTTAGGATTTCAACATATGCATTCTTGGGGGTGGGGTGGGGCACAAACATTCACCCCATAATACTCTACATTTAGCCCATGGTCATATATACACATGTGTTAGTAAAGGTAGGCCAATACCTGTAACACAGAGACCCCAAATATTTGATAGCTCCAAATTATAGAAATTTATTTCTTGTATTTATAACATGATTAGGTTGTGGACAGTCTTTCAGCTCACAGTAAGATTTAAGAACCTCTTAACACGGCTTTCTGCAGGGAAAGACTCTTATTCGTCCCTATTTCTAGAGGGCCTGATATTTATTAAGTGCTTATTAATTCTTTCTTTCTTTTTTCACTTCACATTTTATTTTTTTATATTTTTTTAATTTTTTTATTGTTATGTTAATCACCATACATTACATCATTAGTTCTTGATGTAGTGTTCCATGATTCATTGTTTGTGCATAACACCCAGTGCTCCACGCAGAATGTGCCCTCTTTAATACCCATCACCAGGCTAACCCATCCCCCCACACTCCTCCCCTCTAGAACCCTCAGTTTGTTTTTCAGAGTCCATCGTCTCTCATGGTTCGTCTCCCCCTCCGACTTACTCCCCTTCATTCTTCCCCTCTGCTATCTTCTTCTTTTTCTTTTTTCTTAACATATGTTGCATTATTTGTTTCAGAAGTACAGATCTGTGATTCAACAGTCTTGCACAATTCACAGCGCTCACCATAGCACATACCCTCCCCAATGTCTATCACCCAGCCACCCCGTCCCTCCCACCCCCCCACCACTCCAGCAACACTCAGTTTGTTTCCTGAGATTAAGAATTCCTCATATCAGTGAGGTCATATGATACATGTCTTTCTCTGATTGACTTATTTCACTCAGCATAACACCCTCCAGTTCCACCCATGTCGTTGCAAATGGCAAGATCTCATTCCTTTTGATGGCTGCATAATATTCCATTGTGTATATATACCACTTCTTCTTTATCCATTCATCTGTCGATGGACATCTTGGCTCTTTCCACAGTTTGGCTATTGTGGACATTGCCGCTATAAACATTGGGGTGCACGTACCCCTTCGGATCCCTACATTTGTATCTTTGGGGTAAATACCCAGTAGTGCAGTTGCTGGATCGTATGATAGCTCTATTTTCAACTGTTTGAGGAACCTCCATACTGTTTTCCAGAGTGGTTGCACCAGCTTGCATTCCCACCAACAGTGTAGGAGGGTTCCCCTTTCTCCGCATCCCCGCCAACATCTGTCGTTTCCTGACTTGTTAATTTTAGCCATTCTGACTGGAGTGAGGTGGTATCTCATTGAGGTTTTGATTTGGATTTCCCCGATGCCGAGCGATGTTGAGCACTTTTTCATGTGTCTGTTGGCCATTTGGATGTCTTCTTTGGAAAAATGTCTGTACATGTCTTCTGCCCATTTCTTGATTGGATTATTTGTTCTTTGGGTGTTGAGTTTGATAAGTTCTTTATAGATTTTGGATACTAGCCCTTTATCTGATATGTCATTTGCAAATATTTTCTCCCATTCTGTCGGTTGTCTTTTGGTTTTGTGGACTGTTTCTTTTGCTGTGCAAAAGCTTTTTATCTTGATGAAATCCCAATAGTTCATTTTTGCCCTTGCTTCCCTTGCCTTTGGCGATGTTTCTAGGAAGAAGTTGCTGCGGCTGAGGTAGAAGAGGTTGCTACCTGTGTTCTCCATTAGGATTTTGATGGACTCCTGTCTCACGTTTAGGTCTTTCAACCATTTGGAGTCTATTTTTGTGTGTGGTGTAAGGAAATGGTCCAGTTTCATTCTTCTGCATGTGGCTGTCCAATTTTTCCAACACCATATGTTGAAGAGACTGTCTTTTTTCCATTGGACATTCTTTCCTGCTTTGTCAAAGATGAGTTGACCATAGAGTTGAGGGTCCATTTCTGGGCTCTCGATTCTGTTCCATTGATCTATGTGTCTGTTTTTGTGCCAGTACCATACTGTCTTGATGCTGACAGCTTTGTAATAGAGCTGGAAGTCCAGAATTGTGATGCCGCCAGCTTTACTTTTTTTTTCAATATTCCTCTGGCTATTCGGGGTCTCTTCTGGTTCCATACAAATTTTAGGATTATTTGTTCCATTTCTTTGAAAAAAGTGGATGGTATTTTGATGGGGATTGCATTGAATGTGTACATTGCTCTAGGTAGCATTGACATCTTCACAATGTTTATTCTTCCAATCCATGAGCATGGAACGTTTTTCCATTTCTTTGTGTCTTCTTCAATTTCTTTCCTGAGTATTTTATAGTTTTCTGAGTACAGATCCTTTGCCTCTTTGGTTACATTTATTCCTAGGTATCTTATGGTTTTGGGTGCAATTGTGAATGGGATCGACTCCTTGATTTGTCTCTCTTCTGTCTTGTTGTTGGTGTATAGGAATGCCACTGATTTCTGTGCATTGATTTTATATCCTGCTACTTTACTGAATTCCTGTATGAGTTCAAGCAGTTTTGGGGTGGAGTCTTTTGGGTTTTCCACATACAGTATCACATCATCTGCAAAGAGTGAGAATTTGATTTCCTCCTTGCCGATTTGGATGCCTTTGATTTCTTTTTGTTGTCTGATTGCTGTGGCTAGGACTTCTAATACTATGTTGAATAGCAGTGGTGATAGTGGACATCCCTGCCACGTTCCTGACCTTAGGGGAAAAGCTCTCAGCTTTTCCCCATTGAGAATGATATTCGCTGTAGGTTTTTCATAGATGGCTTTTATGATATTGAGGTATGTATCCTCTATCCCTATACTCTGAAGAGTTTTGATCAAGAAAGGATGCTGTACTTTGTCAAATGCTTTTTCTGTATCTATTGAGAGGATCATATGATTTTTGTTCTTTCTTTTGTTAATGTATTGTATCACGTTGATTGATTTGCAGATGTTGAACCAGCCTTGCAGCCCAGGGATAAATCCCACTTGGTCATGGTGAATAATCCTTTTAATGTACCATTGGATCCTATTGGCTAGTATTTTGGTGAGAATTTTTGCATCCATGTTCATCAAGGATATTGGTCTGTAATTCTCCTTTTTGATGGGGTCTTTGGTTTTGGGATCAAGGTAATGGTGGCCTCATAAAATGAGTTTGGAAGTTTTCCTTCCTTTTCTATTTTTTGGAACAGTTTCAGGAGAAGAGGTATTAATTCTTCTTGAAATGTCTGATAGAATTCCCCTGGGAAGCCATCTGGCCCTGGGCTTTTGTTTGTTGGGAGATTTTTGATGACTGCTTCAGTTTCCTTAGTGGTTATAGGTCTGTTCAGGTTTTCTATTTCTTCCTGGTTCAATTTTGGTAGTTGATACATCTCTAGGAATGCACCCATTTCTTCCAGGTTCTCTAATTTGCTGGCATAGAGTTGCTCATAATATGTTCTTATAATTGTTTGTATTTCTTTGGTGTTGGTTGTGATCTCTCCTCTTTCATTCATGATTTTGTTGATTTGGGTCATTTCTCTTATCTTTTTGATACGTCTGGCCAGGGGTTTATCAATCTTGTTAATTTTTTCAAAGAACCAGCTCCTAGTTTCGTTGATCTGTTCTACTGTTCTTTTGGTTTCTATTTCATTGATTTCTGCTCTGATCTTTATTTTTTCTCTTCTCCTGCTGGGTTTAGGCTTTATTTGCTGTTCTTTCTCTAGCTCCTTTAGGTGTAGGGTTAGGTTGTGTATTTGAGACCTTTCTTGTTTCTTGAGAAAGGCTTGTATTGCTATATACTTTCCTCTCAGGACTGCCTTTGCTGTATCCCAAAGATTTTGAACAGTTGTGTTTTCATTTTCATTGGTTTCCGTGAATTTTTTTAATTCTTCTTTAATTTCCTGGTTGACCCATTCATTCTTTAGTAGGATGCTCTTTAGCCTCCATGTATTTGAGTTCTTTCTGACTTTCCTCTTGTGATTGAGTTCTAGTTTCAAAGCATTGTGGTCTGAAAATATGCAGGGAATGATCCCAATCTTTTGGTACCAGTTGAGACCTGATTTGTGACCTAGGATGTGATCAATTCTGGAGAATGTTCCATGGGCACTAGAGAAGAATGTGTATTCCGTTGCTTTGGGATGGAATGTTCTGAATACGTCTGTGAAGTCCATTTGGTCCGGTGTGTCATTTAAAGTCTTTATTTCCTTGTTGATCTTTTGCTTAGATGATCTGTCCATTTTAGTCAGGGGGGTGTTAAAGTCCCCCACTATTATTGTATTGTTGTCAATGTGTTTCTTTGCTTTTGTTATTAATTGCCTTATATAATTGGCTGCTCCCATGTTAGGGGTATAGATATTTACAATTGTTAGATCTTCTTGTTGGATAGACCCTTTAAGTAGGATATAGTGTCCTTCCTCATCTCTTATTACAGGCTTTGTTTTAATATCTAATTTGTCTGATATAAGGTTTGTCACCCCAGCTTTCTTTTGGTGTCCATTAGCATGGTAAATGGTTTTCCACCCCCTCACTTTCAATCTGGGGGTGTCTTTGGGTCTAAAATGAGTCTCTTGCAGACAGCATATTGATGGGTCTTGTTTTGTAATCCAATCTGATAGCCTGTGCCTTTTGATTGGGTCATTTAGCCCATTTACATTCAGGGTAACTATTGAAAAGTATGAATTTAGTGCCATTGTATTGCCTGTAAGGTGACTGTTACTGTATATTGTCTCTGTTCCTTTCTGATCTATGCTGCTTTTAGGCTCTCTCTTTGCTTAGAGGACCCCTTTCAATATTTCTTGGAGGGCTGGTTTCGTGTTTGCAAATTCCTTTAGTTTTTGTTTGTCCTGGAAGCTTTTTATCTCTCCTTCAATTTTCAATGAGAGCCTAGCTGGATATAGTATTCTCGGCTGCATATTTTTCTCGTTTAGTGCTCTGAAGATATCATGCGAGTCCTTTCTGGCCTGCCAGGTCTCTGTGGAAAGGTCTGTTGCCAATCTAATATTTCTACCATTGTAGGTTACATATCTCTTCTCCCAAGCTGCTTTCAGGATTTTCTCTTTGTCTCTGAGACTTGTAAGTTTTACTATTAGATGTCGGAGTGTTGACCTATTTTTATTGATTTTGAGAGGGGTTCTCTGTGCCTCCTGGATTTTGATGCCTGTTTCCTTCCTCACATTAGGGAAGTTCTCTGCTATTATTTGCTCCAATATACCTTCTGCCCCTCTCTCTCTTTCTTCTTCTTCTGAGATCCCAATTATTCTAACCTTGTTTCATCTTATTGTATCGCTTATCTCTCAAATTCTGCCCTCGTGATCCAGTAGTTGTTTATCTCTCCTTTTCTCAGCCTCTTTATTTTCCATCATTTGGTCTTCTATATCGCTGATTCTCTCTTCTGCCTCATTTATCCTAGCAGTTAGTGTCCCCATTTTTTATTGCACCTCATTAATAGCCTTTTTGATTTTGACTTGGTTAGATTTTAGTTCTTTTATTTCTCCAGAAAGGGTTTCTCTAATAACTTCCACACTTTTTTCAAGCCCAGCTATTATCTTTAAAGTCATGATTCTGAACTCTAGGTCCGACATCATACTAATGTCTGTATTGAGTAGGTCCCTGGCTGACGGTACTATCTCTTGTTCTTTTTGCTGAGGTGATTTTTTTCGTCTTGTCATTTTGTCCAGAGGAGAATAGATGAATGAGAGAACAAAATGCTAACAGGTCAACAACATCCCCAGCAAATATACTCTATACAAATCAGAAAAGACCTGATACCAGGAGAAAACAAAGGGAAAGAAACAAAAAAGAAAGAGAAAAGAAAGAAAAAAAAAACAAAAAGAAAAAGATAAAAACAAAAACAGAACAATACAAAAAAACCAGAATATGATCAAATATGATCAGGCTAGTGCATAGATCAGTGCCACACACTAGATTTTGGACATATTTTGGTCTGTTAGAAAAAAGTGCCTCCTAAAATTTTAAAGGAAGAAAGACTTATATATGTACAAAATAAGGGTTGATACAATGAAGGGATGGAAGATTAAAATTATAAAAGATTTTATAAAAGGAATTGATAGATAAGCAGTTGTTTGAAAAAAGAAAGAAGAAGATTAAAAAAAAAAAAAAAAAAAAGGGGGAGAAGGTGGGAACGGGGGAGAAACCATACACTAGTGATTTAGGGTATATTTTGATCTGTTAGAAGAAACTGTATCTCAAAATTTTAAAGAGAGAACAACTTATATATATATGCCAAAAATAAGGGTAACTACTATGAAGGGATAAAATATGACTCTAAAAATGAAAAATAAAAAATGTTTTTTTTAAAAAAGGGATTGATAAGATGTTGGTTGAAAAAGGGAAAAAGAAAACTTAAAAAAACAGTTAAAAAATTAACTTTGAAAACCTAATGAATCATGGTAAAAAAAGCCATGAATTCTATGTGCAGTATTCCCCTAGCGCTGGAGTTCTCCCGTTCTCCTTGATCGGTAAACTTGGTCTTGGCTTGCTGGCTGTTCGTGCTGATCTTCTGGGGGAGGGGCCTGTTGCCGTGGTTCCCAAATGTCTTTGCTGGTGGCGGAATTGCCCCACCCTTGTCGGTCTGGGCTAAGCAAGCTGCTCGGGTTTGCTCTCAGGAGCTTTTGTTCCCTGCAAGCTCTGGTACAGCTTTGGAGGACCAGGGTGAAAATGGTGGCCTCCCAATCTCCACTCGGAGGAGCCGAGAACTCGGGCCCCGCTCCTCAGTGCGCCCCCAGAGAAAAGCAGTCACTCCCGTCTCCCCGGTCTCTGGCCGCACTCCGTGCTCACCCGGCCTGTGACCGAGCATTTCTATCTCTGGCACCTGTCGCCGTGTGGAGTCTCCAAACCCAGCAGATCCCTGCGGTGCGCTCCTGCACCACTCCTCCCGGGGGAGGAAGGGGAGTCTCCCTGGATCTGCCGCCTGTCGGGTCCCTGCTGGAAGAGCAGTGGCCCAACTGGGCCGCGGATCACAGTTTATGGCAACCCCGAGCTGAGAGCCCGCGCCTCAGCTGCGTCTCTGCAGCTGGCTTCCCCACTCCGATACCTGGGAGCTCTGCCTCACTCAGGCACCCCTGGTCTTTCTGTGACCCCGAGGGTCCTGAGACCACACTGTCCCGCGAGGGTTCCACCCCCCGCTTAGCCACTGGAGCAACGTCCCTCAGCAGAGCCGACTTCTAAAAGTTCCAATTTTGTGCTCTGTGGCTCTAGCACTTGCCAGAAGTGGCCGGCGGAGGCCCCCTCCCCAGCCATCTATCCTCCTGAATATCGCCTCGGATTCACTTCTCCACATGTCCTACCTTCCAGTAAGTGGTCGCTTCTCTGTTCAGAGAGTTGTTGCTACTCTCTTCTTCGGTCTCCTGTTGAGTCCGTAGGTGTTCAGAATGGCTTGATCCCTATTCAGCTGAATTCCTGAGACCAGACGAAATCCAGGTCTCCTACTCCTCCGCCATCTTGCCTGTAATATCTTATTAATTATTTCTTAAGAAAACTAATGAAGCAGGCTGTAGCTCCTAAACAAACCAGGTCCATGGTGTTCATCTCTGTATCCTTGGCACCTAGCATGTATTTGGAACATTGAACAAGCTCAATCAGTGTTATAAATGAAGTTTTAAATGAATGAATAAATGGCAAGGGATTAAAAGAGATAGGTTCTAGTTATAATTCATTATATGCTGGTTCTCTGACTTTGGGCAATTCACAAAATCTCTCCGAACCTGAATTTCCACATTAAATAGATGTAATAATATTCATTCCCATGTCCTATAGCTCATTGTGGATATCAAAATCCTTAAGTGAAATTATTTGTATAATCCACTTAACATGATGTCTGGCAAAGAGCGACTGCTGGTTAAAATGGTGTCCACCCTAACCACTAAGAGTAATGCCCATGACGGCTTTATAAAGCACCATGCAGATGCTTTAAGCACTATGATTATTTTCATTATGTATTTAATCAAGCAGGCTGTGTAGACAATTGAACTTTGCTCTGCCCATTAAATAGGTGGTTTCTAGAAATGGCAGCAGGAGGGGTTTGATGTGCAAAAGGGTCCAGAGAAAGACAGGAGGTGAGTCACAGCCTGCAACTACTTGCTTCCTGTGTGGTTCAGTAGAGAAAGCTCTGCACCAAGACAATATCTGGATCAACTGACTGATTCACCAAAGCGCTGGCATCCTTCCATGTGGGAGATGTTGCCCCTCAGGTCCGGAAGCAGGGGGGTAGCCGATGGAAGTGCGTAAGACCTGACAAGACTCTCCATTAGCTTCTTGCCCTAAAGTGAAAATAAAACACAGATTTTGCATATGAAGAAGTCAGTTGCAAGCCTTGGTTTTTCATATCTTTTCAGTTTAGAGGTAATATCATCCTTCTACTGACAAATCATGTTTTGATTGACTTCAAAGAGCTTTTCCATTAAAGTAACAAAACCCAGGGCTTCAGGGAGTCCGTGTGTCTGCCACACACTTGCAGGGCTGCTGTGTGGGTCTCCACAGCAGGTCTAATGGAGTTCATCGTTTTAAGTAAGCTACATGTTTTGAGGCTACTACTTAGAGGTTTTGGAAGATGACAAAATTGTCCGAAGTGAGTAGATAGCAATAGACGTATTTCAGTTACAAGGGGAATCCTATATCTGAGCAGATACTTCTCGATCAAAATTAGTGAGAAAAAAATGACCATCTAAAGAAAAAAAATCAATCAAAAAAGTTAAGCAAATTCTTATAATCCTGCAACATAACTATTAAAGAAGTAAAAATTTATTAGTTGAAGTACTATATATAATTCAGAACACCTGTTTGCCTGCACAGTCTTCTGGGCACATTTACCCTGTATAACCTCTGTAGTTATAGCCATGTTTCACGGTGTATGACACTGTCCCAAAGGTCAAGTCTAATTGGAGGAGGAATGGGCATTTTGCCCCAGAAAGATCTTTGTGTAGGCAGGCCAGTGACCTACTACAGCTGTGGCCTGGCTCAAGGAGATGAGCAAACCAACTGATCCTTCATCTTGGGAACATGAGTGGGCAGAAGGAAGGTGATGTTCAGCAAAGCAGGTAAATCTGAGCATGAAGTGGCCACCATAACCTTGGGTCAACTGTACGTGCAAAGCCTGACTGCTGGGAGAAGAACTTGAAGCAGGAATACCGGGAGGTCACAAGGGTCCCCGGAAGCCAACAGAATGTAGCCTCTATTCCTTTTGGTATCCCAGTTCTTGATCCTAGGAGGCATGACTGTTCTTTGCTTGTTTGCCCCAAGATGCCACTCTGTATGAAATCTCCCCTCCTGAACAGGGGCTTGCTTGGGGAAGTCTTGTTTTCTTTCAACCAGTAGAAGTCTCATTAGGGCAGTCAAAAGGATCAGTCTCCGTGGCTTCATAGTACAGTGGTTAGATCATAAGCTCTGGGATAGGTTTCCCGGGTTCATAATCCCAGCACTGGCACCAGTTGGCTGAATGAGCTTGTGCGAGTTACCAAACATTTCTAAGGCTCATTTTCTCATCTGTAAAACAAAGCTGTCTCCTAGGGCTATCTTGAGGATTGAATGAGTTTATTATATACAGGAACACTTAGAATAATGCCAGAGCACATAGTAAACACTAAGTATTAATAAGAATTAAGCAGACACACAAAGAAAAAAATCAGAAATAGAGACCGTGGGGAGGGAGAGAGAGAGAAAAATGCTTGTGTGAGGATTGCGATGACCTACATTAAACTATATCCAAGGCAACATCTCCGTCCTCATCTCCCTTCACCTTTTACTGTTGTCTCTGTTACCACATCCACTGCCGACTTTCCTCCTGCCTCCCTGACTACTCTGTCTTCATTTTTCTTTCCTGCCCTCATCCCCTCCCTCTCACTGATACTGGACTTCCTCAGGGCTGACTTCTGAGACGTCCTCTCTTTCTTCCCTAAACTCTCTGAGTGACCTTATCCATTTCTTTAAATACCATCTGTGTTCTAAAGATTTCCAAATTTGTTTTCCAGACTAGTCCCCTCCCATTACCCAGACTTCTTACCTGTAGGTTCCCCTGGTGGTCTCTGACCTGGATTGGTGCTCTTCGTTCTTCTGCCCCCCAGCTTCCCTTAGCACAAAATGGCGTCACTCATGACGCATCACGCAGCTGTTTCAACCCAAACCTTGGAGTTGTCCTCAAGTCTCCCTTTTCCCCTAACCACTTCTATTCAATCCAGTGCCAAGTCCTATTGTTTTTTTCATCCATTTTTTTTTTTTTAGCACAAATCGATCACCTTTTCCAATTCTCATTGACCTGCTACCATCATTCCTCACTAGACTACTACTAAAGCTTCTTGTTTGCCCTACCTCCACTCATGTTTTGCTAAAGTACATTCCCACACTACAGCAAAAGTTCTCTTTATCTGTCTAAAAGCCATGCTACTCTCCTACTTAAAACATCTCAGTGGCTTCCCCCTGCACCAATACCAAAACCCACACTTCTTACTCTGGTTCATACATCCCTCCATGATATGGGTCTTGCCCCCCTCCCTACCCTTGTCTCATACCTTCTCCCCCTTACTCTCTGGCCTTTCTGCGCTTGCAATAAGCCAAGCTCTCACCTTCTTCCAGTTATTTGCACTTTCATTCTCTCTACCGGAATGTCGTTTTCCCAGGTTCTTTGTACATCCTTGTCACTCACTCTCTTCCCGTCCTTCCCGACTCGACTCTAATCGCTTCTGCTCAGAGGTGCCTTCTCTGATCATTTATGCTACAAGGTCATTCCCCAGTTACTTTTTATTTCCTCACTCTGTTTATTTCTTTCATAGCCTGAATCACAGCAACTCAAATTTTGGTTCTTCACATTATTTGCCTTTCTCACTAGAGTGTAAGCTTCATGAGGACAGGCGCCTTGTCTGACTTGTTCACTGCAATTTTTCAGTGCTTGTCACAGTGTTCAATGAATGAATAAATGGATGGATGAATGGGGTCTTGATAAGTTCCCTGGTTTCAGTCCCCACTGAGACCAGAGCTAACTTTCTGATCTTGGGTGCTGTGGGGTATTTGTACCCTTGGAAACATTTGCCTAAGCAAGTTTGAATGAGTTTTTGTAAAAAAAACAATAAACATATTTTACAAATATGTTTTTTTCTACAAATTTATATAGAATCATGAGTGAAACCTGTGACAAATATGAAAATATTGGTCTGAATAACACCGCTTCACATACATATGGCACTGCAGACAGGAACCACTGGAATCAGGCGGCCTTTCTTGAGTGAAAACTTGAAATTGTCCTTGGCTGACACACAAGTCTGAACTTGGCATACAGATGCGATTTGAGTGTTATTTAAAAGTTCACTTTGAGAGTTTGATATACAAAATCACACATCCCCAAGCCTTTGTGTATCAAGTTAACCTGACCCAGAGCTGTTTTATTTGTTCCAACTTTACCTTCAGCTTTCCTCTAAACAGCAATGATTTGCCTAGAAAACATCTCACATTCATATATGTGCTGAAAAACTACTCACTGAGATGTCTGGATTTAGTGTTCGTGCATTTTTTCTTTTGCTTATGGATTCACCTTTTCTTACATTTATGAGGGATATGAACTAATTTTGCACTTCATTCCTTAACAATCTTTTTTTTTTTTTTTTTTACTATTTTGACCTAGTGTAGATATTATTTTCCCCATTTTACAAATATTGAGAAGTTAAATGCTCTTCCAGAGTTTACAATGAGAAAGAGGTATACACTGGTCTGGGAGGCTCCAAACCATTTTATCCAAAGAATAATTAAAAATTCTTTAATCAGGGATGCCTGGGTGGCTCAGTTGGTTCAGCGTCTGTCTTCGGCTCGGTTCATGATCCCAGGGTCCTGGGATTTAGCCCCACATGGGGGGGGGAGTCCGTGCTCAGCGGGGAGTCTGCTTCTCCCTCTCTCTCTGCCCTTCCCCACCACTCATGTTCTCTTTCTTTCTCAAATAAATAAAGTGTTTAAAAAAATCATTAATCATCAGGGAAATATAAATCAAAACCACAGAGAGATATCACCTCACATTTGTTAGAAGTGTTACTCTCAAAAGGACAGGAAATAACAAGTGTTGGTGAGGATGTGGAGGAAAGGAATCCCTCGTGCACTATAGTGAGAATATAAATTGGTGCAGCCACTACGCAAAAAAGTATGGTGATTTCCTTAAAAAATTAAAAATAGAATTACTATATGATCCAGCAATTCTACTTCTGGGTATTTATCCAAAGAAAACAAAAACACTAATTTGAAAAGATATATGCTCCCCTATGCTCATTGTCATATTATTTATGATAGCCAAGACATGGACACAACCTAAATACTCATCAGTGGAGGAATAAAGAAAATGTGATACACACACACACACACACACACACACAGTAGAATATTACTCAGCCATAAAAAAAAATGAAATCTTGCCATTTGCCACAACAAGGATGGAGCTTGAGGGCATTCTACTTAGTGAAATAAGTCAGAGAGGAAAAGATAAATAGCATATGAATTCACTTATATGTGGAACCTAACAAAACAAAACAAAAAAACCCCTAAACTCCTGTATATAGAGAATAGGTTGGTGGTCACCTGAGGCAGAGGGTAGGACTAAGCAAAATGGGTTGAAGGGGGCCAACAAGCACAACTTTGCAATTTTAAAATGAGTAAGTCATGGGCATATAATGTATAGCATGGTTGTACTATTGTTGATAATACTGTATGGCATAGTTGAAAATAGCTACAAGAGTGAATCTCGACAATTCTCAGCATGAGAGGAAAACACTGTAACTATGTATGGTGACAGATATTAACTGGATTTACTGTGATGATCATTTCACAGTTTATACCAACACATAGAGCAGTCAATAAATATTGATTCATTACATTGTACACTGGAAATTAATATAATGTTATGTCAATTACACCTCAAAAGGAAAAATTATGTACGCAGAATTTTTAAAGAAAGTGGAAAAATTGGATTCTATACCCTTAACCCAATCCCTTCCTCAAAGATATAAGAGTTGAAGATGTAGAAAGGATCTTTGTAGAAAGTTGTTGGAGGGCATTTTCTGTCCCCTTCTCTCAGGGGCATGGAGTGGGGGAGTGCTTCCTTATCACCCCAAGTCTAGTGAGAAGGATTTTGAAGGGACTGAATCCTGGCTTGCTATGTGTCTCCTGGGGGTACACAAGAGACTGGTGGTTGCCTTGGTCTGAGAACCAAAGGCAGAGGCTGTAGTCGAACAGCTCACAATGGCAGGCGGAGGACACGGGACAGCGGTGGAACGCTAAGTGGCTTGGTGAGGATGTGTGAGCTCCTATCAGCCAGGCGGATGCCAGAGAAGGCCGCTGAGTGGAAGCTATATGAAGGGCCCTTTTCTAGAGGAGGGCCTGCAGGGATGAGAAGGCCAAAGTGTAAGAAGTGGATCCATCGTCAGGCAGGAAGTGGGGAGTGAAGGACTGGAAAAGCCTAGCTGGAGAGTGGGTCACCCGTAAGGAACCTGTGCAGTTAGGTGGAGTTCAGCCTTGATCCACTGGGCCTGGAAAGCACCAATGTTAGGTCAGAGCAGGACTATTCACACAAGTCCTCTGTGTCTATTTTCCCTCACCTCCTTGCCGCCCTGCTCCGATGGAGTGGGGCTACTGGGGTAAAGGTGGCGTAGGGGTGAAGGGGCTAGGAGTTGTGATGAGGGAACCAGGACAAGAAGCTCTAGCGTCATGGAAACGGAGAAGGCTTGGCCAGGCCCCCCCTCCCTTCCCGACTCCAGGCTGCTCCTGAAGTAGGCCTGAGCTAAAGGGGACAGATTGGAATATTACATTCGACTCAACTGCTCTTATGTCTAGAAGCCACTGAAAAACGACATGACCCACGCAGGTTTTTATCTGGGGACAAGGAGAGAGGTGAGGGGTTTTGCAGGGGCTCTTTGTGATAAAGAGTAAACCTGGAGTTCTCACCCTTTCGAGTTGTACTTGTTTAGCACACTAGTTACACATACAATTATATAAAGCATAACAGTTACATATACAATACAAGCAATTACATGTATATAATTTTATAATCCATTTTTTTTTGCATCTAAGATATTATTTTTCATTTTGAAGTTTAAGGGTTTCAAAAATTTGGTTGATGGATATAGCACAAAATGTTTTTCCAGGGGCACCTGGATGGCTCAGTCCATTGAGCGTCTGACTCTTGATCTAAACGCAGGTCTTGATCTCAGGATCGTTGAGTTCAAGCCCCATGTTGGGCTCCATGCTGGGTGTGGAGCCTACTTAAAAAAAGGTTTTTGCCAACAGGCAGATTTGAACTTACATTTAACTATCTTAGGTCATTTAAATTGGCCCCAAACAGCCTGAGAAACATTCACTTGAAATTGGGTAAAGGCACACAGAGAATTTGGTGTTCCAAACATTAGCATGCATCAGAATTATCTAGGTTTGTTAAAACAGTTGCTGTGTCCTTCCCTCGTGGTTTCTGAGTCAGTAGGTCAGGGTGGATCCTGGGGCATTTGTACTTGTAACAAGTTTCCATGTGATGCTAATACTTCTGATTCAGGGACCACACTTTGACAATTACTCACCTAGACCACAGTCTGATGTGGGGCTTCCGAGACCCAGGAGCTCTGCTTGTCTCCAACCCGAGTGCTGGGATTTCATTTCAGGTATCGTCAATTTTAAAGATTTTCTCCACGCTACTCATGGCCACTGTCAGTATTTCCTTTGATATCAGTCCTCTGTCCTTATTGAGTCCTGTGGGTTCGGTGTGTTTCCCCTATCAGGAAGAAAGAATAACTTTTAGTTGAATTTCTCTTTTAGCTAAGAAAGGCATAATGGTGTTGGCAACCAATAATTATTGAAGATTTTCCCCATTAATAAAACAAAACAAAGCAAAGCAAAACAAAACAAAAAGTCTTCCTTTATCTACCTCTTAGATTACCTTCCATAAGTCGCCTTGCAGCAAAAGAATCACGTGGCCCATCCGGACCACTGTTTCCCATGGGATGGTTCCATGTAATATAGATATTTTTTTACACTTAATTTTCTCTGCCAGTTATGGGGAGCTCTTTTGGGGGAAAAGGATACTTTTTAAATAAATATTTCTTCTATACAAGCATGGGAACACGTATTAAAGATTTATCTGTCCTACAAGGACTCCACAGATTCAAGCCTCGCTTAGGTTTTAAAGTGTTCCAGATGGTACAACTTCTAAGTCAACTTATTTTGTATCACAAGATCAGGTCTCTCATTTTGCTCAGTCACTCTGCTCACCCGAGCCATCACTCCAACTCCAAATGGTGCATGCTTGTGTAGTAGTACGCTTTCTATCAGAGAAAACAGTCCTCGCCAGGTTTAAAGTTTGCAGAGTGTCAGTGTATGTAACCGACTTGGAGGGATTACATACAGATGGAAGCTGGTGGCTGTCTTGCAAATATATTTCCGGAATTACTTTTACAGATGGAAAATGCAGTGATGAACAAGGAAAAAATTTGTTTCTAAAGCATCAGAAATATGTTCAACCAGCTACCTTCCCCAAACCATAAACTTGACCAACTTCAGTGTTGGATCTTGGCATGCACTCTTTTCTTCTCTCTTCAAGGCAAGATTTGTTTTTAAGTTTTCCATGGGTCTTTCCATGCCTGCTAAATTTCTTTTCTGATTTTGGCATCTTCTCTTAGGTATTTCAATTACTAGTCAAGAAATCACACAACTAGGAACTAACTTTAATGAACTTATGAGAATGAGCTTGTAGCCAATGTCTGCCTGTTCCCACTGCTTCTCCCTTCCCCCTTCTCTCCTGATACAATTGGCCACTGAGGTTCAAAGTGTAGCCCCCTTGGAAGAGTCTCAGGTGCCCGGGTATAAGAAAATGCTTACTCATCATTTTACTAATCTCGTCTTGAGATTTAATCCATTTGCCTCTTGTGGTTTTACTCTGTTAATTCAATCACCTTAAAAAAAAAAAGAATAAAGGTAAGATTTACTAGAATCTAATTCCATTTTGTCTCTCCTCTGGCTTTCCTAAATCTTTCTGATTGCTATTTTGTTTGTTATAGGTTGAATTTTTAGAGGAATTTTTGGCATGTTCTTTGTTAAGTACAAGTCCCCTCAATTTCACATCTAAACCAGCAGAAAGGATTTTGTCACAAATGCTGTCCAGTAAGAAGTCACAAAAATTCGAATTCCAGTTACTTCCTGAATAATAGAAACCTCTGTCAAATATACTTTTCCAAAGGTCCAAAATACAACCATGGAAAGATTTTGAGTCCTTTCTCTCTGGCTGAGTCAATCTGAAACAAAATTTTACAGTAGCCTAAAAGCCTCTTGGCTCCTCTCTGGCACTACCCGCTCTTTAAAAATATTTTATTTTATTTTATTTTATTTTATTTTATTTCGATCCCCTAGCCCCTTTTTATGTCTCCTCTCTGATCCTTCAGTGACAGATGATGACAGTTTACTGCTCTTCCAGGTCACCCAGCTCATATCTGTGTACAAAAAAAATTACTCAAAAGAAAGATAACTTAAAATTCTTATTTCTAATCTCTAAGAAAAGAGCTGTAATAAAAGAGTAAACATTTGTACAGTCATAGTATCCTCCTCTTAGTAGATATTCCGAAGTAGAAAACACTGGCGATTAGGAATAATGCAGACAGTTCCAGACTGCCATCCAGGACCCGGGAAGCATTAGGAGCTGCTACGGGGCAGTCAACGGTCCTTTCTTCCAGGGTCTTGCATAAGAGCGTAGGACAGCTCACTCTTGTTTTTACTTTCTGCATGGTATATATTTAATACCTGTTCTTCCATAGTTAGACGGTATTAGAGGTGTGTTTCAGGGTACCTGCCATAGCAACAGCCTATTGGACTAGAATGGATAACTGATCCAAAGGCCATTAAGCCACAAACCTGTCAGCAGCCCGTAAGGTCTGGCTGTCCCAGATAAGCCCGAGCAGTCAGACTCTCTTGGGGGAGACTTGTACTAAGAACCTCAGTGACACTTGAAATCAGCTGCAGGGTTCGAGCTGGAAAGTCCTTACACAGAGCTGCGGTGAGGGTGGTTGTTTTGAGGCCGTGTGCAAGATAAACAAAGAAAGCGGGTCAAGAAAGAGACGAGTGCAAGCAGACACCTCAGAAGAGGCAGAAGGGAGAAACTGCAAGTCCTGGGAGGAGCAAGGCCGGGGAGACACAGGGAGAGAGAGCTTTTGATTCGATGTTCATATTTCCGAAAGTCCAGATTTCTTTTTTCTTTTAAGATTTTATTTATTTATTTGACACAGAGAGAGAGCTCAAGCAGGGGAAGCCGCAGGCAGAGGGAGAAGCAGGCTTCCCGCTGAGCAGGGAGCCCGATGCGGGGCTCGATCCCAGGATGCTGGGATCATGATCTGAGCTGAAGGCAGACACTTAATTGACTGAGCCAGCCAGGAGCCTCTAGAAGTCCAGATTTCTTTTGCTTCTTGATGTTGAAATCTGTGAAATCCCTGCATTCCAAAAGCAAGCCTTCTTTTTTTTCCTTTTTTTTTTTAACTTAATTTGAATAGGTTTCTGTTCTTGTACAGTGGGGTAATATTTGGACATAGTAAATGAGATTTATTCTTGCTCAGGCCTTGATGTTCTCCTTCCCTCTGGCAGTGGGTGAGCCTGCTGGGAACCCTATACGTTCCTGTCTATCCCATAGGGTTTTCAGCCTCAGAAATCTCAAGGAGGAAAAACATTCAAGGCTGAGTATTTGAGCTTCTCAAGTAGATCTTTACAAAAGTGTGGCAGAGACAATCATTTTGAGTGAAAAGACTTTTTAGGGATCAAGGGTTGAGACCACAGAGAGGAAGAGAAAGAGAGAGGAAACCCAGAAAGGCTAAGACTTGCCAGGATTCTGATTTGAGTAACACATCAATGGATTTGTCCGAGTTTTACCTAGAAGTGAATGAATTAAGTTTTCTGCCATCAGGGGAACATTGAGGCTTGAGAAGGAAATAGGCACGTTTACAGAAAAATTTAAATTGAAGGTCTGTTTAAAAGAAAGAGTTGCATTTTTCTATCTGAGTTTATGGCTAGTGGAAATGGTACCCAGAATATCAAGCCATAAGTAAATGGCAATTTCAGAAGGGCAATTATACAAAAAAAATCGAATCATATATTTTCTCCTCCAACACACATACATAACAGCTGGGGATAGGCACTCCTGCATGAAACCCTGTGGGAGTCTCTCTACCTATCATAATAAAAGCTAACATGTACTGAACGCTCGCTACTACTAAATTCTGAAATGAGAATTCCACTCTACTTATCTGCAGTTCCATCTATATCCATCACGCGGCAGTAACCTTATCATTGCCCCCATTTTGTAGGTGAGGTAACTGAGGCCTGTAGAGATCAGTGCCTGTGGTTTCCAAGCAAACATACAGAGCTCTGTTAAAATGACGTACTCGCCGCTCCTCCCGGACAATAAACACCTGAACGGAGTCTGAATCCCAGCAGTGCTATTCAAGAACTCTGTCTTTACAGTCATTTGGGAAGCACTTTGGGCATTATGGAAAGATCGAGGACTCTGGAGTCAGACTTGAGTTTGCAGCCTGTGTTAAACTCACTCAAGGAGGCTGCTGGGTGGAAGTGGCCCTTCTGGCACCGTGGCAGTTTCAGAAGGAAACTTACAAGCCAGGGGCCTCGGAGCCTACTGAATGGTATCTGTGCATTCTCCCCTGACTTCATGAAGATTCTCCTCCCTGTTGTAGCCAGGATGGAGTTCGGACACTTGGATGCTAGGCCCCCACTCTGTCACTAGCTAGTCATGTACTCCTTGAATCTTTTTCTTGCCTCTGTATGTGTTTTATTTCTAAATGGAGGGAGTTCAGACAAGAATAGGATTTCTAAGACCTATTCTAAAAGCCTGTTATTCTAATCAGCTTCTTGAAAAGCATTGCTAAAGGCCCAGGAAACATAAATTACAAGCACAGGCTGAACTAGGAAAATTAAGAGTGAGGGAGGAAAAAAGTCCTTGTTCCAGTCATGCTGGCATTGACCCTAATCTGGAGGTAATTTTTACGCTTATAAAACTGTCACAATTGTCTTTGCTTCATCTCCTACTCTATAAGGCTTCTGTGCAGTTGGAGCATTCTGGTCTTTAGGAAATTACTAAATGCAAATAGCTCCAGGTGAAATATTTAGAGGAAAAGTTTAGAGGAAATAATGGTTAATATTTGAATCCATAACAGGAATGGTTAGCATTCCTGTCTAACCACCAGTAATGGAGATTTCACCTGCTGCTAATGTTTCGGTTGGTTATAGAAGCAGCTTTGTGTGAATGCAAAGGGTTTGAGAGAGAATGATCTGTTAAAGAGCAATTCACACAGAGAAAACACAACCAGGGGGGTTCATGAATATGAATGAACAAAGTCAGAGGTGTCTGCATGATCCACGTGAGACCCCTCTCTCCTTAAACTCCGGAAAACAGCAGAAAGGACGCCATAGCAGCCTGGTAAGTAGCCAATCCTTAATTAAATAAGCAGGGCAAAGTAGAGAGCAATTGAAAAATGGAAAAATATAGAGCATAGAGAATTAGTGTGCCTGTTTATGTGATCTACTGAAGTTCCACATGAATGAGAAATGAGACAAACTTAATGACATTTGGCTTAATTTGTTAATGTTTCACCACAGGGATCTCCTTCATATGGGCATATTTCCTGAATAAAACATGGATAGGAATCCACAGACAATAAATGGTTGAAATGTCTCTTTGTCTCCCAGTTCAGTTAAAACAACATGCTATTTTTTAAAAAAGCATTTTTTCCCCAGATCAAAATCTGGATTTTCCAAAACAAAGGATATGTTTTCTGAACAATAATCCTCAATGCTTAAATATGGATGGTTCTTATGCACTCGTGTATTCAACAAACATTTACTGAGTGTCCCTTACGACCTAGGCATTGGGTATACAAAACTCCCATTAAATGAACAGATACTACATCCATTAGATTATGTAATTATCATGACAACATTGCAAGTGAGGCATCATAGCACCTCTTTACGGATGAAAAAAGTGAGCCTCAGAAAGATTTGTTAATTTCTTCAAGTTTTTACGCTCATGTTTAATGGAACCTGGTACTAAAAGAGAAAGGGAGACATTAAACATTCGAAAGTTTATCTGAACAAAAATCTATTCAAATTGGCAGCACCACATTGGGATGTGTCCTTAGTTGCTGTAAAACGTCATTTCTTAAAAGCCTCTTCCACGGTAGAGTCCCTCCCAGCAGCCTGAGATGGTTTCCCCTCAGACTCTGTGCTTTGTACTTTCCCCTCAGACTCTTTGTACTTTCCCCTCAGACTCTCCACACAATTTATTAGCACTTCCCTCATGATTCATTGGCTCAGTATAGAGGAATACCCATTCTTGTTGCTCAGTAGGGAGCTAGCTGGGCTCAGGTGGAACGTACCTTCTGCTTTCAGGCTGCAGAGGTGACAGGTTCTTGGAACCTCCAGCTGGAACTCGGGACCCCTTGTCTTGGAAACGATATATAGAGGATAGGTTGGAGATAGCACTGTATTGTGGCTAACACGTTGTGTCTCTGCAGTCAGAAGACTTGTCTTCAGACCTTTTGCCAACATTAGTACCTTGAGCTTCAGTTTTCCCACCTGTGTGAGATGAGATGATGATGACGATGATAAATAATACCTAACTCATGGTATTGTTGTCAAGATTAAATGAGGTGATAACTAACATATATTGTTTAAAACATGTTAGCTCTTATTTTTAATTTTATGATATACTAATACCACATCCAGGTGCAAGTGGGGTTAAAAAAGCCCTCTGTGGATTTGCCTAGAAGTCAATGAGTATTATGTAAGGTGGTTTCCACGGGGAAACATTTTGATTTCTGAATGAATTTTGGAACCTCATCTGTGTAAATTCAGGCTGCCCTTCACTCTATGTCTCTCTCCTCCTTTATGTTTCTTTATTTGGATATAACGAGTGAAATACTCTGCCTCATTCTGCAGATTTCACTTCGCACGTGAATCTGTTTTCAGAAAGGTACTCCATACTTCCATACGTACACACAACTAAACAAATTTTCTGGTTTGGCTTTATGTGGAGCAAACCGATGGCACGACGGTCCTCTAATTCATTCGCCCTGTAGCTATAACCCCAGGGTCCCCCCGCCCCCCCATGCACGTGTCCTTGGCTTCTGCTGGCTTGGCCTTGACAGGTGTGGGCTGATGCTCGGAAGGGACTAAGGAGCACTCCTTAGTGTGCGGAGGACCCAAAACACACTTTGAAGACCCTTGAGTAATTTTGGAGGCTGTTTTTGAGACGCTACTTTTAAATGATAGAAAGTTTTATTTGTACCATCTTAAAGAAAGTAAAGGAAGAGGCCCAGTGATGATGAAGATTTTTGTCATCTCCATTCACTGGGTGTCCAATCCATCTAAGATAGAATTTTGCCCAGAAAGCATGATTGGGCTTTTAAGATACTTCTCTTTTTCACATATCGAAAAGTGTTAGAATTCTCATCTATATACATGGCAACTAGCCTAGGGATAGGAAACAGTTTCCTGGGAGAAATGTGAATGAGAACTTAAATTGCAGAGAACGCCTTTGCTTAGTGTGTTGGGGGAAATCAGGTATGTCGGGTTAGTGCAAATTTCATAAAAAGTTTGGTGTTGGTGGAGGCAATAAAGTAGAGCTATATGAAATTATTTGCATTTTTTTCCTGTGTTTTCTAAATGTTTTGGTTTAGGTGGTTTGACATTAGCTTTAATGCTGGAAACATTTTGGAATTTAAACAAGACAATTTTTTGGAAAGGAGGAAGGCAGAGTACCAAATAGACATTGAATTGCACTTCCCCGGGCCTGACAGAAATGGTTAGTTCTAGTGAAAATGCCAGGGGACACAAGCAAAGGAGCCCACTCTGCTTTTCCAGGACCTCCTGTCCCCTCCATACAACAGGGCCAAGTGCATGCAGTACTGAGAGAGAAGGAGGGGCTCAGAAGGTATTGGAATGACCCCGTAGAGAAAGAGGGCTCAGTGGTGGTTTAATGGAAGGGAAAACTGACCTGGTAATTTTATTCCACATTTGAGCAGTTCCAGTCATTAGAAATTTCTTACTTAATGTTGAAATGAAATCTGCCTATGCATACCTTTATGCACTGCTTCTGGTTCTACCTTCTGGCGTGATAAAGAATAAATCCTATCCCTCTTCCGAGTGACAACCCTTCAAATGTGTAAGGATAGCTAAGTTATAACCCTGTGCCCTCTAGTCCATTCTTACCATGTGCCAAGCCATCTTAAATTTTATTTATTTGATTAAATATTACCTATCCCTTCAACAATTCTTTATATGATCTGTTTTATGGACACTTCATTCTCCTGGTTTCTGGATGTGTTAGAGTTAGTCAATGGGCCTTTGAAAATATTGGGCTGAACAAAATACTTCAGGTCTAGGGTAGTCATTTCAGAATGCACTGAGGGAGCATCTTCGTCCTGGACTCTGAAAACTAAGTTTCCCTTGAACTTTCTGGTAGCTGCATCTCATCGTGGCCCAGTCTGCACTATCACTCTGTAAAATACCTAGGCCTTTTTTGTGCTGACTTTGTTAAAAACAATAACAAAAACAAAATGTTCTCCATCCTGTTCTTCCCGAGGTTATTTGAAAAGTATTATCTTGAAACCTTATTCTGACCGCTATTAAAATTCATTTATTTGTTCAGCCTATTTTTCCCGCATGATCTCATCTTTTTGAATCTTGATTTTTGCTATTAAGAGCATGTCTTATTTCTTACAGTTGTGGCATATGCTGATATGATAAACATGTCTTTGTATATAATAGAAATGTCAATTGAAATGTTAATGAGGTTGCATTTTACATATTAAATTAGAAAAAAATAAAAGAATGAAAGTGTGGGTGAAATGAGTCATTTTCATAGACTATTAGTCTATTTTCATAGGCTATTAGGCAGCAAAATTTCAAAGAATGTACGTTCTTTTGGAAGTAATTTTTCTTTCAGGAAATAATCCAAAGGATTTAATCTGATGGTGAGAATAGGATATTTATTTCCACATCATTTAGAACACTGAAAAATGAGGGTGATCTAAATGTATCAGTAGAAGATTGAATTAAATTTGATTTAGTTCTTAAAAGGGAATATTAAGCAATCAGTAAAAATGATATATTTTTATATGGTTAAATGGGTAAAAAACAGGCAATAAAAGTCTGAGAAGTAAAGTTTTGTTTGTAAAAAGATGCTTATGTGTGTGCGTGATGAGTCTGTGTATATGCAGAGAAATGTCTGGAAGGTTGTGTACCAGTTTAATTACAATTCTATCTTGGCAGTAGAATAGCAGGTGACTTTTACAATCTTGTTCATATTTTTCTTTATTGGGTAAATTTCCAAAATGAACAAGCATTAGTTTTATAATTAGAAGATATGCTATTTTGGATTTTGGGGGGGAAAGTTTGAATGGATCATGACAAACACTGATCCTTAGGGCATCTCACTGAAGTTCCTCTTCAGGTTGCTGTAAGTGCAAGAAATATTAATCAGATTGGCATCAGAGTGACCATTTGCAATAACTATACTATTTTGGCTAAAGCATGATATGGTTCTGGAAGTAAAGTGGGATCAATGCTTCTTCCTCCTCATTTTTTACCGTATTGAGGGTTTCTTAGTTGGGTTCCCTGCAAACAGACTCTGATATGGAGATCTTCCTGTGGAGGGATAATCAAGGGGTGCTCTCAGCAGCTACACTTGCAATGGAGTAAGGGAAGCAGAACCGAGCAGGGGCAGAAATGGAACTGCAATGCAACTGCCACAGAGGCCTCAGCCAATCTTGTGGGGATCTTGGAAGCTGGGATGGCCATTCAGATATGACCCGTGTTGAGGCAAGGGACCAGGCTGTGTACCCTCATCTTGACCCTGTTACTGGATGTGGGCTGCCCCGGCAGGGAACATAACCTTGGGCAAGACAGCTCCCTTTGACTGAGGGCAACTGCCAAGGAAGGATTCATCTGTGAATCATCAGCAAATATTCCCAGCAGTTGGGGGAGTCAGTAACTCTTATCCTGAAGGAGGGACTCTGGGAATTGACCACAGGATTTACTGCAGAAGGGCAGACTGTACCTCTGCCTTTTGTCCCAATAATTGGGGCAAAACATTGGAATAATTCTTTCTGCTCACAGTTTCCCCTTCTCTGTCTCTCCACGTACAGATTCCCACAATTAAAACACCTTGATTCAAATATAATTCTATGAAGAATTGGACTTAGGACCCTTCATTCATTCATTCATTCATTCATTCAATATTTCTATTTATTGAACATTTACTGTTGTGGTAGGCATTGATTGCTCCAGGTGCTGAAAACACTATAAGGGAAAAAAAATTCCTTTCCTATAGACCTTATATGCTAAGTGGCAGACTCTGGCCATACTCAAATTTTCATGTCTCCCATCATCACTGAGGCTTTGTCATTGGGCCAAGTTGACTGATACTCTACTCTTAAGGTGAGTCTGCTCCTTTTCAGAAGAGCCTTAGCCACATGTGAATAGAGATTTCTGGCTGCTTTCCTCAAGTATCAGTCTTTCAAATGAGCCCCGAAAAGTTTGAATCCTCGCTGTGGATTCAACTTTGAGTAAAAATAAATAAGTAAATAATAAAGAAACAAACTAAAAGCAGTTGTTTGGCATTATGCAGGCAAAATAGCCAACTGACTGAGGACTATTCCATTCTTCAGCAGAGTCTATGGACATTTAGATACAACCTAAAATATTCTACCTCAGATAACATCAGGTCATGTTTTTCCTGAGTGAGCACAGGACTCTAAAAAGGCTTTCTTTACTCTTTCCTGCTTGGCACCTCTCCTAGATAAATATCATTTGCTTTAAGTTCTCAGTTTTAAAGTGAAATTGAGCCAGTGACTTTGCGCTAAGATCAATGTTGAAAAGTGGGGGAAGATTAAGATTATTCCTCTCGGTGGCACAGTTCTCACATTTTGATAAGTAAGGCCACATTATTTCAGGTGGGATGAAGAAATAACATTTCTAGCAGTAAACAAACCTACTGGGAAGAAATGAAAACAAGCAGATAGCATAGGAATGCCACATTTTTTCTAAAAACCTATTGAGTCGTTATCCATATAAACGATATTACATTTTTAAAGCTTGTAGTAATTTCTTTGTGGTTTTTGTTAGATAGAAGTTTGATGACTGAATTCAATTTTTAAAACGAACACTGCAATGTTTATCCTTTCATGTGAAGGTGGGAAAGGCTAATTGGTGTAACTAATAGATATAATGACATTGACTATTATCCCTACACCCAGGGTTAGAATCTCATTTAGCTTCTGTGCCTGTTGTGAAAATGACTGAGATACTTAGCAAAGTGTTCATGCATTCGTAGCAAATTTTCTCTTTAAAAACAAAGCAAAAGTTAATTATGCAGATTTTATTTGGATGCACTCGTGATTCAGATTAAAGTCTGTGCATAAAACAAAAACCGCAGTCACAGATCTTCACACAGTTGCTGTTTCTTCTTTTCAGTGGAAAATTGTATTTCCACACTGGTGAACACCTAGGGTTGGGAATGTTGCCATGAAATATGAAAATAATCAACAATAAAAAATGCCCAGCCATTCACACAAATTTATCAAGCTAAATCTCCTAACTAATCCTCACATTTTGGTGAGACTTCAAGTTAAATTCACTGACCAACATTTTACAGAATAAGTAATTTTCCATGCAAGAACACTTCGTATAAAACTAATAATGGGGTCATTGTTACTTAGGTTGACTGGTTCAGCTCATTCTTTAGTGAATCAGCACTTTTTCAGACACTAAAAGAAATATCTCAGTAAGAAATATCATGGAGACTTAAATTTTGAGCCACCCACATCATCATCATAATCTTTACCACCATCATCATCATCAGTTCCCCTGAAGTATTGAACCATTCTTCGTAAAGGTGATACTTGGAGAATTTAGAACTGAAAATAAGTGCTTTTCTGTGTGTTATATTAATTAGTTAATTAATTATTAATTAATAAAAGTAGATTTTTGTTCACTCAGTGTCCTCTTTTTACATTTATTATATTATTTCAAAAGGGCTTATGAATAAGGCATCATTAAAAAGAAGAGCAGTGTTTTCTCTGGCATGGATGAAAAACAGTATTAGCTCGAAAAAGGTCCCTTTAAAATTATTTGAGAGCTGGTTCTTTCAAGTTTTTGTGCATTAGTTAGGGTTCTCCAGAGGACAGAACCAATAGGATCAATCTCTCTCTCTCTCTCTCTCTCACTCTCTGTTATTTATCATCTCTCCATCTATTTAAAGGAACTAGCTCAGGTGATTATGGAAGCTGGCAAATTCAAAATCTGCAGAGCTGTTATCCCAGTTTGAGTCTGAAGGCTGCAGGCTACTAAAGAGACAGGAAGAGCTAATGTACTCAGTTCCAAGGCCATCAGGCAGGAGACGAGGCTGTTACTAGGGGTAGGGTCTGCCTTTTGTTCTAATCAAGCCTTAGACTGATTGGATGAGACCGAGACCTGCCACAATAGGAGAACAATCTGTTTTACTAAATCTCCTGATTTAAATGTTAATCCCATCCCAAAACAAGATCAAGTGTTGATATTCTCAAGTACATGGTATATATCTTGAAAATGTAGTTTAAAATATTTATTTTATCTCTAGGAACTGTTCTTGAATTAGCTTTTTGTATTTGTTTTGTTTCTTTGTTGTTGGTTTTGTTTCCTTTTAAAGGGACTTTTATTATCAATTTACTGTCAATTAGCATTTTTTTTGTCTATCCTCAGTATTTGTCACTTTGTTTTGAATCTTTTTTCTCCCTTCACATCTGTTGATTTAAAATTTTTCTACTCTCACTTTCTATCACTTTTAAATTGTTCATTACTGTGTACAATCATTCTTGTAATCCTTCTTATTTGGTCCTTATTTCTGAAAGAATTTTTCTTTTCTTTTTAACCCCCCCCTCCCCCCGCCGAATTCTATCTGGGCTTCTCTAATTCTTATTTGTGTTAACCTTTAACATCTAGGATCATTGTTAGAAGCTTGTAGGGGTATATTCAAGTCTTGAGAGAATACCCATTGTTTGGTCTGAGTGCCTTCCTCCTTCCTGGATGCTTGTCACCATCTTTTGTGGGATTATAATTCCTCTTCTTCAGGGATTGCCTCTGCAGGCTGATACCCATGCACGCTCTGGGGCTGCCCTATGTGCACTTCTTTCTGATGAGTTATTGGTCTCAGGTTGGGCACCGGTTTCCAAGCGTGTCCAGCCCCATGGCTTTTGATCTTGGCTCTGTGTTGTCTTTTCTCACAACCATTGGCAGCCAAGTTTTCTGCTCTTTAAAGAAAATTATTCTGCACTCTGTGAGGAAAAATGGAGCCTGATTGATACTAAGAGACTCAGAGATGAGTGTGCAAAGAGAGTTCTGGCTGCATTGAGGCTACAGTTATTCCCGAGGCTCAGATGTTTCCGTGGCCTCCCCAGTTGGCTTGTTCTGCTTGCTACCTAAATATCTTTTCATGAACTCTCCCTATTTATAGAAGCATGTTTGAGTGGGGGTCTGTTAACAAAACGAATACAGTCAAGAATGTCTTCACATTACCTTTCACATAAACAATAATCAAGTTTAGAACATGATAAACTCAAGTTCTCTAAGAACCGTATTTTCTTTCATTTCTGCAACATTTTAGGTAATGTCTTTAATTAATAGTTCTATTTTGAATAACCTCATTTAAGTTTCTTTCATTCAGAACATTACTATTTCTACTTCACAGACACCTTTAAATCTTAGAGTGGGTACACTTTCTCTTTTCCATATATATATATTTTTTTCTTGTTGTTTTATCTCTTTGTGTTTTCCTCCTATGTTCGACATGGGTTCTCACATTTGTTGTTCCACATAATTTTTAAAAATTCCCTACAGTGTCTATTCTGCTTTTTACTGTACTCAAAGCGTCAGACTTTCATTTTGCTATTGTGAGTCTTTTCTTATTTCAGCCAATATCCTCTGTATCTCTGCCTTTATTTCAGTTGTTTTGTTTGTGGAGATGTCTGCTCCTATTTTATAGAGGTTCTGAGATCTCTGTGAGCACACTGAGCCTTGGAAAATTCTTATATAATTTTGAAGAAAAGAATTTTCAGAGCCATGACCTCCCCTAGTCTTTAGGGAAATCTCTCCCTCTCTGCCAAATGTTTTCTCTCTCTTACGTTTTAGTAGGTTCCACTGTTTATTTCCTGGACGCACTGACTCGGGAAGAGTTATCCAGCATGGCATTTTTCAACAAAGTTCAGTTTCCTCAAGTCCTCTTTGTTGTTCACTAGGGCTCAGACAACTTTCCTCTTTCAAATGTAAACCTGAAAGTCAGGATGTAGCATTTTCCTTTTATTCTGTTTGTAACGCCTACTGGCATTCATCACGTCTGACAGAGCTAGTGCCGTAGTGATCCTTGGGCTGGGGCTGTGCTGGGGACCCAGCTGACAAGCTTCTAACTCGCGGGTGCTTCTAACCCGTGCGACCGAGCACACCCATCTCAGGACTCCCGGCTCTCCTGGGTCTGTTTCTGATTTCTGTGTTCTTCCCCACCCCGCCAAATACAACATGTCCTTGGATACTATCTCCATACTCCTCTCTACCTCCTATCAATGGGATGGGAAAATAAAAAGAGGGAAGAGCCGACAGGGATAGGTATAAAAGGAGATACAAAAAGAGGACAGGCCTCTGGTTACTTCTGAAAGTGATTGCTTGCTTGTTTTTCTAGAGTCCGGCCTCTACATTCTGGGGTTAGGTGCGCAAAGGGGAAATGAGTCAGAGATTTTTTTTAAAAAATTTTTATATTTATTGGATATCTTTTGCTTCTGGGTCAGATGGTTACGGTAGAGTCCGATAATTTGCTTTTCAATCTATCCCCATTTGTGATGCACTTAGGGGAGATTGCCTGGAAATTTTGGTACGTCATTTTGTTTTTTTTCTTTTGCTATTGTCACTTACTGTCTCTTTCTTTTATCTTCATGGATGTTTTAAAGGAAGACAGCAGACCAGACACATCTAATCTGTTTTCATGTTTCCCACTAAATCACATTCGATCTGGGGTGGGGGGAGTTGTACTGGTGTTTATGAAGACAAAACTCTACTGGTATACTTAACAGAAGCATGTTTATATTTTTATTGCAAAAGACAACGAAACAGAGATAGCCTCTGTTTCTATAGCTTCTGTTCTCGGACACAGGATCTCTACTGTATACTGAATAACAGTGTGGACTTTGCAGCCACATATACCTGTGTCTAGATCTAGGCAACAGCACTTTCCGTGACTTTGGGCTATTCTCAACCATTGTGAACCTCATTTTCTCATGTAAAATGGAGATGACAGTACCTGTCTTTTAGTGTTGTTATGAGAAAAGGACTCAAGCATTGGGTTTGCATGTTATAAATACTCAATAGATGGTAGTATTAATAATGGATTATTACAAGTATGATAGGAGGCATTATCTTTGAATTTCCAAAGTGCATTTGAAATTCATAAGCCTTATAAACAAGATTAGGTCTTATTCAATATTTTTAGAAAATAAATTTTACGATAAAGACCTAGGCCATTATCTAGCTAACATATAATTATTTTAACAATACAGAAAAATAACTTTTCCTGTCCTACATACTTTGCCCATATATGTTAACACGCAAACATGACTTAAGTGATTTATGTAGGAAGTGATTATTTAGTTATTCACTTTGGAAGATGGCAACGGGTTCACACAGAGCGCGCGCATGCGTGCGCGCACACACACACACACATATGTATATATATATCTATATATATATCTTCACACAAAGTATAATTCTAAAATAAAATTGTGAACTTGCTTCACCTACAGGCATGATAATGGTCTCTTTTGAGAAACAACAATCTCGATTATTGATCGATGAAAGAATATGATTTGCATCAAAGCTGGCTAATTCTGAAAAGGGAATCTATGTATATTCTTGGCAACGTCACTGAACCATTTCACGTGCCATGAAGGTTACTAACCACACTCACTGAGCGCCAGTTCTTGATGACACAGCAATGCCCTCCATAGTCTAGGGTTTACCCAGCTATATTGTTGCTTATCCTCTTTTTCTTCTTCTGAGGCCCATCTCCCTTCCAAATTACACTGCTTGTTAACTTCCTCACCCTTGAAATTAGCTACTTTCTACGATGGAACTTTCACTGTTTTACATCTGATAGCAAGATTTGAAGAAGAAGAAATTTGGACCTGTAGTCTTTAACAAGGTGTTGAAATACGTGAATTTTGTTTGGGATTGTTATCCTTAAAAATAGCACTATATATAATATATATACACATACTATATATATATATTTTAGAGATTTATTTACTTATTTGAGAGAGAGAGTGGGTAAGAGGGGGAAGGGGCAGAGGGAGAGAGTATCCAAGCAGACTCCCACTGAGCACTGAACCTGATGTGGGACTCAATCCCAAAAGCCATCTGATCAGAACCTGAGCTCAATCCAAGAGTCGGATACTTAACCAACTGAGCCGCCCAGGTGCCCCAGCACAGTATATATTTTTATTTTAAAACATATCCAGCTTTGTGTGGCATATTGAAAAAGAGAAGAAAAGGAAAAAGCTTAGCAAATGCTAGGTTGTAAAATAGAAATGACCATTCATTAAGAAGGTACTGTTGGTTCAGAGGAAAGCTGACTTATACAGTAAGGGCATTCATTGCCTTGGATCCATGGGGGACTGGGCAATGAATACACGGGCTGATACAGATTCATGTCTTCAAGAAGTCCCAGCTGTCTCCTGTTAGGTATGTAAGTGGGCAAGTCCCTTTTAATACCTTTGAATCTCAGCATGGCTAATTCTGAAGTGTGGAATAAATCTAAGCCCCATTATGTCTGTATAAATTCTTCTAATGGGGAGGCCTTGAGAAAATGCAAGCGTTGAAAGTTCAAAACAGCACAGTCAATGAGCACTGTAACTTTCTCCTTTGCTTGGAGAAATTCAACATGGAGTCTCCTGGAATAGAAAAAATTCTGAGTGAAGGGGACAACGCGGCACAACATAACGGCTAAGAGCATGAACCCTGGAGCCAGACTGCCTAGCTTTGAATCCCAGCTCTGCGACCAACCTCGTGTGTTACCTTCAACAGGTTGTTTGACCTTCTGTTCCTCAGTTACCTCATCGGGAAACCAGAGATAGTGATGATGTCATTTACCTTACAGCATCGGTACAAGGAATAAATAAATTAATATGTGTAAAATGCTTAGCATCTAGCATATAATACATGCTATGGAAATAATTATTAAAAAATTCGATGAGAGAAAAATCAATTCTTAAACAGTCTTGGTGACGGTTTTGTGTTAAGGGCATACACTGTATACATGAGTGCTTGTTATGTGAGGGTTTATTATTCTAACTTGGATATCATGTGGTTTGAAGAGGAAATAAAAATGAATACAAATCTATGTCTTTAATTTGCATATAGTATTTTAAAAAAGTGAAATGGATTATAGAGGATTGAAAGTCATCTATCATTGGGTCTTGACACTGTTGAATTTTTGTACCAAAGGAGATCTAGGTTGTTGCTGCAACTCATCTGAATCTGAATAGCACAAGCTTCCCTAACATCTGTAAGAAGGCCAATAAGAAGGATATTTGGAAGGGTGCCTGGGTGGCTCAGTTGGTTGAGTGCTGGACTCTTGGTTTCAGCTCAGGTCATGATCTCAGGGCCATGGGATCAAGGCCCGCATCGGGCTCTGTGCTCAGCAGAGTCTGCTTCAGTTTCTCTCTCCCTCTCCCTCCCACTCTCTCTCAAATAAATAAAAAATAAATAAATAAAAAATAAATAAATAAAATCTCTCTCTCTCTCTCTTTTTTTTTTAGGAAGGATATTTGGAGGAAGAAAACTGGGTTCCTCATAGTAGGAGCAAAGCACTCACAAAGCCTTATAAACAGCCGCACACAATTCCACAAAAGGAAGCTCTGGGGAAGTGTAATCCCTAGCTTTAGCTCTCACAGTGTGAACAATCATGTTGGGAGTGGATGGGAGATTTCACTGAGACACAGTGTTGTGACAGGTGGGATTATTCCCAGTTGTTTGCTCTCTGTCACATGCTCTGGCCAACGAAATGCGAGTGGATATGACAGCTGTCTCCTTCAATAAAAGCTTAAACGCAATGGCGTGCTTCATCTTGGGCCCTTTTCCTCCTGCCCTTTACCATGAGAATGGCAGGTCTCAGAGAGTGGTGTCTGGGTTGGGGAGTGAGGAGATGGGAGGGCTGCTGAGCCCAGCTGATTTCAGCAAAGCCCAGCCGAGTCACAGTCTTCAAGTAACAGGAGAAGTCAGTAGGTACTTGTTGTAAGCTGCTGAGCTATTGGGACTGTTCTGTACTGCTTGGTATAGTTTCCTCATCCTACCTTTTTGAAGACATGGTCTAGTGGTCTCGGGAAATTTGTGTGCCCCCAAAGCACTTTGGTACGTTCGTCAAACTTAAATCATGCTCACAATACCTGTATGTGTAAAATGCTTAAAATGTATTGTACCCATATGACTATGACCTTTTTTGTTTATATCTTTGAAGGATTAGTAATAGGTTTGAGGGATGAGGATCTGTTGTCTTTCTCTACTGCTGTTGCAAAGTACCACATATATGGGTGGCACCATTTGAATTATAATAATTTATTTGGAGTAGGTGGATAACAATAATACTCTGACTTTACATTTCTAGAGCTTCTTTGGTCTAAAGCATTCCAAGAACTCTTGAAATAGTGTCTCACTGATTCTTACACTTCTTGCACGAGCAGTGAAGTAGCTGTAATTATCCCACAAGGTTTGCAAGGCAGACACATGGAAGCAAGTGAAATGATGATTCTGGGCAATAAAATATCTGAGTATTTGAGGTTATGTAGGAGCAATATTGATGACCAACTCAATTTAAAATAATTTCTATTACAAGTTATTATATACGGTATACTATTTTGGGACTCTAAAATGTTCAGCTTTTTAGTGGAGAAGAGCAGGAGACAAATTAAGTAAATGATAATCATCTTTTAAGATGAAGCTTCTGTTTTCACCCCTTATTGTGAATATTCTGACAAATTTCTTTATCTTTTTAATAATTTCCTTACATCTAATAAAAATGTTATAATTTTAATTTTTTCTCCTTTCATTCATTGGAATTTTTGGAAAGATTTCTTTGTGGTGAAGTGCTTAATTCAGTTATAAAAATTTAATAAATGCATGAGAATAATGTGTATTTTTGGTTAACGTGGTACCTAGTTCTAGGTATTTCTATTAAAGTAAGTTTATTCGTTGTGAATTACATTTCTTCAGAGCCTTAGGTATGTTTTCTGTGCTTGATTTACCAAGTTCTGAAAGAGATATACTAAAATCCTTCACTGTGATCCTGACTGCTATGATCAAAATTACTTATCAATATTATGTTCATTCCTTTTCATTCTTTAAAGATTTCAACATTATTCACCACTACTCTTGTCCTTTCTTTCAGTGATTTCAGCATTCATGCGGATGAACCACTCAACACCCTCTTCTCTTATTATCAATTACTTTTCTTCTGCCTTTCCTCAGCCACTTACTCTCATACCTAGATCTTATTATTACCAATAATTAAAAACATTTTTCCATTACCAATAATCAAAATGGGTTTAATTTCAAGCATTTGACATTTTGTCCACCATATTTTCCTATATTTCCAGCTCATTTTCCACGGTAACAGTTCTTCAACTACCATATCCGATCCATGGATCCCACTAGTTCCATTGTGCATCATTCCCTCATATTTGGATTTTTATACATATCAGCCTAAATTCTATGGTCCATGACTGTAATCACTCCTTTGTATAAACTCTCAGTGCCCTTGTTCTGCTTTCCCTCCATTCTATGCTGCTTTAAAACTCCAACTCGGTTGCATGTGACTCTCTAAGTACCCCATGCTCTAAGTACCCCATAGAGAACACTGAAATACTCCTGGACAAAGCTACACGTCAGCTTGGCTGTTTTCACTTTCATTTATGACCACAGAAGGGACACTATTTGTCACTTCTACATCTCCACTCATTTAGGAAACCGTTTTGCAGTATCCCTTTGCAGTTTCCCTTTTGTAGAAACTTGATCTTTCTTCCCACCTCCTCACTCTCAGCTAATAACGCCACTTTTATTTCAATGAGAAAACAGAAGCCCCCAGAAGACAACTCCCAGTTCTCCCCACCAGGCTTAGCCCCTCACCCGCATCTGCATCTCTATCCTTTTCCCTGCCTTCTCTCCCCATGGTGGGTCTCTGCTGCCCCCTGGGACCAACTCTTCCCTTTTGTATTCCGTCTTCTGGCCGCTTCTTTGGAAGGAATTTGTCTATTCCGCTAAGTATTCTTTCTCTTTCCTTCCGTCGGGCATCACTAATCTTTCCTTCTCCAATGATCTAAGGGATCATTCCCATCTGTATATAAACATAGTGTAAAAAGCCCATTGCAAACAAACCTTTCTCAGATCTCACACTCTCCCCCCAGATACTGCATCATTTCTCTGTTTTCTTGAAATACTCGTAGTGTCCAATTCTTACCTTACGTTTTCTCTTGAACCCACCCCACTCAGGCTTTGTCCTTCCAGCACACCAAAGCTATTCTTTTCAAAATTATGGATGACCTCCATGTTACCAAATCCAGCCATTAGTTCTTAGTCCTCATCTTCAATTATGCATCAAAATTTTCATACAGTCAATTGCTTCTTCCTTGAAATACCTTCTCTAGTTTCTGGGATACCTCCCTCTCCTGGCAACTCCTTTATCTCCCTGCCTACTCCTGTTTAGTCTCCTTCACAGCTCCTCACCTCTTTCTTGTGTCTAAAGCCGGAGAGCCCCTGGGGCTCGGGACTACACCTAGTTCTCTTCTCCATATACAAGATTTTTCTCAACCAAAGCTTTTTAATGCTTTATATGTTGACAATTCCTAAATTAGCTTCTTCAGTCTTGGCTTCTGCCTTGGGCTCTAGGCTGGTAGACTCAACTTTCTACCTGATATCACCTCCTAGATGTCTAATAGGTATTTTGAACAGCACTCTTGATTTTTCTTAGTCTTTCAAATCTCTATGACACCATGATTCAATGAATTATCTATGCCTCAGATCTAGCAGTTATCTGTGCTTCTACTCTTTTCCTCATACCCCACATCAATATACTATCTTTAAAATATAGCTCAGATTCTGTCATTTCTCAGCTTGCACTGCTATCACCCTCATCCCAGCTTCCATCATCTCTCTTGGGTTGCCCCAAGCCTCTTTACCCTTCCTCCTGGCTTTCTTTGCACTTCCTTTCAGTCAGTTTTTAGGACAGTGGTCAGAGTAATCTTGTGCAAAGCAAAACTGTTTACAATCTTTCAGTGATTCCCAATTCTCTTAATAAAATAAAAATTCCCTGCCATGGCTCACAAGCTCTACCCCATCTGGACCCAGCTCCCCATCTGACTGCATCTCCCACTGTGCCTGGCTCCATCAGCTCCAACCACACCAACTTGTTTAGCAAGCAAGTCTTTGAACATGCCAAACTTGTTCCTGCCTCAGGGTCTGCATGTTTGTCCCTCGTGTTTCTCTGGAACTCCAGATTGCTTTCTAGCTGCATTAAGTTCTTCGCTCAAATAGCACATTTTAAGAGAGACCCTCCTTGAAAATCAGATCCTAGTTAGTCTTCAGTATCCTCCTTCTGTCTCTTATTCTGCTTTCTTATATTATATATTTCTTTGCTTATTGACTATTATCCTCCATGCTGCAATATAGGTTCAATGATTCTGAGAAATGTGTCTGTCATGTGAGAATCAACCTATTCACTGATATACCGCTAGTGAATAACACTTAGTAGAGTGCAGGTGTTTAATATATATTTGTTGAATGACTATATGCTTGAATTATTTTTGATATCTTATGTAACAACACAGTTGTATCTTTTTTGTGGATTGTAAGTTTTACAATTTAAAAATATTCCTTGTTCCAATTAATATTCTGATCTTAGCTTATTTGATATCAATATTGTGTTGCCCATGTTCTTTTGTTTACATTAGATTACATCTTTGTGGATTTCTTTTTGTTTATTAACGTTTTTCATAATGATATCTCCCATTTCATTCCAATTTGTCAAATCCAGATTGAATTGTTCCCTGGGAGCAGTGGCTTTAGCAGAGGCTAATGCACATAGAAACATCAACAGTTGGAATTCTCTGGATCAGGTAGGTTTCTTGAAGTTAACACGTTGAATAAGAGCCTTCTCCTGGGGCATTGCTGGCTGGAGGGTGAGGAAAAAGACTGGAACATGTGGGCCCTCCTCATTTGCTTTTGGTGAGTTTGAATATCATTTGTGTACAAAGAGCCAGGATGGGAAGAAATGAGACCTTATGTCAAGTTGCTAGTCGATGAGCACGTGACAGCCCCAAAGTGTTGTTCTGAGTGGCACGTTTTTTACCAAGCTCATTTATGAATAGATCCTGGTATTGCACAAGAGTACATGATAGAAATCTGGGGGAAATTTACCCAATCACCATAAATCATATTACATTAAACTTCTCTCTTAACACCATTTTCACAACAGCTATTCTAACCTGGGACCAAGACTGTCATTTCTTCCTCATTTTAGTCCAAGGTCCATCCACACTCATGGCCGAATGGGGAAGGTCAGGCATCTGTGAACAATAAAAAGACTAAAGCACATTTATACTCTATTGGTGATATGTCCAATATGATGATCTTCTAAAACTCTGCCTCACAGCGCCAAAAATCTCAGAATATTTTCTCACATCACCAACTCTGAGCCAGCTGCTGATAATGTAAAACTAATTCCTTACTTTTCTAGACAAGTATGTCACTCACCTTAACATCCTTCTTGACAAAAGCAACTAGGTAGCCAGTATTCCCTGGTCAGGTTAACAAAGTAGTAAAAGAAATAAAAATTGGAAGAAGCCAACTGGGGATTTTTGTCCCATTTAACTTTTATTATAAACTTATTACCTTGAGAAAACTCAAGTGTAATACACCAATATGTAAAGGTCCAAGTTTGACCATCAGACCCAATAATGAGAGTGGATTCTTAGATGTAGTTACATGTAGTATTGATTTAGCAAGGGAGGTCATGTACACTTGTCTATTGGACCTTGAAGCTTGCTTCACTGAGATTCCCAAAATCAATTCAATTTTCTTGAACTTTCATATTTCAGAGAACTTGCTGGTTGATTAGTAATCCTCCTCTGTATTGAAAGGCTGATAAAAACAAAGAAACAAAAACCTCAAATTAAATTAAAGACCTGGGGAGGATTTCCTGCTCCTGCTTTGATAAGTAGGTTCTCTTCCTTGCCAATTTGTCACCTTTTTTGAGCATTTCCTAAATTTTCACTCATTCATTTACTCACTCATTTATTATTTACTGAGTAACTTCTATGTGTTAAGAATGTCAGGGAATGTACTCTTGAGCTCATTTCTACTCAGTATCCATCAGAAGTTAACTTAGAAAAACATTACTAAACATCTTCTCATAAAACTTTATTGGGTTTCACTTAGATAAGGGAAAAAAATCACAAGTATTACTATAAAATGAATAACCACTAGTTCCTCGTTTTTAAACACCAGCAGAATAATGTCTTAATTTTTGTAAACTCTCTCGTCTTTTTATTCAATTCTATGTATTATCTTACACTATTTTAAAATTATTAGTTTTTATTTTTTTAAGTTTTAAAGAAAATTTATTTATTTGACAGAGAGAGACACAGCGAAAGAGGGAACACAAGCTGGGGGAGTGGGAGAGGGAGAAGCAGGCTTCCCACTGAGCAGGGAGCCCGATGCGGGGCTCGATGTGGGGCTTGATGTGGGGCTCGAGGTGGGGCTCGATCCCAGGACCCCGGGACCATGACCTGAGCCGAAGGCAGATGCTTAACAACTGAGCCACCCAGGCGCCCCTTAAAGTTTTGATATATAGAGATCTCCTGTCCTTGCACTTGGATGACAACCTTTAAAAGAAGGGACTTTGGGGACACCTGGGTGGTTCAGTCGGTTGAGTGTCCAACTCTTGATTGCGGCTCAGATCATCATCTCAAGGTTGTGAGATTGAGCCCTGTGATAGACTCTGTGCTCAACAGGAGTCTGCTTAAAATTCTCTTCCTTCCTCTCCCTCTTCACTTCCCCCAACGCAAATTCTCTCTTTCTTTCTCTAAAATCAATCTTTTTTTTTTTTGAAGGAACTTTGTCTATCATGTGCTAGTCTTTTACCTCATTTATGTTTCCTCAGAATACACATGGTGCCCAGGGGTCTAGTAGCTGTTTGATAAATGTGTTAAAAAGAATGAAGAAATTAATGAATAAACAATTGATCCTTGTATCTCAGGTGACAGAATATGAATTGTATCTCCTTAGAATTGTAGATATCTAGGAAAGTTTATTAAGAATTTTAAGTACAACGGTAAAAGCAAGTACCCTAAGTTGTATGAAAAAACAAAATAAATCCCGCTAGTGACATCCTTTCCTAGGTAGATTCACGTCTTTGTCTTCTTTCTGCTGAGGATCCTGTATTCCATACTTTGAGCAAGTCCACAGCTAAATGAGAATCTGTATGTATGCTTAGCAGGATCGGTGATGGATGGCAATTTATCAGTTTCTTTCTATATCGGTGGGTAAAACTTATGGCTCTCAGCACTTCCCAGTTGCTGGTGATTGATGGGTTTGTTTACTACTTCTCCCTTTGGTCCAGAGGGAGATACTGAGTGGGGTTTCTGCCAGCACTCTGGAAGGTTTGGCTGAGTCCCAGAGCTCTGCAGCCCAAGCTGTGTTTACGCCACAGAAGCCCTCGGGCCTTGGGGGATTTTAATCACTTTCCAAACAGATGCATTTCTGTTAAGATTGACAAGGTACTGAAACTTGCACTCTGCTCCGTAGAACCTAAATTCAATTTGGTCATAAAGGTGTTCATTTTTTTGCTTCCAACAAAGAAAGTAAGTGGACAATGTTGTTTCTTTCAACTTCGTTCCTGTTTCCACAGTTGCATTTCTGACCAAAAGTAAAGAGACTACTAAACTCTAATTTCAAATTATGAATAACACCTTTTTGGCTAAACGGGAAGGTTAAACGGAAGCCGGTATGTAAGATGACAGCAAACTCCCTGTGCACAGCAAGCTTATACAAGGTAGTATGCTGTGTGCATCTTTGTGCAAGAAAAAGATGTGTGTGTGTGTGTGTGTGTGTGTGCGCGCGCGCGTGCATAAGTATGCTTTACCCACAGGCAACATGTGTCTACTTTTCGTTATCTGACAAGGTCCATAGTGTGTTACTAAATCTCAAACATTGGCTTTCACACAAAAATAAAAGTTACTTTTAATTTCATTGAACTGTCCTACGAAGAAGGAAGGTGAGAATTTAAGCCAAAAATAATAAAATAATTTCTTGTACCCTCCTGCTGCCAAGAAAACATCATACACACAGTCGGATAATTGACTTGTATTGCATTGTATGCCTGGCAGCCTCCCTCTTTCTCTCTTTTATTTCTCCTGTATTATGTGTTGCCTTCTCTGAAAAGCCCAGAGAAGCCAAATCTGGTGTTTTTATTGTGTTGAAAGGATTCTGGTAAAAACAGGTTCTAAGTAAACATGACAGGTGTCAAGAAAAGCAGCTGGATCTGGTTTAGAGGTCTAACAGATGGGAAAACATTAAACTGGAAAGGGAGAGAATGAACCTTTGATTCTCTGATACAGACACCATTGTAGTTATGGGTTTGTGACCATTTCCAAGAGCTGCTAGCCACCAGCCTTCATCAAACTGTGACATTGAGTTTGAAGTGAAAAATGTCAAGAGAATGAAATTGAAGACAGCTATCCCTTAGAGGGACAGGGGGAGAGAGGCTGAGGCTATATCTAGTTGACTCAAAATTTTGGTCAGATAAATATGGTACTTTTTTGAATAAATCTTTGGTGAATAAAGACTCTTTATAAAAAAAATTATCTGTGCTATAATGAGGAACAAATTGATATTTTATAACTTGTGTAAAGCAATGTTGCTATGTTTTCTACCCTTGCAACCTCTGATTCTTTCCGCCTTATGAGTCAGGATGGAAACACTGAATATTGTCAACAATAACAAATTATTTCACTAGCTCTAGTCTTTGTGGAATCTCCCCTCACCCCAGTGTTTCTGGAAACATCCAAGGCATGTTTTTTTCTAAGTTCCCCAGTACACCCCTTTTAGCTTTTCTTTTTCTTCTACTCTTAACTTCCTGAGGGGGCCTGTTGCTGAGAACCTCAAATCTCAGCAAGTCTTGTAGGAGCACTTTTCAACTGTTGCCACCACTTACCGTGTGTGTGAGTTAATATGTTGGGACCCTTTTGGTTACAAATGACAGAAGCCCAGCTTAATTTTACCTTGACTGGCTGATGAAACCCAATGGCAGGATTGCAACCATCACATGAGGAATCAGGCTAATCCAGCCTTGTCAAGAGTCTTTCTTTCTCGTCTCACCTTTTTGCCTCTGCTTTACTCTTATCTTCAAACCAGCTTCCTCTTTTTCTCCAAACCACATGTTGGTAAGATCTAATCCTCGTGTTTCATAATCCAGGCTCCCCAGAGAGAGGGTCAACTCTCTCAGTTCTAGAATTTCCAGGCAAGGGACTTGTTGGCTCAATGTGGGTCAGGGGCTCTCCCCTAGATCCATCCGCTGTGGCTGTGGGGTAATAATACTCTGATTGGCTCAGCTAGAGACAGCACCCCACTCCTGGACCCATCAGTGGTGCTCAGCCAGCAAGGTGACGGGATTACGTGGCTGCTAAGTGATACGTGGTCAGGAGTCACGTCTGTCTTCATCACCACTGAATAGACCTTATAAGTAGGCATTTTAAAAATTGTGGAAAGAATGAATTATGTGTGTGCATGCTTGTGTGTGTGTGTGTGTGTGGAGTGGGGGGGAGTAGAGAAAAAGGGTTTTTATACACTTCTAACCAAGCCATTTCTCACTGATGTCCAGTCCAGAGTGACAACAATGAACCCAACTGAAGGTATTCCACAGTTCCGACATCTTGATGATTTCTAACAGTGCAAAATCTCAGGGCAGTCTCTTCTGGGTTCTGGGCTTCAGTGAGGTAAGGAGAATTTCTTTCCCATGGTGGCTGCTGCCCTGGTCTGTTCACATCTGCTGCGGTCAGGCTGGGCTGGAGCTCTTCTTCCATGTTAGTCACTGACACGTGGGGAGTGATGGTTAAATGGCGGATGCCTCTGCTCTTGTTCATGTAGACCACACGGGACAAGCAGCTGAAGTGGGGACAGCCTTCTCTTGCTCCCACGTCAAAGGCCCTACAGCAGTGTTGGAGGTTTGATGGACTCCTTCAGCATCAACTGTGGGTCTTAGACCCCAATATCATGTTCTGCTGCTAATAATCCCTTTTCCTTCTGAGATGATGGCATTCAGACTGTGTCAAGTTTGTGTTCCTGAGTAACTCTTCCTTTAGGATTGGTTATTTCCCACATGTTCCTGTGTGCTTCATCCAACTCATGCTGTGGTGAGTCGGCTCTGTCCTGTCGACATGCCTGGACATGTTCAAATCTGAAAGTGCACGTAAGTTAGGCTTGAACTGGGACCGCAGGGCAGGTCTGGCTGACCAGGATTAGTCAGAATGCCCCAGCTCACCACTGCCATTTGTCCATTTCCAACACCCTACGCAGGAGAGCGAACAGGACCAACTTTAGATGTGATTGTGAATGCTGAAAAATGTGTCTTTCCAAGCTCCACTTTTCCCTCCTTGTATCCATTTATTTCCCTTCTGGATGATGATTACCTTTTGCCTCAGAGGCATTGATCCACCTAGGTATTTGCATTTTTAACCTTTTAGACTTTTGCTGCCATATTGTCATAGAAATTGTTTGCTGCTGTAGTTGTGGGGCCAGAAAGTTCCATTTAATTGGCTCTAGCCAGGGGAGAGGGAGATGCTCTTTGGGGCGTGGTTGGGGTGGTGTACGAAGGTAGGACTGGAGTCAGCCCCAGCCCCTGTCCCTTTTCCTATCCAAAGATTCGTTGTGCCCTTGGAGGGAATGAGTCAGGAGTAAGCCACACAGAGAACACTAGAGGAACTTCAAGTTGGAGGAGTAAGTGGTCATTGTCACCTGCTTCTTTGGGACCAGGAGCTCACTCCCAGAGATGCTGTCACCTCCACAACCAGCTAGCGTGCTTGCAGCTTTCTTTTCCCTTCTTCCCCCGCCAGGATGCGGGTCAATGTTATCTCAGTCTCAATCACTCTTGTTCCAGAGTATTTTTTCAGACTTACTGTGTTTACTTCCTTTATTTTTATTTTTATTTATTTTAGAGAGGGAGAGAGCGAGTGGGGTGGGGGGAGGGGCAGAGGGAGAAGGAGAGAGAATCTTAAGCAGGCTTAGGATTGACGGACTGAGCCTCCCAGGTGCCTCTGTGTTTACTTCTTTCAAAGTTGAAAATAGTAGCAGCACAATGACAAAAATTTGGAAAACAGAGAAAAGATGAAAAAATATGAACATTCACCATTCTAATGAAAAAAAGTTCAATTTTTTGTACATAATAATTCCTTTCTGTTTTTTTTCCTCAGCATAGTTTTAAAAAATATATACACAAATATGAAATAGTTTGATCACTTGGAAGCCCATTTTTCTATCCTACTTGCTTTACTTATTCTTTTATATTCTTTTTATACATTTTTGCATGGTCTTCATAACCAGTTGTGGTTATGTTTTTAACATAAATTATTATTTAATTATATCCCCCCCCAATACAGAATGCTTCCTTATTTGATTTTAACTTCTGGTAATAAAGCTTCTAACAATGGAATCTGTTTTTAGAAAAATCCTCTTTAATAATAGATGAAATGCTGCAGTCAGTTTGGAGCTTAGAACTCCCCGGATAACGAACTGGGTCATACATAAGACTGAACAATTTTGCTGTTTGAGATAGCCCCACACACCCATCCATCATAAAGTTCACTTGGATAGTTATGTAACCCAGTGTAAGGGAAAGGGAGAGGAAACATGTATTTCATTTACGATATACGGCCTTAATGATGTATAATATAACAAAAGGCGATTTGCTGTGTCTCATGCCAGTTCAGGGGATATCTTGAGGCTTCTTCTCATCTCTCCCTTGATTTTTTTTTATGTCTCCTCCAAAAATCTCAAAAAAAATTAGGGAATTTCTTTTTCATTCATGGTCGGGGTAGAAATGACAGCATCTTATTCTTTCAGCGTGCAGAAAGAAAATTCGAGAATTACACCACTTTGCAGATATTTCAAGGTATTTTCCAATCCTCGTTCCCCAAACAAACAAAACCCCAGACCACTTCCCTACTGCCTCAATTATCAGACTATTTCAGGTCAATACGGATTATTTTGACCTAGATTGTCCTGAAATTGCACTTTTGGTATATACCTCTATGTACCTAAGAGAGGAAAGTTTATGTATCACGGCAAAGTTCTCAACGATTACTTTAGAATTCTGTCCTACAGTGAAAGCTGGTTTTTCAAGTTGTCTGTTTTGAAAGAATGCCAAAAAACATCCCGGAATCATTATTGGCCTAATTCTGGAGCTCGGCTTGCTGTGGCTGTAGGTATAGCATTCATTAGCTCTGCAACACAGACGTCCGTCCTCCGAACCGGAAGTGAACGGTGGGGATTTGCTGAGTGCCACGGGATCAATCACCTCTGGGCAGCCCGTGTCCTCGGAGAGCAAGGGACCGGCTGTGGAGGAGAGGCGCCATTTGCTTCCTTTCGTTTTCAACGTGCGCAAAACCCCCAGTGTATTTGATTCCTAGTTTATTAAATTTTAGTTGTATCCATAAATAATTTTAAGGACAATTTATATGAAGCAAGTAATTTGAGAGACCAACTATTTTGGCTTGTGGCTTTGAATTCTCTCCTCTTTGTCTTCATTCTCCATCCCAAAATTTATTTCCAATTCGAGTTTTGCCTGGTAGAGAAGGTTGAGTTGACATTTGTATTTTGAAGGATCTTTATAGTCCTACTGGTTCTAACTGTGCCTTTAGGACTGAAGATCGCTTGGCAGGAGAGGCATGCTGTCAAAACGACCAACAGAGGTTAGGATTTCAAAATGTGGCCCCTTGATGTATCTGGAGTGAATATTTCATCTTGTCATATTTAAATATCTGAATATGTAATACTGATCTATCTAGGTCAGTAGTCTCAAACTTTTTGGGCTCCAGACTACTTTACACTTTTAAATATCATTGAGGCTTCCCAAAGAGTTCCGCTTATATGGTTTATATTTATCAATACCATTTTAGAAATAAAAACTGAGAAACTAGAAAAATATCAATTCATTTAAAGTTCTAAAATAATCAACCAAGTATGGTTGATTTGTATGTATGTATGTATGTATGTATGAACATTTACATGTTCATGTAAATAACATTCTCTGTGAAAATATTAATCTTTTCTAAAATAATTGAGTGACATTGTTTCACATTTTTTCATTTCACATATTTGAAATCTTTGTACTTGGTGCAAGACAGCTGAATTTTCATATCTGCTTCTGAATTCAATCTGTTGCAATATGTTATCTTGGTTGAAGTATGTACAGATACTGAGTTTGAAAAGGGTATGTTAGTAGCCTTAAAAAGGTCATTATGAGTAGTCTTTTTTGATATCACCCCCAAACTAGGCAAGTGTTAGTTTTTTAAAGGTTAGCTGCAACGCGGAATCTAAAGCCATGTCAATGAACTATGTGCACCTGTTACATTTGAATCTTTGTCTATCTTGCAATGTGACTGACTGTTTTAACCATGCTTGGTTTATAACATCATGCACTGGTTATTTGGAAACTATTGGTTCACTGAGTTATGCATATTTTCCAAATGTTAACATATTTTATTATATGATATGATGAAATCACATTCATTTATACCACCACAGATCCTATCAGAAAAGGCTTTCGGTATTACAAAGTTGTCAACCTCAATGTTGGGTATGAGGTGTTCAAATTGGTAATTTTTGTTGAAAGCTCAAGTTCAGTCATTGGCAACAGATACTATCTGTTGTTTTCCTTAACGTAACAGGCTTCCATTGTTCATTGTTGAGAAAATATCTGTCAGATACCCAACTTGAACAGCCATGATCGGGACTGTCAGGGGATCTTTCAGGCAAAATGATGTTCCATGAAAAGAGCAGCTAGTTCAAATCACAACTTGGATGATGGTCTATGTGTTTTTCTGCAAGACCAACATTGTGCTACAGTATGCCTGCAGGAGTGCTCTAAAAGCAGAGATCTTGAAAAGTTCTCATCAGAAAGAAAAAAAAATGTAACTGTATGTGGTGAAGGATGTTAAGATTCATTGTGATCATCTTGCTATTTATATAAATGTTGAATCAGTATGTTGTACACCTGAAAGTAGTATGTTCTATGTCAATTGTATCTTAATAAATTTTTTTAAAACTGAATAATAAAGAAGTTTTATATGTCTATGTCTCATTTGTTCACACAATTAAAAATACATGCACCTAAGGCTTAAATTTTAATAAAATTAACATTTCTATTGCTTTTTAAAGAACATCATTAAGTGAAACAGCTATTCAGATATTCATCATTAGCATTACATTATTTTATTTTTTGAAGTATAGTTGACATACAATGTTACATTAGTTCCAGGCCCACAACATAGTGATTCAACTTCTGTGTACCTTCCCCTGTGCTCACCACAAGTGTAGCTACCATCTGTCACCCTACAATGCTATTGCAGTATCATTGACTGTATTCCCTCTGCTGTGTCTTTTATTCTTGGGACTTATTCATTCCATAACTGGAGGCCTATATCTCCCTCTCTCCATCAGCCATTTTGCCCTCTTTCCTCTGGCAACCATCAGTTTGTTCTATGTATTTATAGGTCTGATTGTGCTTTTTGTTTGTTTTGTTTTGCTTTGATTCCACATGTGAGTGAAAATATATGCTATTTGTCTTTCTCTAAGTTATTTCACTTATCATTTTATCCTCTAGGACCATCCATGTTGTTGCAAATGGCAAGATCTCACTCTTTTTTTATGGCTGAGTAGTATTTCATCGTATATATGCACATAATATTTTTTATCCATTCAGCTATCGATGGATGCTTGAGTTGCTTCCATATCTTGGCTGTTGTAAATAAAGCTGCAGTGAACATAGGGTGCACAGATCTTTTTGAATTAGTGTTTCTCATCAGTAGTATTTTTATTGCACATATGCTATGCACACGTTGGGTACCATTGTCTTGAGTTGTGCTTAAGCACTAGCTGTTTCTCCCCCTATTGCTTTGTACTATCAGTGCGAATGCCAACACTGTGGAAACGTCACTAACATTGTAGCGCATTGTTAATTAAAATGGTTCTGACTTCATAACCTTTCTGAAAGTGACTCAGGGATCCCCAGAGGTCTGTGTACCACACTTTTAGAACTACTGATCTAGATCCTCAACTGGTGTTTTTTTTTTTTTTTTTTTGGTCTACATTTTTGGTATTTTATAGAAGCAGACTAAGTGAAAAAATTCTGGAACGTGAAATCTTAATGGTTTTATAGATTACAAGTTTTAATCTAAAAGAAACAACGTGTTTACCACTGTACAAAAAGAATTTCCAGAAGTCAAAAGCACACAGTTATCAAATTTATCTTAGAATATGAGGATGAAAAACAGAATTCAAGCCTTCTACTACTTACTCATTCAACACATATTTTTAAATGCTTACTGTTATAAAGTTACATGGAAATGAGAAATAGAAAATTTAGAAGTGATAAATACACATTCATACACTTTTATTATAACTTTTTAATAATTAATTTAAAATCTACTATTTATGTGTATGTTCCACAGAGTAAATTTCATTTGTTTGTTTAAGTGAATATCTACTTTCAGTTTCTGGTAGAGGAATCCTGGTATCAAATCAATTCTGAAACCATGGCCAATGACTACAAAGTAACCACGGTTGCAAAGGAAGTAAAAATGTTATATGAAATTTGGAATCCTTGCTATGCAAAGTTCCCTTTCCTCCCTCCCTCCCTCCCTCCCCTCTTTCCTCCTTTTCTTCCTTTCTCTCTCCTTCCTTCCCTTTCTTTTTTTCTTGCCTCCCACTTGTTGAGAAAAGTTTATTTTTAAAAAATTATCCACAGTGAACTACCTTAAATCTGATAAAGGCTTTACTTTTTTTTCTGACTGTTGTTTTTATTTTCATTTTGAAGGAGATAGTCTATTCTTGCTAAAATGTATCCCTTGGAATGAATCTGAGATAATTATTACACATCACTCCCACCTTCCGTTTTAATTTCCCATCTACAAGTACCTCTGTGAATTCCTTTCCACTTGTATAAGGTTATTCTTAGAGCTCTCCCATAAAGCAGAGCTAGCACCAACTTACTGGGCAGGTGCTCTGCTCTTGGGAGTCTAAGGACTGTGTAGCAGTTAAGAGCTCTAGAGTCAAGGGGCCTTAGGTTCTAATCATGTATCTAATGACCTTGGCCAAGTTACTTAACCTCAAAAGCCTTGATTTCTTTATCTATAAAAATGGACTAATATTAGTACTTCCTACCTGAGGTTTAATTAAGATAATACATATACAGCACTTAACATTTAATGTATATTATTACTACTTCTGAGGCTCAGTGTTCTTAGCATTCAGCTGAGATATATCAATTAATATATCAATTGATATATCAATTAATTCCTTTCTGCATGGTTGACTTTTGTGCTAATAAAATTTCTGGAAACGATCGGCTGGAGGAGGATCACAAATCCAAGTATACATATACACAGATGTCAAAAGAAAATGCAGTCTATATTCTCTTATTTTTTAAATTTTTTTTAAAGATTTTATTTATTTGAGAGAGAGAGAGCATGAGCGGGATTGGAGGTGCAGAGAAAGAGGGAGAAACACGCTCCCCCTGAGCAGCCCTACCTGGCGCTCTATCCTAGCCCAAGCCAAAGGCAGACCCTTAACCGACTGAGCCACCCAGGCACCCCATGTTCTCTCTTACTTATTTAATCTTTCTTGTAAGTACCTAATCTATACTAAGTAGGAAAGTGGAACAATTTATTCTAATCCAATAATTTTCATTTAATCCAAAAGTTTAAGTCTTTAGGCAACCTGGTGTGATTTTGGTCTAAATTTTGGTATTTTGGTTTCCTTCTTTTCAAACTGCTTTTCTCCCACATGGTGTCTGGGTGGATTGGAGAGGGGTATCCTGTGGTGAAGGGAAAGAGACAGTCCCTGAGATTTAGTTTCAAGGCTGTGTACTGTCCTCGGGTCCCTGTGGAAATGCCTCTTGTTTACCCATGACCACTCTTCCCTGTTATCCTTAGAGGCTGAGGTTGTTGTCTACTCTACAAATCAGGGTGAGGGCTAAGTAGCTTTTTGGTTATGGCCATAAGCTCTCTGTGACATCCATTCAGTCCCTGGAACACTGCCATCGCCAACACTGATTCCCTAGGGACCCAAATGAGCTTCCTTTTGTGCGCCACCTTGGGGTCAGGTGGGAACATCCATCTTAGGACAATTCAGTTAAGATCCTTCTACTGCCCAATCTCACTGTGCTACAACTTTTACTCTCACTACCACTCCTTCCCTCATGTGAAATAAGATGAAGTCTTCACGATTCAGGCATTCTCCGAAAACAAACATGCTTCTCCTGTCCAGAGCTTTGCTTCTGAGATAGGAGAGCAGGACCCACATGTCTCATCTACTTGGCTTGCTTTTTCTTCAGCCAGGCTGGAAGGACGGGCTTTCCAACCTTCTTTATGTCATACCCTGGGTTTTGTCGTCAGAGACACCAGCCCTGGCTCTCTGTGTGTTTCAAGTGGTGCTTTGTGATTTAGACTTCTCTCTTTCTCCTGATGGTCTGCCCTTCAAGTCCATTCTCTCTCCTCAGGAGGTCTAGAAAGTCAGCTCTGAGATTCAAAGCTGATCAATCGTGTCTTTGAGGCTATTTCTTCTCCTACAGCAATAACTCAAGGCTCAAATTGCTGAAGAAAAGCTGAAAAGACTTCAAAGGGGAAATCAAGAACATTGTTTCAGTATTTACAAAATAATGTCCACTGTGTTATGTTAATTTGCCAATGTTTGTTTAACTACAAAACCCATACTTTCCTCCCTGCACCATATTTAGCAGTGGGCAAACTTGTGGTCTTTCAAGGCAAGACAGAAGAAAATCAGAAATCAGAGGATTAAAGAGATTTGAAGTAGTTGGAATTTAGACACGAGGTGTGAGATTGAGATTCTCTGAGAGCCGTTGCGCCAAGGGTTATTGCTGTAGAAATGGAAGTATTCCTGAGCATTTTCTGATGTTGCTTCAAAGCTTAAATATCTCCATTTTAAAGGATTATTAGTAAAAGGACTACTTGCAATCCAACACATTTCGGTCTTACCCAATGGTATATACAGAATAATTAGGATATAATTTAGAATACTGCCAGGTAGAATTTCTTTAAAATTTCAACATTTGCTTTGAGACCACCTTAAATGAACTAGGCTGCTAGAGTCAATCTGTCTGGAGTTGAGCCCGAGACCGTATTCCACGGGCACATGAGAACTTCAGTTTTCTGATCCATTAAATGAGGATTATAACAGTCAACATTTATTGAGTGTTTTTGTATGCCAGACACGCTTCTAAGCATGGGCACATTAACTTACGTAATCAGTAAATAACCTCAGGACATATTATTTGAATCTCTGTTTGCAGATGACAAAACTGGGTCTCTAAGAGATTAAAAGACTTGTGAACGATCATATGTAGTTAGCTAGAGGTGAAGGTGGGGTTAGAGCCTGGGCAGTGTGACTCAAGATCTGAATGATAATAGCTAACACTCTTGGACATACTCTATGCCAGGCACTGATCTAAGAACCCCATATCCCCTGAGATAGGAACTACCTTTATCCATTTTACTGATTAGAAAACTGAGCACAGAGAGGTTAAGTATCTTGATCAAGCTGTCATGCCCATTAAGTATGGAGCCAGGTCTACCTAGTCTGGCTTCAGTTTGTGCTCAGTCTCCATGCTATACTGTTCCCACTCCTTTTTTTTTTTTTTTAAAGATTTTATTTATTTATTTGAGAGAGAGAGAGAATGAGAGATAGAAATCACGAGAGGGAAGAGGGTCAGAGGGAGAAGCAGACTCCCCGCTGAGCAGGGAGCCCGATGTGGGACTCGATCCCGGGACTCCAGGATCATGACCTGAGCCGAAGGCAGTCGCTTAACCAACTGAGCCACCCAGGCGCCCACTGTTCCCACTCCTAACTGAGATGTTTTATCTCTTACTCTGACAACTGTGTGCCAAAACTTTAATGTCCCACTCACTGTTATTTCCTTGGATATTTTAATTTATTTTTTATTTTTAATTTTTTTGGCATATGAAAATTTATTATTGTCACTTGCTCACCATCCAAACTTACGCTCTTGGGCCTTCCTTCTTGCCTTTGTGTAAGGCCAAAAGAGAGACACTGGCTATTTGGACAACCTTAAAGTGAACTCCAGGAAGGTCACTGACAGCATGACCTTTGTGACCAAATACGGCAACCAGAACTTCATCATTTTCCTCAATAAAATTCAAACAACCATCGCTGGGTACGAAGGCTGTGATTTTTTTTTTTTCCATTCTTGATCAGTTGGACCCCGACACACTTCCTGATAGCAGAATTTGGCTGTTTGGCTTCAACCCTTACTTTTTCCAGCACGATTTCCTCTGCGTGGGAAGTTCTTCCAAAAGGGTTGGCCTTCAGGGCTGTGCCCAAATGGGCTTTAGTGTACTGTTTATCACGCCACTTCTGATCTCATCAGTGGCTCCGGAGCTCCCTGGAAGTAGGAAGACTGCAACACTTGTCCATCCCTTCCCGTGCCACCGGCCAGAGCAAAAAAGGGAAGCAGTGCAGGAAGGAGCCACCTATTTCGTTAAATATTTTTAAAACATGGCTTCTGTTCTAAATGCCATTTTGCTTCTGCTAAGGGGTTCAGAGAGAGTTTGTGGAACCTAAAAAGCACAGGTTTCAGAATTGGAACGTAAGTTCAAAACCAATTCTCTTGGCTCTTCGACCACTAGTAAATTGTTTAACTGCGTTAAACCTCCGTTCCCTCATTTGAATGGAGATAGCAATTTCTCCCCTGTAGGACTGCCTGGTGATTGAGTTGAGCAGCGAAAGTCAAAGCCTCCGAAACAGGACTTGCTCTCTAAGGCACTCTGCGCTACGTATTTCTATCACACTATTATTATCCTTCTAATTTTAAGAAAGTGTAATTTCGTCTCGTGACTTGAAGTCATAAACAGGTGGTCATTACGTTTCTAAGTCCATTTTCCTTTGTATGAGTGAATCTTGTTCTTTTCTCTTCCCATTTTCCAATAGTGCTGGTATTCTGCTGGTAAGCAGCAGAAAGGCGCTTTCGTGGTGCAGCGCTAGGCTGATGCAGATACACATTTGAGGGGGAATAATACCTTATCACTGTGGGTACAAGGGCAGCAGATTTGACAGGGTGACTAGGGGAAAAGGAGACTCAAGTGGAATTTTAAACCAATAAAAAGGGGAAGGGGAGAGTAAAGAAAGAGATTTCAAAACTGATGTGAATGTAAGAGCAAACAGAATCAGAACAATGAGAACTGCCTTGACTTTTGCAAGCCAACTTTTGAAATGATAAAATGATTGAAACTTAGAGTTTGAGAGGATCTGATAAGCCCAAGGGAGTCCAGCGCCCACTGCGGGCATCTCATCCACAGCCTCTCTGCTGCATGGCCCCCCAGCCTATCTTGTTGGAGAGAAGGGTCTCCCGTCTTTGTGAAGCATCCTGAGGCAGTTCTGGGGGCTACAATGTACTCTGTTGGTCTGAAGGAGATGCCCTTTCACAAAAATCTACCATTCTCAGAAAGATCACAAAGTTGCTCTTACTTCTTATATGAAAGTCCTTCAAATATTCAGAGACAGTCCTTTCTTCAGATTAAACAACCTTTCTCTTAACTGATCACTCTGGGTTGCCAGTGTTTCTTTCCTTCAGAATGTAGAGCACAGAACAGACCTGATTAACAAGTACTTTTTCAAGCAGATTGTTGTCAAACCAGATCTGTCGCCTACTGCCATGAAGATTTATTTTTAGCCTAAAGGAAGATTTTATGAATACCTGGATGAGGATTTGAACTCAGACCCATATGATTTCAAAGATAGGCTATTCCTAGCACCGTATTATTCCACTATAACTGACATTCTATGCACAGGAAACTGATTTTTTCCAAATACCCCATGTTCCTCACCATAATTGTCCACACATGGTCACTTCTGCCTGTAATGCTTTTACACATTTTTGTCCTGGTAAATTTTAACTCAACCGTCTATATGCAGGACTCTACTTTTTGCTCTCTAGGCTCCCTGACACCCGACAGATGTTCTTACTATCCGAGCCCATACTACAGACCTCATACACATCTATAGAGAAGAAAGTGACCGCAAGGGTCCAGGTTATTGTCATTTTTTAAAAGATTTTATTTATTTATTTGACAGAGAGAGATAGCGAGAGGGAACACAAGCAGGGGGAGTGGGAGAAGGAGAAGCAGGCTTCCCGCGGAGCAGGGAGCCCGATGCGGGGCTCGATCCCAGGACCCTGGGACCATGACCTGAGCCGAAGGCAGACGCCTAATGAATGAACTACCCAGGTGCCCCCAGGTTATTGTCATTTTTAAGTCTGCTTGATTTTACTTAAAAAAATTTAAACCCACAGAGGACTGAACATGTCAGTCATGTCTTTGAACCAAAGATATTTGAGCCAAATATTCTTGCAGAATTTGTTCACTTAAAATGGAGCTGGAACTATTTCAGGAAGAGATGGCTAGTTTTCTGTAGAATTCAATTTTCTATTTTTTAAATAATAGAAACAACATAGGTTGCCTTTGGTGTTTGGTGCTTTCTGGACATTTTTAAGCAAAAAAAAACATTTTAGAAGTTTTTCACTTTTTAAAAGATTAGGTAGCTTGCTTTCCATCAAGTCATATTTTATTATTTATTTTCTCACTGTTATTAATCACAGAGATGAGCATTTTACTTAATAATATTTAGCAGACACATTTACCAAGGCTAACTAACATTTCTGCTGAGAACTTCCCTGAGGATTTTCTCGTTTCTGAGTTTTGAGGACAGTAAGACTGCATGATACCTAATGACCGAGAGGATTAATTTACATTATATTTAGAAACATAACCTCCCACATGTTACTACATTCAAGTGCTAGCCAACAGTTTTAGTTTTTGCAAAGGCAACTTTATTTTCTTTACCTAACGTGCAGAAACACTACCTAGGTATCTTGTTTGGTTTGGTTATTATGATTATTTTTTAAATCACCATTTTATTTTGAACAATGCTACCATGATTCTGTTTTTTCCTATTTATGATAATAGCATGACCTGCCTTAACACGTTAATTAAGCTCTATGCTTTTCACGGTTTATTTTCTCAAGAATATAAATTGATGAAGTCTGCGAAGTGCAAGGAAAATGTCTTGCTGTAGTTCAACATCAGAAAATTCAATATATTTACTCAGAGCCTGTATTGACGTAACATGACCCAAGTCATGTAAAAATAGATAGTTGTAGCAGTTTACTCTTCAGCACCCATTTATCAGTTATAGGAGAGCATCCAAAAGTTCTGCTGAAGTACTTGAATTTCCTGTCCTTATTCTTAACGTTGCTTTGAAATTTGAGAAAGAACAGTCTTGCAGCTGCCAGCCAAAGCACTACCAAGTAAGACATATGTTTAAAGCAAAGAATGGTGCTAGATTCCTATTGAGAAGGACACACAGGGCCCGGTAACCTCATAAATAGCTAATGACAACAAAGCATGGAGATTGTTGAGTGATGTTTAGACTCAGGAAATTAGAGAATCAGAGAAGTGTAATGACCGAAGGGGACCTCTCTTCATATTTATTAAGATCATCTGAGGTGGTAACTCAAACGCCCTCCAGGTCAGTGACATAAACTAGTCATGTGTCAGGTGGGGACGGGGACCCGCTGTATCACACATTCCCATCTACGGGAAGAGCGGTCCATTCAGGGACCGTGTGCTGTTACTCTAAGGGAATGCAGTCTTTGCTGCACATCGTGGGATTCCTCCAGAAAAGACAGAAATCTGGATTTTAACATCAAAGTTTCCAGGCCACTTTGCACAACTGTACAAAATGTGGAAGTACAAGCATACGTACACAGCGGCACACACTATGCTTATTTGTGAACCAAACAAAAGATTGCACAAGCGTTAAATTTGACTCACTGGTAGGCAGTTTGCCGCTTCTGGCTTACACTGTTAGAAAGCTTTTTGTTATTATTGAAATGAGATCTGTTTTTCAGTAGCTTTGATTCCGTGGTTCTTAAGGTTATGTCGAACAAATGTAATTTTTACACACATACACGCCAGTGTTTCAAATATTTGAGGTCAGTTATTATATTTCTTTTCTTAAATTTAGGGTCTGGAGAGCCGGTCAAAGAAATACATTGTTTGTCTGTTCTGAATGAATAGTAATGAACGTAGGCTGAGTCTTAGTGCTCACTTCTTCCCCATCTGAATGGTAACAGTTACTTCAGTAATTCATTCTAGAATTTTGCTTTAAATCAAAGTCAAGACAGCGGGTCTATTGCTTGGAGACTCTGTCAATCTCTGGTCTACTCAGTGAAGAGTTCTAAAGATCTGCCACCTGTGGGCTCCTTCCTGCCAAGTCCTTGAACCCAAGAGAGCATGGCTGGCAGGGTATTCGGTGAGTGGGATCCTAAAATAGTCTGTTGTGTTCGCACCTGGTGTTGAGGGAACTTGGAGGGAATTTAGCCCCTTGGCGACTTTATGAACTTTAGACTATATTCTCTCTCACTAATTCCCTCTGTGTGTGTGGCCAGTATCTGTTAGGCTGCAAGGACATGCTTAAAAACAAGTAATAAAGACTACTAAGTTTGTGGTGTGCACAGTTCTCTGTATACATTATGTCATTAAATCCTCATAGTAACTCTATGATGTGTTAGTCTTGCTTTTTACTGACAAGAAAACTAAGCACAAGAAACTTACCCAAGACCACACAGTTAATTGGTGATAAAGCATGGATTCAGACCAACGTGTTTGGTCCCAGGATGTGTACATCTTCCTTCCTATATAGTTCAGACTAGATCTTTGGGTCTTCGATACAATTTAAATTCTTTCACAGACTGCAACTGGGCGGTGAAAAATACCAACTTTGGTAGAGACCGCGATCTACTCGCTGCCCTGTGTCTGGCCCTCAGCCAGCCTGACCTCCCAGGAGCTTCACACCACCTCTATACCAGCCCACAGACCGTGGTAAACACTTCAGGGTGTCCATACATCGCCATGGAGGTCTTGTTGCTTGATGCTAACGTGCCTTGATGCCTCCTGTCTTCATCTATTATTGGACTCCAGGCTCTGCAGTTCCTGGGGACCCTGAGTGCAGAACTGGGGGCTTGTACTTGGTCCCCTCTATGTTTGAACCTTGATCTAACTTGACTTGAGTGTTTTATGACTCATTTTGGCCTGGCGCTGCTGAACCCCAAAGTGACATAGGTTTGTATTTGGCTTCCACCACTTAATGGCTATAAGACTTTGAACAAGTGAAATATCTCTTCAAGGTTTACCCCTTAGCAAAATGGAGAAATTATTGGATTAAAAAGATTAACAAGTAACATACATAAAATGGCCTAGTACAGTGCCTAACACAAAAGTCTTCAAAGATACTTCTTATTATGATAATTTTTATTATGAAGTAGCAACCGAGTAACTCCCAACCAGACCTTTAAAATCTCAGATCAGCTTTTATCCTAAGCCTCAGGTGGTTGCCCAGGAAAAGATGAAAACACCTGTGATCTTTGAATATTTGGCAACTCCATGTTTAAAAAACTGGGCCCTAACATGTCCTTACCCATGAGAAAAACTGATGAGACGTGAGTTTATCAGGAATGATTAATTGGAATGCTCATTTACAGTATATATGCAATGAAAGAAACATAATTTGACTTTTTTTTTTTTTTTTTAGCTCTGTGATACAATCTATCCTCTGTTGGGGGGTTCAAATGAACTTGACTTAAAAAAAAAAACTCTTATTGGACTATTTGGAAAACATGGAAAAGTATAAATAAGAAAATAAAAATTACCTATAATTGCATAAATCAGAGATAATGCAGATAACATTTTGGTGTGTATCCTTCTAGTCTTTTTTCTTTGTAATTGTAAAGTAAATAAAGATAAAATAAGAGGAAATACAGATAAGAATTTCTTTTTTTTTTAAAGATTTATTTATTTATTTTGAGAGAGTGAGAATGAGAGAGAGAGAGAGAGAACATGAGAGAGGGGAGGTTTAGAGGGAGAAGCAGGCTCCTTGCTGAGCAGGGAGCCCGATGCGAGACTCGATCCCAGGATTCCAGGATCATGACCTGGGCCAAAGGCAGTCGCTTAACCAACTGAGCCACCCAGGCGCCCCAGATAAGAATTTCTCAAGTTGTTAAATTGGCTATGAAAAATAGATTTTATTTTATTTATTTTTTAAAGATTTATTTATTTATTAGCGAGAGAGCGCGAATGTGTGTAAGCGGGGGGGGGGGGGGAGGGGGGAGGGGCAGAGGGAGAGGGAGAGAAACTCAAACGGACTTCGGGCTGAGCATGCAGCCTGAGAGGGCTCCATCTCAGGACCCTGAGATCAGACCTGAGCCAAAACCAAGAGTTGGTCACTTTAACCGACTATGCCACCCAGGCAGCTCTGAAAAACAGATTTTAAATGATGGTATATGAATCCCATTTTATGAGTATATGGACATATCATATTTAATTAACAAGTTACCTGATAAAATTCCAATTTTTACTTCTATAGAATGACTCTCTTCAAAGAATATACCTTTCCTTTCCCTTTCAACCCGTGAATCCCCTCTCTCTGTTGAGGGACCCCCCCCACACACACACTCCATAGAAGCTGAAAGATACGGCAGATATTTGATTTCCCAGCCTCCTTTGCAGCTAGCACATGGGCTCTCCTAGACTTTGAATAGAAGGATGGCACGCTGAAGAAGACGCGCTAGGCAGAATTTATGTGCTGGGAAGGGTGGCAGCTAGTTCCCCTTGTGGATGGTGGCGGTGGGGCCAGCAGCAGCCTTGGGGATGTCACTGAATTAGAAAATAGGAATATTTCAAGGCTCTTTATCCTTATTTAAACATGCCCTCTGAAAGGCTAATTTAGTTTGCATTCCTGCAGCCGTGAGCATATCCAATCAAAGTCCTTTACTTCTAAAACGTGTTTCCATGTGACACATTATCTCAAAAGCTACTGTTAAATAGGGGAGAGAGGTCATATAATGTGGAATTTGGTCCAGTCATGAGCAATTTCACCACAGTGTCCAACAAGTAACAAAAACTGAACGCAAGTTACAGGAACAGAGTGAGAGGCAGCAAACCACGGAATACAGGGCTGTGTATGGGGTGCGTTCACCTTCTGGACTTCCTCTGGCATCAATCTGGCCACATACTCTGTCGTTGAAGTACACATGACTTGGTTCTCCCACATTATTTTATGGATTTGGTCCTCATCTCCATGACTGGACAATCTAATCCTCCCTCACACACCCTTTCATTAAGCTACCTTTCACTTTTTTTTAATGGTAGAATCCTGTATTTACTGTAGTGTGTGTTGTTGTTTTTTACTTGTGTAGCTTTTTGTGTATTTATTTAATTAGAATTGTTATTGTTTTTTGTTAGTGCTGTGGTCACATTACACAGGTTTTGCATGCCCTTCTCTGATCCTCTTTTTTTTTTTTTTCCGTGAACTCTGTTATTTTTGGAGTACAGTTCAGCAGGAAAGGAGATTTCTTAAAAATGCTACATCAAGCTCCAGCAGAAGCATGGGAAATGCCCTCACTTGCCAGGTCACGTCAAATCCCAGAGAGACTTGTTAAACACAGATTTCAGAACCCACTCAGATCTGATCAGGAATCTCCAGGGGAGAGCTCTGGCAATCTGTTAACATGCAACCTAGATGATTCTTACCTTATACAAGGTAAGGAGACTGCCATTCTGTGGCCAGCAATAGTCAGACTGTTTTGTGTGTTGTGCCCCCCCCACATTAACATGGTATTGCCCTTAATTAAAGGCTCTCTGTTAAAAATAATTAGCTACAACTCTACCACCTTTATGACTTAAATCGTCTAGGTCTCTAGGGTTTCCTAGGCTGTTGGTTTTATTTCCAGTAGTTCTTTTTTTTTTTTTTTAAGATTTTATTTATTTATTTGAGAGAGAGAGAGCCAGAGATAGCGACACAGAGCTCCAGCGCGGAGGAGAGAGGGAGAAGCAGGCTCCCCGCTCAATCCCAGGACGCTGAGATCATGACCTGAGCCGATGGTAGATGCTTAACCGACTGAGCCACCCAGGTGCCCCTGTAGTAGTTCTTTTAAGGCAAGTCTTCTCAGACCTCATTTCATCCATTCACACCAATGATGAAACGCAAGCGGCCAACATAAGGGACCTGCTTATATATTTATTGTATAATATACTAATTATCAACTATGGTATAATAAAAACTTTCTAAATAATATAGATAGGATAATTGAATTTTTAAACTGCTTTATAAATACTAAGTGCAAATCTTGTGAAGATGGGGTTCCAGTGAAGGGTAGGATAAACAAGGTGATGAGGGGAAAGGTACTTGTCAAAGTTAAAGAAGTTTTAAATGCAATTAAATAGAAAGATACCTTATGTTTAGAGGTCATTTCTGTTTGCTTGTTTTAAGCACTTTTTGTTTGCTTGCTTGATCTAGTCCTGAATTTTTAAAAGAGGGAACTTTGTTTTGTTTATTTTTCCTGCTTGCGCTAAAGTATAGAAAAGACACATTGTAAGACTGTCATAAAAGATTTATTATAAACTATGTAATTTGTTGTAATGCTCAGTAAACTCAGAGTAATAAAGATAAATCAACTCATAATGGCAGGCCTTGAATTCCAGAAATACTTTTCTTCCAAAACAACCTTGTTCACTGCTCTTCTACTTACACCTCTGAGGCTGGAAATCCCTAGTTTATATCGACATCCCCCCGGGGTTTATTGTCACTTTCTCTGCTTGTTAAAGGGAAACACAACATATACCACTCTGTGAGCAATGAGAAATAGTTGTTTTAAATTGATAACACTCTACTGTCTCCAATGATTCATATTCAAATATTGATGGATGGAAGGATTGGAATGCACAGCAATTTGGGTTGATTGTCATGAAGAACTAAAGCAATACCTTTCAGGGCTTTGAACCAAGAACAGTCTTGAACTTGGGCTTTCCTAGTGTACACCAGTATTTCTATAACTCCAGCAGTAAAGTACTCTTTGCCCCTACAGGAACTGGAAGAAACCATCTGCGATGGTGCTGTGCACAATAATATGTTATTTTGTGCCTTTTCTTCAACTGGGCGCTTTCACATTTGGAGAATGGATTTAAAATAAACAACAGTTTTCTCATGACCGTGTTGGCTTTTTTTTTTTTTTTTTTATTATACCTGGGATCCTAAGTGAAGCAGTCTAGGGCCTACAAAAGTCCACTTGGGGAGTTATTCTTATGTTGTTTTCAGTGGGTCAGGTCAGAATCTTCCAGTTGTTCTCTCCACCTACAACAAATACATGAGACCCTAGCAAAACCCTCCTTACTGGTAAACACTTCCTTTGTTTAATTATAGGTACATGATATATTAGTTAGATTTGTGTTTGGTGTATCAGAATTATTCCACACGAGACTGAGAACACTATATCGCAAGTTTATCCTTTGAGACTGAGGCAGAGTTAAGACCGACAGGAACTCTGATAATTTAGAATTTCAAACATTTTTAGATTGTTCTCCTTTTCAGCATTTCAACAAAACTTATTTCCCAGTTCTGTCTTTCCACATACACCATTAAAAGGACTAGTTGTTGAAAGGATGCCAGGGGCGCCTGGGTGGCTCAGTCGGTTGGGTGTCTGCCTTGGGCTCAGGTCATGATCCTGGGGTCCTGGGATCGAGTCCCACGTCGGGCTCCCTCCTCAGCGGGGAGTCTGCTTCTCCCTCCCCCTGCTCTTGTGCACACGCTCTCTTTCCCTCTCTCTCTCTCCCTCCCTCTCAAATAAATAAAATATTAAAAAAGAAAAAGAAAGGATGCCATCCTTAGGGGCACCATCTGTGTCCGGGATGCTCATTCCCCAGCTGCTGGTGTTGGACAGCTGTTAGTTGAGTCCTTCTCAGGCATTGCCCTCACCCTAAGCCATGCCCCTGGGAGCAGCACGCCAATTAAAAAGTCACAGCCCTCCACTCGGTTTTCAGAACCAAGCCATTTCCTACCTAGCACCCATTTACTGAAGGAGAGGTTGAAACTCCTGGAGATAAAACACCAGCGATGCCCTGACAAGCACATACAATAAGGACATCCCAGTTCTTTCCCAAAGTGACCTATTCACTTGGATTTACTTGGATAGCTGTACAACAGAAAAGGAGCAACACAGAATTTCAAGATGTGTCAGACATGAGATCTGAGTTGACATGGATGATCTGGCACCTAAACATCATTACAACCTCCAAGAAATAAATGAAGTCCCCGAGTCGGTGCAGCTCTGAGTGCCGCCACCGGACTCATATACACATCTAGGGGTTACTTTCTCCGTCCCCAGACATATAATTCCAATGGGCACATTTAGTAGTTGGCACAATGTATTAGAGCTTCGGTCTATAGAGTAAGAACTACTATAGTGGGAACAGCCATGAATATGTGGACAAGTGCAGCACCCAAGGCCTAAGGACGTGGTGACCAGGGGCTCAGACCTCTCAGCAGTGAGGGTCTGGGTCACTCTGCTGGCCAGTCAGCTGACTCGTAGAGGTGATAACAGAGGAACCAGGGAATCTAGAATGGTAGTAAGGAAGGAATGATGCTCAGTTGTGGCTTTGAGACCACCTGCGTCAGCAGGGCTGTAGTTTGTCCCACTCATTTTCCTCTGTCGGTTTTCCCGGGAAAAAGATCAAACAGAATCCTTCGAGAGCTGGATCTGGAATTTACTATATGACACTGATGGGATCTGAGTGGCACATGCAAGGGACTGGGGTGGATGCTGCGACCCTCTTCATGTCTGAGGCTGGCATTGTCCAAGCTGCTGGAAATGTTGCGGGCTGACTGCTCACAGCTGAGTCAGTGCTTCAGCAAGTGCCTTCACCCGAACAGAGCTGCCTTGTCCAAAGTCACACACCCCGGTCCTAGGCAGCCCGTTTTTAAGGCCTGGTCGGTGGGGGAGGGGATACAGGTCAAATCCTGTGACTTCAGAGAGAACAGTTCTGAAGGGCATTCAAACTCTCGAGCTTCCTGAGGGGTCAGGCGGGGCCTCTTGTCTTTAGAGAATCTATCAAGTGTTCAAGTCTTTCCTTTGCTCAGTTCTACTTCCTTCTCTCTTCCAGAGATGTTGATGGAGAAGCGTTAACTTCCTGCTGGCAAATCTCTACCTTGGAGTCTATTTCAGGGAATTCCACCTAAGGCAGTTATTAAAAGAGAAATGGTGCCAAATGTAAGATCTGTGGTAATCTTATTTTATGGAAGCTTCAGTAATTCCTTTCATCACCCGGTTTGGGTAATGGTGTTACCTTCTACACTAAACACCTGAACACCACAAGTTCACTGATGTCCTCCTCCTTTTCCTCTTCCTTATACCCAGCCACCAAAGCCAGTTCATTTGTCCTTGTGATGGCTCTTGAATTAATTATTGTCCTCATTATTATTATATTAATATAAATGATTTCTTCTCTAGTTTTGACTTTTCTCCCTTCCCACTTAGGTTACTTCAATTTGTTGATTACTGACCTCTTGCCTCCTGTCTGTGACTCCTTAATCATTACATACAATATTGTCTGATTGATTTCCCCCAAATCTGTATGGTAATAGCACCTCCCAATTATAAACATGGAATAGCTCAACTGTGCAGAAACTGCATTTCTCAGTGTTGCTTCCCAAAGACCTCTACATTCTGGACTGTGTTGATCTCTTGTTATTCTAGTAAGTAGTTATTGGATAATGACAACGACAAAAATCTAAGTCTCTGCCTTCAAGTTACTCAGAAGGATTTCAAATTTTTTTCCATTGCCATATTCTTTCTATGGGCACCCCTCTCCCTCTCTTGAATAAATCCTCTCATGAATATCAATCCTTTAAAAATATATATATATAATATTCAAGCACGCAGAAAAATATAGCACACTGGAAAATAACTGTGTACTGGATTTTAACAGTTTGCAAACTTATTTTATCATCTTTAGTTTTTATAAAAGAGACTTTATTTATTTGAGGAGTGAGAGAGTGCCTCAAGTGGGAGGCACAGAGGGAGAGAGAGAGAAGCAGGCTCCCCGCTGAGCGGGGCTCGATCCCAGGACCCGGGACCATGACCTGAGCCGAAGGCAGACGCTTAACTGACTGAGCCACCCAGGCGCCCCAATCTTTAGTCTTTGATCAATAATTCATTAGAGATGCTCTTGTGCAGTGTTCTCAGATCTCATTCCACGCTCTCTCCAGGGGTAACTATTATACTGAATTAGTTTTTATTTTTTACATCTATGTTTTATCCTGTTACTACATATCTATGGATCCACAAACAATATGTATTGTACTATCCTAATTATTCTTCCTCTTTTTTTTTTAGTCAACACAAGATTACCATGTAATTAGGTTAAAATATATACCTCAATTTTTCTTGTATTACCTATTACATCTGTATTTATATTCTTATTTTCATGCCTAGGACTGCTCATAGGTACTTTCTATTTTTCCTTTGTTCGTTTTCCCCAGTTTGTCAATGTTATCAGTAGTCTTTTCTGAAAAACTGGGTTTTGGTGGGTTTTTTTGTGATCCTATTTTTTTGTGTTTTTTAATTCTTTAATTGCTGCTTCTATATTTATCATTTCCCTCCTTCTAATTTTTGGGACTTCAAATTTTCCTCTTCTAACATCATGGACATTTAACTCATTGATTTTCAAGTTTTCAAGTTTCATTATCATTAAACTCAAAGGCTTTTCTAATTATTTCACCTATGAATTATGTAGAAGTGTGTGTATTTGTGTTTAAATTCCCAAACTTATGGCAGTTTTGTGGTTATTTTAAGTTTTCTCTATTTATTTCACAGAACAGTCTGTGTTAATTTAAGATTTGCTTTGTGTTATATATAAAATATGGTAAATGTTGGGGAATGTTTCCTGTATACACGAAAGTAATGTGTATTTACTAAGTTGGAGGTTTATAGTTCTGTGCATGGTTACTAAACCTAATATGTAGTTGTCATTCAAATCTTCCACTTCTTTAATTCTCTTGTAAATTGATCTCTCAGTTATTTGAGAAGTGTATTAATAACATTGACTAGGCTTATATTCAATTTACTATCTAATTTTATGAATTTGCACTTAATATTTTGAGGCTATGTTGTTGGGTACACATGTATTACTCAGGATAGAAAAGTCATTTGTTCATTGTTCTTGCTTTCTAACAACAAATGGCAGGCCCAGGTCTCAGCACTGGCTTTTGGGAGATAGTCCTCTGTGG
>NW_027397066.1:82149831-82478634 GCF_003265705.2 Callorhinus ursinus
TTCTTTCTTTCTTTCTTTCTTTCTTTCTTTCTTTCTTTCTTTTTCTTCCTTCCTTCTTTCTTTTCTTTTTGATTTTATTTACTTATTTGAGAGCGAGAAAGCGAGCACGAGTGAGGGGAGGGGCAGAGGCAGAGGGAGAAGCAGACTCCCCGCTGAGCAAGAAGACTGACTCAGGGCTCCATCCCAGGACCCTGGGATCATGACCTGAGCCAAAGGCAGTTGTTTAACTAACTGAGCCACTCAGGAGCCCCTGAAATATCTTTTCAAGTATGTTCTTATGGTGAACAACAGTGGAAGATACGCAGTGTCTCCCTCTGAAGCAAAGGGCAAGCGTGCCCACTGTAACAGGCTTGGGTTCCCTCAGTTCCGAGTTCCTTTCCTTTAGATATCCATCTGGGCCCAGCACCATTGCTCCTGTGGGACATGGCGGATGAGGGGACTGCTGCAGGTATGCTTGCTAGACGTGAGTAATACAGTCCTTTGTCTCTGACCCGGGAGTCTTGAGTCTTACACACGTATCCACAAAACTGTGGCAGGCTAACATGTCACCTCTAAAGTAGGAGAAATCTTAGGCCATCTAGAATCCTTGACACAAGACTCACTTCCCTTCCTGTTAAAACTTGTTTGTGCTGAGGCTAATACTTCCTTTGTACTCCACAGTGCCTATTATAGTAAGTTCTGTTTGATTTATGTGGTAGCTACCTGGAGAATTCTCTGAAACACAATAACAGTTGACTCAATATCTTTATGCTATTGCTGATAGGACACTGCGAAATGCTCTTTTATACTCACTCTAAAGGGCCTTAGTCTGGAGTTTTGCCCTGAAACACATTTATAAAACTACCCTAATCTTTCCCAGCAAAGTCACACTTGAGCTATAATTTGGTATTTGATTTGAGATTTGACATATTTGCTTTTACATTTTCTTCAGCATGTTCTGAGTAGATTGAAGAAGGTTTTCTTTTTTTATATTTGCAAGTTCTTAACTAATATATTTATGTAAATAACTTGACCTAATTATCAGTTCTGGAAATAAGATCAAACCTTAGTTATCCAGATGACCAAGTTCTTAGGCAGCCTCTTTCAAATAGTCTGCATTTTTCAGCATGCTCTGTCATAATTCCTCATATGTTGTGTGCTCAGGCAATAAAAATCATTTTATATTATCTTCTGCAAAGGTAAATGTGTCACAAGATTAGTAATATGTAGCCCATGGCCAAGTGGTAATGATCTTTGCATTTTATGTTGTTTTTCACTATTTTTTCTGTGGCTTCCTTCCATGGTGAGAATAATTGAAAGCTGGCTATAATTATTGTTGAAGTTTGTTCAAAATATTTATACTAGGAAAAATTAGTGCCCAAATAAATTATTAGATCTTCCTATTTCTTAGACCTAGTCTAGGGAAAATATACTTGTTGTAAGTACAGAAAATTCTTAAGTAGAGCTATAGTTTGAACTTCATTTAACTTTTTAAATTACTCATAGCCTTTTAAAATTTTAAAATATTTTATTAACTATTAAGTAGGTACAAAAAGAGGTTTATAAAATATATGTGAAGCATAAAGAGTCAGGATTCAACAACATAGACATGCCTACTTCCCATATACTTTCCTATCCCTTCGCATATGCTCCGCTATCTTAAAAATCTGTGCTTATAAATCCTTGGATTTTTTTAAAAAAGATTTATTTATTTATTTTAGAGATGGGGGGGAAGGGGCAGAGGAAGATGGAGAGCGAAACTCAAGGAGACGCCTCACTGAGCATGGAGCCTGACTTGGGGCTAGATCTCACCACCCTGAGATCCTGACCTGAGCCGAAAACCAAGAGTCAGATGCTTAACCAACTGTGCGGGCCCAAGGGTCCCCCTAGATTTTTTAAAAATAGATAAACCACATATATTGGTATCCTTAAACATTTTAGTTTTTTATGTTTTTAATCATTATTGTAAACAGAAAAATAGTCCATTTATTTATTTATTTATTTATTTATTTAAGATTTATTTATTTGAGAGAGAGAGAGAGAGAGTGGGTGGGGAGAGAGAGGCAGAGGGAGAGGGAGAGATAGAATCCCAAGCAGACTCCCTGCTGATCACAGAGCCCCATGTGGGGCTTGATCTCAGGATGCTGAGATCATGACCTGAGCTGAAATCAAGAATTGGATGCTCAACCCACTGAGCCACCCAAGTGCCCCTGTGCACCGCCCCCACACCACCATTTATTCTTTTGTGCTTTCTTTTACATTCAATATTATGTCTTAAAGTTTCATCCAGGTCATTTGAGATTTAAATTCCATTCATTTTCATTGTTGTTTAGAATTCCATTTATGACTATACCACAATTCACTTATCACAGTTCACTACATTTGCAGACATTTGTGTTGTTTCCATGCTGCTCTTCTAACAGTATGGTGCTGAATTGTCAGTCTCCTGGCACATGGGTGTTGAGAGTACAAGGCAGTAGTCTTAAAATTGGGAAATGAGTGCAAAAATATACAAATGTGTTCTCTGGGGGATGTGAGGCATGCATAATTTTTAAAAAAAGATTTTATTTATTTATTTCATAGAGAAGGGGAGAGAGAGTGAGAGAAAGCACAAGCAGGGGGAACAGCAGAGGGAGAGGGAGAAGCAGGCTCCCCGCCCAGCAGGGAGCCGGATGCAGGGCCCAATCCCAGGACCCTGGGATCATGACCTGAGCCGAAGGCAGATGCTTCACCAACTGAACCACCCAGGCGCCCCGAGGCATGCGTAAGTTTAAGGGAACCAATTTCCGAGCCCTTCGCTTCTATAAACACTCTTCCTTAAAAACTGATCTCCCTGAGAAGCTACCTGAGGTGTAGGTCTTGAATGTTCCCTTCCTGTGTAAGGAGCCCCTTCCCCACTTTCACAAAAGACGGGCCTCTCTCTGTTAGCGAGTCTTACCACAATGCTATATTCTGGGGTCTAACTATCTAACTTGCAAGGTACCAAACAAAAGGACAGTTTGAAATATTGCTGTAGGATAGTAGTGAGAAAGTGAACTATTTGAATGTCTGGTTTTATGGGCTGAATTGTGTACCCCTGATATTCATATGTTGAAATCCTAACCCTCAGTACCTCAGCATGTTATTGTATCTGGAGGCAGGGTCTATAAAAAGATGATTAAGTTAAATGAGGTCCTTAGGGTGATCCCTAATCCAATACGACTGATGTCCTTATTAGAAGAGGAGATTTGGTTGCAAACAGTACAGAGGGAAGATAATGTGGAGACTGAAAAAGAGGACAGCCATGTACAAGCTAAGGACAGTGCCCCAGAAGAAACACCTCGATCCTGCCAGCACCCTGAGCCCACACTTCTAGCTTCCAGGACAACAAGGAAATACATTTCTCTTTAAGTCACCCCGTCTATGGTATTTGTTTTGGCAGCCTAAGCAAACTAATACATCCAGGTAATAAGTCCTTTTGCAAATGAGGTGGTTTTTAATCCTTTGATTTCGACAATACTGAAAGAAAGCCAAATTGAATTATCTGCATATTGACCAATGAAAATAATTTTTGGTGATTAATACTTATGTGATTTTGGCATATATCTTCAAAGTAGCTCAAAGATTGATTACAATTTGACATTGTAATAACCAAGTCTCCTCAATTCCCATCTACTTATCGATATAAATATGGTTTCTTGGAGCTTACATCTGTAGAAACAAAACATAGGAAATGATGCTAAATCCACTAGTTCTAGCAAAAACCAGTATTGATCTGTAAGTTAATTCACCAATTTAAAAGAATCATTTCACTAAGAGATAGTATTTTTGCATTTAATAGTATTTATAAAATTCAAAACCATATTTAATGTTGTTTTGATAAGTGTGTGTGATTATTATTTGTAAAATTAACTCGACCAAAACATTAACATTTAAAGTCTTATGGTTTGCAGGAAATTTTTATAGATATAATTTTAATTTATAATCTTGCTTTTATTGTAGAGAAGAAATATTAATAGAAGACTTTCAAGCTCAAAATATATTATATGAAGGTAAGATCCAGTTTAAAAAATAGACTTTAAGAAAGCACAGAAAAAAGAGAAAGTAACACTGGGGCGCCTGGGTGGCTCAGTTGTTAAGTGTCTGCCTTTGGCTCAGGTCATGATCCCGGGGTCCTGGGATCGAGCCCTGCATCTGGCTCCCTGCTCCACGGGAAGCCTGCTTCTCCCTCTCCCTCTCCCACTCCCCCTGCTCGTGTTCCCGCTCTCGCTGTGTCTCTCTCTGTCAGATAAATAAATAAAATCTTAAAAAAAAAAAAAAGAAAAAGTAACACTGAAGAATTGTATCCTGTTGAAGATCTTATTTTTGTGTTTTCTAAATAAATGTTTTTGAGTTTTAAATCACTCTGCTATTTACATCCCACTGGAAACATTTAACAAGGTGATGCAATCATTTGGTAAAAAACTGGTATTTACTACATATTGGAAGGTACATCATTTGCAACTTTTTAGACTGAGGATGAACTTTTTGGATGGCAATTTAACAGTATGGCAGGGGCGAATTTTATAAAAATTTTAAAGAAGCAACAAGCAAAATGTTTGAAGAACACTGGTCTAGGTTTGATAACTAAAAATGGAATTGATGACTCATAAAATATGTTAAAATTCAACTCTACAAACTAATGCCGGAGTGCAGAGATACACATACTGACTGGCATGTTGAAGTTTTTTTTTTCCATAGCAGATTTTATATTTTTTTCATCCTTTTCTTTTTTAAACTAAAATGGATGTCTACACATTGGTGTCTTGTGCTTTTAATTTGCATTTCCCTTATTACTAGCTAGTCTGAACATCTTTTCATATGCTTATCAACCATATGGGCTTCCTTTTCTGTAGAGTGCCTGTTCAAGCTTTTGCCCATATTTTTTCTTTTGGGTTGTTTGTGTTATTTTAATTGCTTTGAAAGGATTCTTAATATATTCTGGTTACTAACTTTCTCAGTTCTATGTAGAGAAGATACTTTCTTCCAGTTCGTGACTTGTGTTTTCATTCTCTTTATAGTGTTATGTGATAAACAGGAGTTTCAGTGATTTCTTTGCATCTTATTTAAGAAATCTTTCCCTACAACAAAATCATAAAAATTATATTGTCTTCTGAAAGCTTCCCTCTCACATTGAATTTTTTAAGCAATCTGGAATGGATCTTTATGCTTGATGTGTATGCATCCAGTTCCATTTTTTTTCACGTAGATAAAAGCTTTTTATAGCGTCGATTATTGAAAAATACCACCATTTACCCACTGATCTAAAGTGCCAATTCTGCTGTCAGTCAACTTCCCTTATATGTCTAGGTCTGGATCTGGGCTCTGACTCGTTTTGCTCTGTGTGGCAGAACCAGTTCCTCAAGCCCACTTCCTTCTGGACACACTGTGCCACCACATTTCCCAGCCCCTTTTGCAACCGATGGGGCCACGTGACTGAGTTCTATAGGGGACGTCAACAGAAAGCATGTAGATCGCTTCCACATCGGGCCCCCGAATTTCCCATGAAATTCCTCACAGTTTCTCTCTTCTCTTGTCTGTGGCAGATGCAGAGAATCTAATGAAGTAGTGTGAGCCTATAATCAATGGCAGAGTCTAGTCGAGTCTGAGGTTCTGAGTATCTGCATGATGCTCCTCCCAGCGCATCACCATAGACCTTTCTTTCCTCATCTGCCATCAGCCTGCCTTGGACTTCTGTTATTATCATCACTTGTTTAAACTAATATAGATCATTGAGAACTAAGTGTAATAGACCTAAGATCTTTATACTTGTACATCCTTCCGCTGTGCAAATGGGAAACTGTCAGTAGTGCAACTTGAAGCTGACTCCATGAGGATATAGATTGTTATTGGAGAAATAGATTCAGGAGACTGAATCCGTCAGTGTAATACTATCTTTCTATTTATAGGAGGAAAGTAAAACATCCCATCTTTCAGGAGGCCATCACACACTCTAGCTAAGGGTTTATTCTCTACTGGGGAAGAAATGGGACAGACTATACCTTTTTTTGAAGGTATGTGAAAAAGTAGCCAGGCCAACTGTACAAGATAGGCATGAAGGTGCCAGGCCTGAAATGCATGTATTTTAAACATTTGGATGGTTTTTTGTTCTAAGCATAGCTCTGCTCCAGTGAGTAGTGAATATTGACAGTAGTTTCCTCATTTTTCCTACCTGAAAAGAAACCACATTAATAATTCTTTTTCCGAATTTAGAGGCAAATATTTCTGACAACGTTTTTACAGTCTTTTGGTGATGTCATAAGGTCTCTGTGCTGCCTTGGGCACTTGGTGGCAGCATGGTGAGTGAGCTCAGCCCCTGGAGTCAACCTGGTTTTACACAGTTCTCTGGCTCTCCTGCATAACTTGATGACTTTGGGCAAGTTACTAAACCTCTCTGTGTCTGGTCAGTTATCTACAAAATGGAGAGGACAGTGGTCTCATTCCATAGGGCTCTTGGAGAAGTAAATGAGATCATTTATGTAAAGCATCTAGAACAGAGCCCAATATTCAGTCTTATTAAATGTGGGCTAAGCAGTGTGAGAAATATGAGCTAATGACCATAAATAAGGAGACAGAAAAGATAAGTGGAAAAGATAAGAAGAAAAATGACGAATAATAGTGGAATTAGAAAGACACGTTGTTCAAATGGAGTAAACTAATGAAAATGAAAACGTACACTGATCTTACAGTTTGATACATCTGCATTTGGTCATTCAAAAAACTATAAGACAACTTTACACAATCATTTGTGGTTTGTAAAAAGGTGGTTGTCAAAGGAACTCAAATTATTAATGTTTTTCTATAAAAAGTATTATTGTAATTGAAGAATTATGAGGCAAATCTCTATTGATACATATGCACATGTGATAAATACAACTGGACTATTACAAGCAAGGGTACAAAGAACCTTGTCAAAAAGGGGTAATGGTTTTGTCATCTTTCCTTAATATTGTTAGATACATTTTTGGGTGATTATTGCATAAACTCATTAAAGACAAAGAAGACAACAGAATTAAAAATATATGAGGCTTTATTGTCAAAAATAGACAAACTTTAATTTCCTTTAACAGGAATATTAATTTAGGAATCTCCATAAGCCATCACCATTTTGTGAGCACAAAAGACAAGAGTCGACGACAACTGTTAGTGGAAGAAGGACAACGATTCTACATCCAAGCCAGAGAAGCCAGGCCCACAGAATCACGGTGACCTTTAAAGCCCAACAGTAACAGACATGCAAACGGGGTGGACTGCTCTGGGCCCAGTCCTATAAGGACTGGCTTTGCGGTATCTTTTCAAACACGTGAAGAATTGGATTTGTTAGACTGCTTGCTGATTTGAATAGTGAACTTTTAGCTCACGTATGGGATCTGTAACAGGATCACACCCGCTTCTGAGCAACACCAGCATGAAGACACTTTTCCCTACAACCCTGGCTTCAGGCACGTAAAGTGGTACTAATAATTTGGGCAGGAGCTCCTTCTTGTGATTTACAGCAAAAATGTGAGGGCCTTGCTGAATAGAATACCTCAGTGTAAGCCTACATTCTCTCATTAACATAAGACAAGAATGGCTAAGGACCTAGCTAGGAGGAACAAGAAAAAAAATCAGGCCTTTCTTGTTCCCTAGGGACAGGTATCCAAGGCTGAAGAAAACTGGTTACCTGGACCATGATTTTCATTCCCTAGTCTGTACTATACACCAGCTATCCATACCCAGAGCAGACTTCATAAATAGGCCCATGTTGATCATGAAAAGTGGTAGCATGCACCTATTCTCTCCTTTGAAGATTCAGGTTAAAGAGAAACACCTCAGTTCCCAGGAGAGGCCAGAGCCAGATAACACTGACTGGGTGAGATGCTTCATCTGAGGTTAAGCATATGTGATAATGAAAATCAGAAGCTAAATTATCAAGTGAATGAGAAAGGAAGTGGATCTGAGAACTCACTTCCCATCCCCATACATATTCACCATGCCCTCAGGGGAAGAGTGATCAACTATATGCAAAAAACCCGTTCAACACTTTTCACTTTTCTAGCTTAAAGATAACATTCAATACTTGAGAACTAGAAAAACGACGCTTGTATTGTACCATAAAGTTATTTTAAACAATTCTGTGGTTACTGAAATGACAATACACGCTCTTGCCACCTCTAAAACAGAAGCATAGCGAGGATGCAAAGCAACAGTGAAGTAGCTCTGTTCTTGCTGTGCCATTTCTTATTCACTCTTGCAGGGGGTGAAGTTTTAATTACCTTCACCCACTACATTCTACCCTCCAGTCTAAGAACGCTTCATATCTGAGTAGGGGCAGGAAAATGGTGCGGGGTTCTGGAAGTTTTGAGGAGCTAAGCATCATGATGTTTCTGTGATTGAAAGGATTACTCCGAAAACATACAGAAAAAAAAAAAAAAAGCCGTATGAAAATCTAATTAGGCACATTTGGTGTATAGTCTATTTAGCAAGACAACCTGGAAAAAGCGAGGTCAAATATAAAACTAAGGTGGACTGCTTCTTTTATTCCATGCCATTTTGTAAAAACATGTAATATAGGCAAAAAAAAAAAAAAAAAGTACACTTTTTCGGGTCCTTTCTCAAAAGCCATGAACTCAGCCTTTTAGTTGGGTTGCTGTAAATGTGAAGCCTGGAAGGAAGATGACTCAATTTGGGGTTTCTCGTTGAGAGCAGGCAGGGTGACTAAAATGACTCTCACGGGGCAACTGTGCACTTTTATGACCCAATCATAAAAAGGACCTTTAAAATCTTTCCTTTTCAGCACTCTTCAATGACTGTGGTTCCAATCAAGGAATAAAGCTTTTTCTTCACAAGTCGGAATCCTGAACTCAGGATCAGAGTTCGCCTGAGGCCAGATGAGAAGCGACCTCGGCTGAAGAAAAAGTCCCTGAAGCTAGTCCAGGAGCCATTCTCCTGCTTAAACACAAGGGTGAGCTCAAAAGTGGGCACCACGCTTGAATCACACACAATCTTATCCAGCTTTTTACATACGTTTTCAATTTCCAAGTTCACGTGCATAACGCAACCTCGAAGGCCGCAGGGCTCCGTGGAGGACAGCCGCAGGACATCCTGAGCAATCCTCTGGGTCAGTTTCTCAGGGACGAGGACTTTTGAGCAACCAAGTTTGGTTTGCTTTGATTTGGACAGACAGTTCTCCAGCATTTTCGCCAAACTCTGGCAAGTTGTCTCCTCAAACATCACCTCATTGAGGTTGGGTTCAGGAACAACATAATCCCAGTAGTCGAAATCTGTAGGAAGGGGAAGTTTGAGATGAAATCAATCAATCAATCAATCCTGGAGCAGATAAAACACACCAAGATAGCAACATGGGCTACTTCTATCTACCACGTCTGCCTTTTGCACATATTTGTTGGCGAGTCAGCTGACTCGGCTTTGCTGTTGACTAGCTGGGTAACAAACAGGGCAGGTCACTGAAAAATCTCAGAGACTGAAAATGCATCTATGAAATAAAGGTTCTGATAAACAGGATGGATAGGATATAACCTCTTTTCTTTAAATTTACATGTGTACATACACACAATCTTACAGACTGGATCAAAAATCTTTCTATGGTTATACTAGAATACCAGTGACTTTCTTTTGTTGTTGTTGTTGTTGTTGTTATTTGACAGAGAGAGACCCACAGCAAGAGAGGGATCACAAGCAAGGGGAGTGGGAGTGGGGAGAAGAAGCAGGCCTCCCGCGGAGCAGGGAGCCCGATGCGGGACTCAACCTAGTCGAAGGCAGAGGTTAACCACTGAGCCCCCCAGGCGCCCCCCAGTGACTTTCTTTTCCTTCCCGCTCCCTTACTTGCTCTGAGGGTTTTCTAATTTTGTTTTACAGAGAACACGCTTCACTTCTGGAATAAAAATGGTAATAATTTTTTTTTTCAGTGAAGGGACTGTTCGTTTCTAAGAATTATACATGTTTGTTATTGTGAAATGCAGGATTTTTGCTACTGCTCCTTACTGCTGAACTTAAGAAGAACTTGATGAGCTACAGTTAATATCGAATTTGTGTCTTTCTTTAAAAGTCTCTACGGGAATGGTCTGTAGATCCCAAATTTAGCTGCAACCTCTTTGATTAAAAATTGCTCAAAGGGAAGACCTTTAAGGTCCACGAGGATATTTATAACTGGCTGGGTAGTTTTCGTAGCCAAGCAAAACAAAACAGTCCTAGGAAAATAAAATTAGATTTGCTCAAAGGAAAAGAGATAGCTCTGCATTTGGTCACCTACCTTCCAAATTAATCCTACCACTTGGCAGGATGCCACACCACATTCGCAGTCAACTGGGCAACCCCTCCCTAAGCATACTTCACCTTCATTGGCTACTGTCTCTTCATCTCCCCACATCACCTATTCAGTTAGGTCACTGTTTTTGTTTTTATAACTCAGTGAAACAAATGCACTTATAAGGCTCCATATTTTAGAGCTTTGGCCTATAAAATTAGCTCATCAACCACTTGGCCTTCGAAATGAGGAAGGCCCAAAGAAATTAAGCAATTTGTCGATGCCACACAACTTCTTAGAGGCAGAGCAGCGTGCTAACCTAGAAACTGCTGTTTAAAATTGCAGATGAAAGTATGTCCAGCACCACTGCTGTTTTGAAATTTCCTTCTGGCATTAAAAACAGAATACTGGGTATATCCACAAAAAGAATATTGCTCAGCAATAAAAAGGAACACATACCGATAGAAGCAACCACATTAAAGGATCTCAAAATCATTAGGCTGTGGGAAAGAAATCAGATGTAAAAGAGTAGGTATTACATGATTCCATTTGTATGAAACGGTAGAGGCAACACTAATTTATGGTGACAAAAAGCAGATCAGTGTTTCCCTGGGGACAGGGGAGAGGGAGCGTGGAAAACTGATGGCAAATGAGCGCGTGCGAATTTGGGGGTACGGGGTGATGGCAGTGGTTATAAGGGTGAATACATTTGTTAAAATTCAAAACTGTACACTTCGAATTCACCGTAACTTCACAACTCCTTAAGGAACCTATCTAATTTTTAATCCCCAAACATCCTCTTGGCCGCAAACTAGACCGTGCAGCCTTTGGGTTATTTTTTGCTACTTTGTTTCTCACTACCACGAACAGAAGATGCTAGAAAGTTTGGAAAGGAGTCTTTTCAGATGGATTTTGAGGCACACCCTACATCGAGGAAGGGGCGACACCGTCCGCCCACCCATCTCATCTTCCAGGGGCCGCGACTTTTGGAGGAGAGAAAGGCGGGCAGCTGGGAAACTCACCATTTAGCAGGCTCCCCGGGTGGAAGTCATGGTCTAGCAACTCTGAAATGCAGGCCGGGTTCTTACTGCTCAAACTGCCAGTTGCAACCATGGTCAACGTCTCTTGCTTCCCTCGCGGGGGCGGAACGGCCTTTCCGGGGCGCTGGAAAAAGAAGGGAAGAAGGACGGATTTGCAAAAGTAGGCAAGACGTGCAGAGGCTCCTAAAATGCCCAGCGTCCCGGCAGCGAACTAGCCGAGGAAGTCATTTTCCAAAGGGGAGGAGCCGGCCTCCGCAACTCAAGTTTACAAAGCCCGGGGAGTGGAGACGCCATCCACACTCAACAACTTAAAACTAATTCAAAGTTAGCATAACTCGGAGCGGACGTGCCCAGAGGAACGCACCCCTGGGCGGGGAGCAGCGGCGCCCTCCGCCCCCGCTCCGTCCCCCGAGGCCGCTGCCTCGCTCACCTGCTGGGAGTTCGCTGCGACGGGCGCGCTCGCTGACAAAGCGGCGGGGTAAACGGAGGCACGGACTCTTCTCAGGAGCCTCTTCCGTCGGAGGCTCAGGGACCTGCAGACCCAAGCACTGATCGACCCCCAACCCACGCAGCACCCGCTCCACCGAGCAGCATCGCCCCTGGGGCCGCGAGCGCTTTATAGGCCCAGCCTCCTCACCCCGCCGCGGCCCGCCCACCTGCACCACCCCTCCGCGGCCCTGCGCCCCGCCCTTCTCGGGGTCGGGTTGCATTTCAACCTAGACACATGCAGCCGCCCAAGGGGAGCCGCTGGGAATTGAGGATAAGCTTGCGGCCGGGTAGACACCTGCTGTTTCCTGAGTGGGCCACAGGTCACCGAGTCCGCAATTCCGGGTGTACGACTTGCCGAAAGCTGACCACTCGCCTCCACTACTAGCTTGGATTCTTTGGCGCGACCCCACCCCGGCGCGCGCACACTCTCACGCCGCCGGTGCCCTTGTTAAGATTCGGTCCCAGGCAGCGGGAAGCTTTCCGTCCTTTGTCTATTACCGGGACCTGAGGCTTTGCTGTGTCATACTAAAACTTTGCTAATATCTGTTTCGATGTTCAATGAGCATTATTTATGCATTTAGTTCTGGCCTCTAACCAAGTCAGCTCTACTCCGTGGGTTTCTACATCTTTCCCTCCTGCCCGCGATCAGATCTAGCTCGCCTTTTCCGCATCGGAGGTTCTCCAGAATTCTAGGAGGGGTCTTCATCACTGCAGTCTCGGCACCCTAAGGCGGTTTCATCTATGACTAATGAGTTTTCTCCGCGAGAAGGGTGAGCCTGGTACTCTTCTAATTAGACCTGGCTCCAGAGCGCTGGGAGCTTGAATGAAGGGGACTTTGCCAAAAACGAAGCAAAACCGGTAGTGGGACCTTAGCTGCTTCTTCGCCCGCCTGATCGCCAGGAGCAGTTGTCATACCCAGAGGCAGACCTTTCTGGCGAGCCCCTGGTGTTGGGCGGTCTTGAAGGGGCTTGGGGCGGTGAATATACGGAGTTTTAGTACCAGCTAGGAATAATCCCTGTGAGGCTCGATGTGCAGTTCTGAACCCAAGCGCACAGAGAGAGGAACTGTGCAAAGACTCAACATGCGCGCACAGCCCATAAGCAGGAGGCCAAGTGCTATGTTTCCTTCCAAAGTTACTAATCCACCCTTTTCTTGCTTTGATGTGCAGTAGGAGATGATCTGTTCAGAGTGGTCACTCCCGAAGAAGGTGTTGGGTCAGGAGCGGAAAGGGAGGGGATGCCAGGAGGGGAAGACTGTTTCTACAACTAGGAGGATCTAGTGTTGGCTCCTGGTCTTTGAGGATTATGTGTACAAGGATCTGTAGGTTAGGGCCTTGAAAAGCAGTTTCAGCTGTCCAGGCTAAAAAGTCGTAGTAAGAAAAACAACAACAGAAGGGGTAAGGAGGGTGTGATAAACAGATCAGTGGGAGGACATTGGGAGGCAGTGCAGCAGAAATTAAAGCCAGCCTGACAGTCCATTTTTAACTCGACTCAGGCAGCTGCACTGCCTGAAGGTCAGGCCAGCCAAGGAAGGAGATGCTGATAGGCTGGTCATTGAAAGCAGATTTCCACTTCTATTTCAATAGCAGAAAAGTGGGAAATAAACAAGTCCATTTAAGCCTACCGAAAAGCGGTTTCAGTGGCTAATATGTTCAAGACCAATAGATGAGCTGCCTAGCTGTCTGGGGTGGGGGGAGGGCAAGGCACAGAGCGTCCTTTCCTTATCTGGGTGGCAATATTGATGAAGTGGCCACCTACCTGCCTCCAAGGAGAGTTATTAGGATTAATATAATGAGTGCTCTGAACCTACACCATTGAAATAAAGAAATTACCCATTTCATTTCCCTTAGGTATTTAGGCAAAACACATCAACTAAGTACTCCCAAAGGGCCAGAAAGATTATTGGGCCTTCTAGAACATAGCAGTTACTCTTCGCTCACCTGACTAAATCCCTTCGGGATTTTACTGCAGAAAATAATTTACCTATGTATGAAAGACTGAATAATATTCTTTTTGGCTGAATGGACCTAGCTTTGGGGAATTACAGGGCATAAGGAATGATTGATGTGGAACACATACTTGGGATAATTAGTGGAGATTGTCCTTTCTCATCTACTCTTTAAAGGGTAAAAAATCCATCCTATCACCAGTTTTCATCTATGCGGGGTTAAACAAACAGACCCGACTTTTAAAAATAAATCATAGAATAGAATTTGGAAAAACCAAGTGCCATCATAGTCTTGTCAAGAGATGACACATACTTTAGTCCATTAATTTTTATATGCTGTGGATATAGTTAATTATAACGGAAGGTTCACATGGGGGTATCAGGTGTTTATGAGGCAGTGCTGAAGTATATTTCATTGCTGTTTTGTTATGTCCTCTCTCATACTGTAAAAAGACTTTGTGAGGGTGCTTACTGGACACAATAGTTGAATATGAAGAGAAAATCTAATTGGTTACATCATTTGATTGCCTTTCATAAACCAGTGTAATATAGCAAATTACCAAAATCCTCTGTAAGGTCTTTGACTGAAGCATGCTTTTTTATTACTATGATTTACTCATCCACCTACCTAAGGGAGAAAAGTAGTGGTAACACGTGGCAACAGTATGTTCATCTGATGTATATACACATATGGAAGTTCCATGTCCCCCTCCTGTCTAAATATAGTATTCATAATATCATTGCTTGCATAAAGTATAAGTTCAGAATACCAGGGATATTACAAAAATGAAAAACAAATATGATGCTTTAATATATTATTCTAGGAGACACTGGTATCTTGTGCATTCATGACTTGGAGTGTTGAATATTTATTATGTTTCACTGGCCAATTTTCTCTATCCAGTATGAGCCATTGTTCCTGAGGTCTTATTAATACAGTTATATCCAGTGCATTGCTAATTTTATTTCATGAACTATGACATCAGAGGGAAAATAACTGGGTTTCTTAATCTGTACAATGGGTTCAGGGAAGATTTACGGGACATGGAAGTCTCTTAGCAAGCTCATAGGGTTGTTATGAGATTAAAAGAGAAACCCTTATAATCAATGCTAAATATTAGCTCTTTTTTATAAAGAAATCTGAGATCTTTAAATGCACACTATTGGGGCATCTGGGTGGCTTAGTCAGTTAAGCATCCAACTCTTGGTTTTGGCTCAGGTCATGATCATGGGGTCATGGGATCGGGCTCTGTGCTGAGCTGAGTACGGAGTCTGCTTCAGATTCCCTCTCTCACCCTCTCTTCTCCCCCCTACCTCACTCGCCGTCTCTTTCTTTCTCAAATAAATAAATAAAATAATGCACACTATCCCTGGCTTTCCTTGGTTATGCTAAATTTCTAAATCTAGTACTTATGTGCAGTTTTAGAACAGGGTCGGTACATAGCAAGTGCTTAATGAATGATAGCTATTATTATTGCAATTATTATTGTCCTGAAATTGTGGTTCTGTTTATTGCAGCAAGCACTAATCGGGCTAAATGGGGTTGGAGAAGTATTGCTAAAACAGAACAAAATTTATCCTCTTTCCTGTTTGCAGGAAGTACAGAAAATATTTGCCACTGATTGGGAAAGACAACTTTTTTTTTTTATGATAGTACATGTGTAAATTAATGGGAGTACTGGAAGGAGATCTCTCAATGGTAAGTAAGAAAATAATGTGGGTAAAAAGTTGTTTTGGTACAAAATACAGAATTATATGTATTAACTTTCCTATATTAATCTAGGAAATAGTTTTCTGGAAAAAAAATCACAGGTTATTTGAAATCATTGCCTAAAGAACCACCCAAATGTTGCAAGACATGTATGACCCCCTGTTAACACTCTGGATGAGATATGTCATCATTATTTTTGTCTTTGAGGGTGCTCCAACAAATAAAATTTCCATTTAATGATGAAATATGCAGTGAGTTAGTCTATAGAATAACGAGATTTTCCAATAAGTAAGATAATGTGAAGACTCATTTAATATAAGACAAAAGAAGCTCAGTAGAAAATAATACATAATATCTGCGGCTAAAAGCTGAGAGAAGCTTCCAGTAGCAGAAGGCCTTGCTTCTCTAAATTCAAGCAGAGAAATGGTTACCATAGTGACTTATCTCTCAAAATAGTTGTATGATTTTTTTCCTTTTCATAAACAATGTTACATATTATCTCCCTTTAAGTAAAGAAAGCTGATATGTTTAAACGTACACTGTCCCTTCTTTTCCTTAGTTATACAAAGATTTATAATTCAGGAGCCCGCATAAAAGAATGTCGGCTAGGAGCATGGAGAAGGTCCTTGACACTTTTCTAGGGATACACCTTAAAACCTTTGCAAGTTCCAAGTTGGGGAATACCATCATGGCATACCATTCCTCTGGAATTCTCACGTGCATAAAGATAAGAGGAAAACATAGCTCTGTGCTCGTGTAGATGCTGGTCCTTCCTTGGTCCCCCTCCCTGTACCAGCCAAGTGTCCTATTCTGATGGACGAAATTTGCACAGCTTTTGTCATTCACATTTGTGTCCCAGAAAAGTTCCACATTGCTTCATGACATAACCCTGTGGGGTTGCACAAGAAAATAATTAAATCCAAGAATGCCCACATATGGACCAGCTAGAAAAATCTGGTAGTCTTTAGAGTGGGTCCGACCCTCGTTCTGTAAAGAACATTAATGTTAACAAGTTTGACAAGGTCAAAGAGCGATCCTGTTTTTTTATCTTCATGGTGTAGTGGTTAGGTGTATGGACTGTGGGGCCTAACTGCCTAGCTTTATATCCTAGCCATGACACTAATTAGCTGTATAAACTTTTTTTAAAGGTTTTATTTATTTATTTGAGAGAGAGCGAATGAGAGATAGAGAGCACGAGAAGGAAGAAGGTCAGAGGGAGAAGCAGACTCCCCGCTGAGCAGGGAGCCTGACGTGGGACTCGATCCCGGGACTCCAGAATCATGACCTGAGCCGAAGGCAGTCGCTCAACCAACTGAGCCACCCAGGCGCCCAAGCTGTATAAACTTTGATAAGGTACTTAACATTGCCGTGTCTCCATTTTCTACCTTTAAAGATGGGAATTATAATAACTGTACCACATGCCGGGCTGTTGTGGGGATTAGGTTAGTTAATATATAGCACACTCAAAGAATATGAGCCCTGATTAGGATTATGAATTTTGCCCTGACTCTGAAAAATCCCCAATGCCCCAGTGACATTTTTATGAAAAGGTGGCTAGGGGAGTGTTCACATGTGTTCTAGGGTGTGTATAAAAATCTATCTTTTGTTCATATTCATTCATTGGCCAATTGACATTCAGTAAGTTTTAATCAAGTGTTAACTATCTGTTAGGCACTGGGAGTCCAACAGGGTCCCTGTCTCCAGGGAGATTAGATTAGTTTAGAAAGTAATGTAGACAAATAAATCTGAGGTTACAATTAGTGTGATAAGTTGGGGTGCTACAGGGAGCTATGGCTGGTAATGATAAAAGCACTACCATATTTTGAAGGAAGGTTTATGGCCTTGGTACTCAGTGTGTTTCATGGACCAATAGCACAAACACCTTCTAGGAGCTTGTAAGAAATCCAGAACATCAGTCCTCAACCCAACTGATGCAGAATCTGCTTTTTGAAAAGATCTGTAGGTGATTCATATTGTATGCAATTAAAATTTAAGAAGCACAGATTAAAGAGAAAAAAACAGTCAGACCATCTCAGCATTTTCTAGGCCAATTAATAAAAAATATTTATTGAGTTCCTACCATATGCAAAGCATGGCCTTGACTGAAAGGTGGATTCCCAGCCAGACAAGTGTTTGCTGATTCTCCATAGCTCCAGTCAGACATCATGGCCCTAACAAATCTAGTCAGTGCTGTGTGGCTTTTAGCCCTTGGGCCTGGCTCATAAAATCATGCACAGCTATGTGAAAAGTCTGATTATCTGAGTAGACTGTATTCTATAAAAATAAAATCCTGTTTAATAAACTTGAGACACTGTCAAACTGTAAATTGTTTCAACCTTGTCAAAGTGGAAGCCAATTATGTAACATATGGAATGGGCTTACTTTGTTAAATGCATTTAAAATGATCACTCTGTGGAATGTTGTGTTTGGAAACAACAAATTTGGAAGGGAGGGTGTAATACAGAAAGATATAGATCTGATTACTTCTAAATTTACTGGAGAGGGTAAATATAGCTATGCAAGTATTCATCTCTTCTATGATTATATCATAAAATATACTTTAAAACATTGCCTTGGCTTTTTGAAATATTGTGCGGGTAATTGAGAACTATTTTTATGGGTGATGTATATATTATGGTGGAGGCTGTAAATCATATATTGCTGAAGCAGGCTTTTGGGAGATGTCAGTATAACTGTAAGCACATGATGTGCATTCAGTTGGGTGATGTTATTGATACACCATATGTAAGCTGAGCAATGAATGGTACTTAACAGATTAATGAATAGCAATACATAATTACCTTCGCAGTAGGTTTAGATGTCCGTATACTAAGCACAAAAAGAAGTGCTCACTTCTGTTTATGTAGCAGAACAACAGCCCTCCTTAGTGATTGGACTTTAGGCTCTGATTCAACGAGACTAGGCTTCAAACTCTGGCTTTGACCCAAGTAGGCATGGTGCAATTAACTTAAAGCCTTTGAATTTCAGCTTCCTCATCTAGACTAGAGAAGGTTCAATGGAACAATGCATGTTAAGTTTCTGGCAACACGAGTCCTACAAGTTAAGAGCTCAGTCAGAGGTGGCCATCCCCAAAACCCGTAGCTTGTGAGTTTGCTCATGGGAATGCACACTCTATTGCATATTATAATAATTCATCAAATTCCATGTTGGGTTTTTCAGGAGGGTAGGAGGTTTTATTTTGCTCATAATGAACAATCAAGAGTGCACTAGCTGGAGAATTGGCCCCACATACTAATTTTTATACTGGCTTGAACTCTGACTTTGGACAGGAGTTGTCTAGGGATTTAAAAGCAGGGGAGCCTAGTCCCTGGCTTAGTGTTGTCTAGGAGGTGGAAAGAGAGGAAGTGGACAGGGTTTCCGTACTTGAGAATGATTCCTTCTGTGCCCCGAGGATCATGTAGAACAGCAGGAAACGATCAGATCTGATGCTATGCTGAGGGTACGAGTAATGAACATCTTTGGTTTTAACCTGTGGGTGATGAATGACCAGGGGGTGGCTGTCTCATCTCCTACCGGACTCCTGAAGTCTCAACATTGCGTTGGATTTCAAATCCTTGACATGAGCACTGGGTCTATGGAGTAGGAAGATGAGGATGGTAAGGGGGGAGAGAGGCATTCAACCTAACTTCTTTCTTGGTGGGATAAAGGAGAAATACCAGATATTATGCTAAACTAGCAAGTAACAAAGCAGTAGTGTTTAGGATTGCATAACCACTATGTGAACGAAGATTGATCTCATTTATATCTCTCTACCAACACTGCTATAGTTCTAGTTCTAAAAAATATATTTAATTTTTTTCTTTTTTGTTCAATTTACGCGTCTTGAAGCAGCTTTCTTGGAAACCCTACTTTTAGCATTTATGTCTAACGTGAGTTCCATATCTAGCATATTTTTAAGCTTAACCATTATTGAAATATTGCTGCCTACAAAGAAATCTATATATAAAGTACTTCTTAAAAAGTATTTTTAATGTGTTCTGCTTTTAAACAGTTACTATGAAAGCTCCATATATCAGGAATATTTTTATGTTTTCTATATCAGGGAACTGTTTATAGATTGACATTATCAAGGTATAACCCTTTTAGGCAATGATGTAGGTGGAACCCAACAAATTTAACTACAAAAGTTAATTTTAGAAGAATGACCCTTATACATTCATCTTATTCTTAAGTAGTCTAGGGGAGGGTTGCCTGGGTGGCTTAGCTGGTTAAGTGTCCAACTCTTGATTTTGGCTCAGGTGGTGATCTCAGGGTGGTGAGATTGAACCCCGTGTCCAGCTCTGCGCTGGGTGTGGAGCCTGCTTGAGATTCTCTCTTCCCCCTCCCTCTGCCCCTATACCCTCTAAAATAAATAAATAAATAAATAAATAAATAAATAAATAAATAAATAAATAGTCCAGGGGAAGTGTTACTGAAGAAGGTCTGGAAAACTTGAAACAAAATGAGAAAACTAATAAAATAGCGTTGACCTCGAATGTACAAATAGCCAATTTAAAAATTACAAAGTGAAAAATCAAATGCCTGCTGACTCTCACTCATGCCATTCTTTGCCTCCGACCCACAGGAAGTAACCACTCATATTAGTTTTTACGTATTCTTCTAGGATTTCTTTATGAAACTAAAAGCACATACTAACACATATTTCCGTTTTCACTCTTTTTTACCCTAAAGGGGCATATTATACTTATGTTCTGCACATTGCCTTTTTTTTTAAATTTTTTTATTGTTATGTTAATCACCATATATTACATCATTAGTTTTTGGTGCAGTGTTCCATGATTCATTGTTTGTTCATAACACCCAGTGCTCCATGCAGAACGTGCCCTCCTCAATACCCATCACCAGGCTAACCCATCCCCCTCCCCCCCTCCCCTCTAGAACCCTCAGTTTGTTTTCAGAGTCTATCATCTCTCATGGTTCGTCTCCCCCTCTGACATACTCCCCTTTTCTTCCTCTCCTGTTATCTTCTTCTTTTTCTTTTTTCTTAAAATATGTTGCGTTATTTGTTTCAGAAGTACAGGTCTGTGATTCAACAGTCTTGCACAATTCACAGCGCTCACCGTAGCACATACCCTCCCCAATGTCTATCACCCAGCCACCCCATCCCTCCCACCCCCAACCACTCCAGTCATACTCAGTTTGTTTCCTGAGATTAAGAATTCCTCATATCAGTGAGGTCATGTGATACATGTCTTTCTCTGATTGACTTATTTCACTCAGCATAACACCCTCCAGTTCCATCCACGTCGTTGCAAATGGCAAGATCTCATTCCTTTTGATGGCTGCATAATATTCCATTGTGTATATATACCACTTCTTCTTTATCCATTCATCTGTCGATGGGCATCTTGGCTCTTTCCACAGTTTGGCTATTGTGGACATTGCTGCTATAAACATTGGGGTGCACGTACCCCTTCGGGTCCCTACATTTGTATCTTTGGGGTAAATACCCAGTAGTGCAATTGCTGGATCGAACGGTAGCTCTAATTTCAACTGTTTGAGGAACCTCCATACTGTTTTCCAGAGTGGTTGCACCAGCTTGCATTCCCACCAACAGTGTAGAAGGGTTCCCCTTTCTCCACATCCCCGCCAACATCTGTCGTTCCCTGACTTGTTAATTTTAGCCATTCTGACGGGTGTGAGGTGGTATCTCATTGAGGTTTTGATTTGGATTTCCCTGATGCCGAGCGATGTTGAGCACTTTTTCATGTGCCTGTTGGCCATTTGGATGTCTTCTTTGGAGAAATGTCTGTTCATGTCTTCTGCCCATTTCTTGATTGGATTATTTGTTCTTTGGGTGTTGAGTTTGATAAGTTCTTTATAGATTTTGGATACTAGCCCTTTATCTGATATGTCATTTGCAAATATTTTCTCCCATTCTGTCGGTTGTCTTTTGGTTTTGTGGACTGTTTCTTTTGCTGTGCAAAAGCTTTTTATCTTGATGAAATCCCAATAGTTCATTTTTGCCCGGGCTTCCCGTGCCTTTGGCGATGTTTCTAGGAAGAAGTTGCTGCGGCTAAGGTCGAAAAGGTTGCTACCTGTGTTCTCCTTTAGGATTTTGATGGACTCCTGTCTCACGTTTAGGTCTTTCAACCATTTGGAGTCTATTTTTGTGTGTAGTGTAAGGAAATGGTCCAGTTTCATTCTTCTGCATGCACATTGCCTTTTTGCACTGACAATATAGCTTAGAGACTTTTTCAGATGACTCCATTTCTCTCTCTCTCTCTGTTTGCTGCTATGTACTGTTCTGCTTTTGTTTAACCAGTACCTCACAGAGGGACATTTTGATTATTTACAGATTTTTGCAATTACATGCAGTACTGTAATGAATAATCTTATTCATAAGTCCCTTTGTGTTTGGGCAAGTATACCTATAAGATAAATTCTCAGAGGATGGACTTGTGAAGCAAAGGATTAATGTGCGAAATATAGTTTGAAACATCTTGATAAATTATCCTTATAGCTGTTGTCCAGTTTTGGGCACCCACCAGGAAAGTATAAGAATTCCTGTTTCCTCATAGTCTCTCCAACATGTATTCATTTATTTCAGACTGATTTTAAGCATATATGATACCTTTTTATATTGTTTTAACATGCTCTGACTTTTGAGGGAAAGCACTGGGGCTGTATCTACAGTGACCATTATGACTTCACTGATTGGCCATCTCAGGCAACAAGAATATATATATGTAAATGTATTATTTACATATAGAAAATATATATATAATATATAATGAGTGGTTTTAATTTTTATTTTCTCAGTGACCCATGATGTTCAACATCTTTTTGTGAATTTCTTACTATGTAATATATATATATTATATATATAAATAATTTCACCACTCTACTTATATTAAATTTTCAATCAGATATCTTTTTGTTATGTAGGGTCATTACTATGTTTACTGAAGCCAAAAGCCCTTTGATTTCTGTTAAAGAGAGAATATCCATCAGAGAAGGAAACAATATCCTTTAACATAAAATTTACAAGTTGCCTGTAACTTGATTTTGATGTTCACATAGTTAAATAACATTTCTCTCTTTTCACCGCAAACCATGACTTTGTTATAGCTCGCAGGAGAATATTGAATTAAATGCAAGGCAGTACATCAAATGTTTGTGGATGTCACTACTGAGTACAGGTGAGAGCATGGATTGCGGTGCAGTTTGGGGAAAGTCCTTGGTCTGTTCTGTCCAGTTCCATAGCCACTACGCACTTGTGACTAGTGTTAAACTAGGGCTAGTCCAAAGTGAGATTGTTTACAATACACAGCAGATTTCAAAGATGTAACTGAATATAAAGAATATGAAATATCTCATTAGTAATTATTATGTTAGTTACATGTTAGAATGGTAGGATTTTGATATATTGGGTTAAATAAAATATATTACTAAAATTAATTTCACTTGCTTCTTTTTATGATTTTTTAAAACATGGCTCCTAGAAAACTTAAAATGTTCTGTGTGGTTTGCAGTATGACTCACCTTAAGAAATACAGGACAGTTCTAGAGGGGAGGGGGATGGGGGGATGGGTTAGCCTGGTGATGGGTATTAAAGAGGCCACGTTCTGCGTGGAGCACTGGGTGTTATACGCAAACAATGAATCATGGAACACTACATCAAAAACGAATGATGTAATGAATGGTGATTAACATAACATAAAAAAAAAAGAAATACAAGACAACACCCATCTTTATCTTTGTCACTTCCTGTTTAAAAAGGAAAAATAGTAGATCTTTTCTATATATATGAGGATTTGAAAGTTCTTAAAAGTGTACTCAGTAAGTAGTAATTACCAATTTTGGGGGGTCAGTTTTATGGAGGTATACTCTAAATATATTAATATCCTTCTTTTCAATGTAGAGGTCTATGATTTTTTTTTAAAGATTTTATTTATTTATTAGCTAGAGAGACGGAGAGGGAACACAAGCAGGGGGAGTGGGAGAAGGAGAAGCACCCTGTGGGGCTCCATCCCAGGATCTTGGGATCATGGCCGGAGCCCAAGGCAGATGCTTAACAACTGAGCCACCCAGGCGCCCCAAGGTCTATGAATTTTGAACAATCCCTACAGTCATGCAAGTACCACCACCACAATCAATATGTGCAACATTTTCTTCACCACAAAATATTACCTTGTATGTATTTGTAATCAGCCTCTTGCCTCAGCACCAGCCCTTGGCAATCAATGATCTCTTCCCGAGAGTTAGACAAATGGGATCACGCCATATAGACTTTTGAGTCTCGCTTCTTTTATTGAGCATAATGCACTTGAGATTCATCTTAGTCGTTATGGGCATCAGTAGTTTTTTTCTTTTTTATTTGTGAGTACTATTCCACTGTACAGATGTACCAAAGTTTGTTTATTCATTTGCTAGTGGAAGGACTTTTGGGTTGTTTCCAGTTTTTAATAATGACTAATAAAAACTAGTATGCATATTTGCTTACAGATTTGTGTATGAACATACCTTATCATTTCTCTTAGATAAATGCCTAGCAGTAAGCTTGGTGAGTCGTATGATAAGTGTATGTTCTTTAGAAATTCTGGATACAAGTCATTTATCAGATATGTGTTTTGCAAATAAGTTTTCCCTGTCTGTTGTTTGTGTTTTTATTCTTCTAACAGAATCTTTTGAAGAGAAGTTTTAAATTATGATATTGTCCAATTTATTAATATATTTATGGGTCATATTTTTGGTGTCATACCTAAGAACTTTCTGCTTAATCAAGATCACAAAGGTTTTTCTCATATGTTTTCTTCTAGAAGTTTTATAGTTTTATGTGTGTATATACGATTTACTTTGAGCTCCTTTTTTATATAGATGTAAGTTGTGGATTGAAACCTTTTTTTCATATAGATATCCAATTGTTTTAGTAACATTTGTTGAAAAGCCATACTTTCTCCATTGAAATGCCTTTGCATCTTTAGGAAAAATCATTAGCCATACACACACCACTTTACTTCTTGTATTTCTTGTGTTCTATTAATCTATATGTCTATCCTCTCGTCAGTATCACAAGCCTTAAAATCAGGTAGTGTGAGTCTTCTAAATATGTTCTCTTTCAAAATTATTTGGCTTTCTAAGGGCCCCTTGGTGGTTGAGTCAGTTAAGCGTCTGCCTTTGCCTTGGATCATGATCCCAGGGGTCCTGGGATGGAGCCCCAAGTCGCGATGACCTGGCAGGCTCCCTGCTCAGTGGGGAATCTGTTTCTCCCTCTGCCCCTCCCCCTGCCTGTGTTCTCTCTCTCTCAAATAAATAAATAAAACCTTTAAAAAATTATTTTGGCATTCTAGTCCCTTTGTTTTTTCATATGGATTCAGAATCCACTTATTTATTTTGAAAGAAAATGTCTCTTGAGATTTGATTGGAAATGCATTGAATTTGGAACAATTTGTATTTCAACTTCCTTGAGTTTTCCAACAGTAAACATCATATAAACTCTCTTTTTATTCAGGTCTTCTTTGATTTCTTTTATTAGAGGTTTATAGATTCTAACATCCAGAAACTGCATAAATTTTGTTAGATATATAGCTAAATATTTCATTCTTTCAATGTTATTTCAAAATTTCAATTTCCAATTGTTCATTGCTAACATACAGAAATCCAATAGAAGAACAGAAATACTATATAGAAATACAGGAATACAACTTACCAAAAATAATATATTGACCAGTTCCCTTCACTCTTGCTAAACTTAGTTTGACTATTTTTTAATAAATTCTTTGAGATTTTCTCCACAATCTGCAAATAGAGTTTTATTTCATTCATTCCAATCTGTATGTCTTTATTATTATTTTTTTTCCTTTACTGCATTGACGAGATCCTCACGTGTGATGTTAAATGGATGAGGTGAGAGAGGACATCCTTGCCTCATTCCCACTGATGGGGGGAGAGGATTCAGCCTTTCATCATTAAGTGTGAGGTTAGCCGTAGGTGTTTTAGAGATGCTCCCTATCAGACTGAGCAAATTCTCTACTGTTCCCTGTTTGCTAAAAGGTTTTATTATGAATGGATGTTAAATTTTGTCAAATATTTTTTTCAACATCTTTTGAGATGGTTACACGGTTTTCTGCTTTAATCTGTTGATGTGATGAATTACATATTTTGATTTTAGAATGTTGAATGAGCCTTACATTTTCTTTTCTTTTTTTTTAAAGATGTATTTATTTATTTATTTGAGAGAGAGAAAGAGAGAGGGGGAGAGAGAGAGAGAGTACAGGGGGAGGGACAGAGGGAGAGGGAGAGAAGGAAACTCCCCCTCGCCCCCAGGCGGGGCTTGATCTCAGGACCCTGAGATCATGACCTGAGCCGAAATCAAGAGTCAGACACTTAAATGACTGAGGGACCCAGGCACCCGAGCCTTACATTTTCTTATGCTGTATTACTGTTTTTATATCCTTGGATTCAGTTTGCTAATATTTTGCTGAGGGCTTTTGCTTTTATTTTATGAGGGATATTTTCTGGCATTTTCTTTCTTTCTTGTAATATCTTTGTCTGGTTTGGGTGTCAGGGTAATGTAGGCCTTATTAAATGATTAATGCAGTGCTTTTTGTATTTTCTGGAAGAGTTTGTGTAGAATTGATGTTAAATTTGTTTTAAGTTTTATTTTAAATATCACATTCTTGGAGGAGACTTTCCTGAAACACCCCAATCTAAATTAGGTTCCTCCTGTTATTAACACTCTTATTGTCTTTATAGATTTTATCAAATTTATAATTATGTATTTATTTGAGATTTACTTCTTTAACGTTTGCATTCTGTTCCAGGAGGCTAGTCCCATGTCTGTACTGTTTACCATTATATATGTCCATGCTTAGCGCAGTTTCTGACATCTAATAGGTGTAGGTGTTTAATAAATAATTGGCTGGATAGATACATGAGTCCTGAGGATTTAATGAATGTCCTATTCATCATTCATCATTCCAATTATGAGCATTAGACCTATAATTGCTTACTTTGTATTCATGTAAACTTCCTACAATGAACAGGAAAGTACTTTAGACACAACACAATTTTAGTGGGTATTAAAAAACATAATATTGTAACAGAAGTAGATAATTGCCAACATAATGATTTATAACGTGGAATTAGAATTTCCATAAATTAACTTGATCGTGATAAAAATGCTTTTGGAGGCACCTGGGTGGCTCAGTTGTTAAGCGTCTGCCTTCGGCTCAGGTCATGATCCCAGGGTCCTGGGATCGAGCCCCGCATCGGGCTCCCTGCTCCACGGGACGCCTGCTTCTCCCTCTCCCACTCCCCCCCCTGCTCGTGTTCTCTCTCTCTCTGTGTCTCCCTCTGTCAAATAAATAAATAAAATCTTAAAAAAAAATGCTTTTGTATTTTCTAATGTGAATTGACAAGCTAAAATTTTGTGAACTGTTAGAACTCATATTTAGTTTCAGCATGAGAAAAAGAAGATTTAGTAGAAATTACATTTTAGTTACTTAGCTTTTAAAGATTAAATATAATAAATTTAAGTAAAGAATTCAATGTTATATATGTTTTGTAATGCTTTGAATATTGCCTAATTTTCTTTTTTTCTTTAAGTAAAACCAACTAAATATATTTTGGTTAAAACAAATAGCAAGTTGGTCAGAGCAGGAAGCTCCAGAGCATGCGGTCCAGATTCGGGGGCACGGAAGCTGCCTTATCTGCTGAGACTTATAAAGAGAAATGTTCAGGGAGGAATTTACCATTTCAGTGGCTTCCATTGTAAATAATCTTTCATCTTGTTCTCAGTTAAACAATTGCTTTAATGCTTTTCACCAGCAGTGGCAGCAATTTTGGAGAATGGAAGAGAAGTGAAGCCTATGGTTAGCTATTTAAAAATGTTGTAGAAGAATCCATAAGTACGTTCAAACATAAAATCTGAATTCAAGCAGAAGTGGTTTTCCCTGGCTAGTCAACTTTCATTCATTAGTTCTTTCCTTCTTTCAACAAATGTATTTTGAGGAACTAATATGTACCAAGTGCTTTGTAGGGGTGGGAATAAATTGGAGAGTAGCGTGGTATAGAATTTGTCTTCATGGAGCTTATGGTTTAGCGGAGGACACAGACAGTATACAAGAAATAACTGTAGGTAATATTAAGTCCTTTAATGGCCGATGCTAGTACAAATGGGAGGAGTATTAACCTAGTTAGGGGTAGGGTTATTCTGGGAAGATTTCCTATTTAAGCTGATAGTTGAAAGATATGTGGGAATGAAGTACATGAAGCGGGGAGAGGAGTGGAATGAGCATTACAGGCAGCAGAATTAAGACTATTAATAACAACCAATACTAAGTGTTCCATAGGGACAATTCCATTTGGTTTTTACAAAGACCCTATGAATTGGGTGTTACTGTTTCCAATTTAGGAAGAAAGGTGAGGATTCTGGGATACAGATAGTTTAGAAACTTGCCTCAGGTAACACAGGTAGGACATGGGGGAGCCAAGACTGGAATCGTGTTGCTCTATGTATGGCTATTTGCAGAAAAGAATTTCAGAACAACTGGAGTGTATAATGCCCACAGGGGGAGGTTGTTGGTGGAGGAAGTGAGTGAATGAGCCATATTGAGGAATGACAAGGGAAAGGATGGAGGTAAGGATCAGGTTCTGAGGGGTTTTGCAAGCCCCATAAAGGAGCAAATTGAATGTCACCTAAATGTTAGCCATTTTCTCCCACAATTTAAATTCCTACCTGCAAGTATTTCTTGAGCTCTTTCATCTTACTTGGTATAGTGAAGAATATTGTCCTGACCTAGCTGACATGACATAAATATGGTAAAGACTATATACTAGCGGAAGATTGTTTTGCTTGAGGAGCGTAAAATAATCAGAGAAAGCTTTCTTACGTGAATTTACAGTTTCCTGACAAACTGTGTTTATTGTCTATGGTTTTCTTTCCTGAAATATATTTATTTTATTTTTGTCTTTGGGTCGGAATCATTCATTAAAGATTATTAATTTATATGCTGTCAGACACAAGGGAGTGTCCTATTCTATTGTAAGAGTATATCACAAATAATCTGTTACAAAATGTGAATCATTACATTTTGTGAATGTTTTAATTTTTTAAAAAATAAATTAACTCAGATTCAAATTTTTAAAATGCATTATCATTGCACTAAGTTCTTCTTTATGAGTGGGAGAGGAAGAGGAGTTGTTTTTAGCATGTATGTCATCGTGTATGGAGGGGTTTTGCGCGTGCAAATCACAATGTATCACACTGTTGAGTATTTCGAGGTGGATGATCATTTGGCATGAAGTGTGGTGGTCTTAGGAGGCCCTCATTTAACTCAGGCATGAGTTGGTTGCTACAGGAGGTTCTTAACCCTAGCTAATCATCGTACACAAAAAGAAGCCAGGAAATAGTGTTGCTCCACACAAATACATGACCACTCTATTTTCCCCTACAGAAAACAGAGCAAACATATATCTCTTCAATGGTGGGTCAGTTGTGTCCCCTCTGGAAACACTGAAAGGACATGTAGACAAAGAATTGCAACTCCTTATTAGGAAGATCTCAGTGTGAATTGATTCCTAAAATCATATATTTTCAGAACCCTGGGCTCATAGCTCAACATTTTTATGAGTGAAACTGAGGATGTGTAATGGCCAGCAGAATGGTATAAAATCTGATTTTTTTTTTTTTTTTTGGCAGCAGTGGATCAGAGATTTTGCAGATCTCCATGACCTACATGATTATTAGAGTTCTGTGAATCTACTTTCTCTTGTTAATAACATTTGAGATTATGCAATGCTTATAAAATATGTGTCTTAGAAAGTGAATTAGTCTTTGTATATCCACTTTTAAAAAGGAAACATGCTCAGATGGAGATTTTTCATGGGATAAAAGCTTCTTTAGATTACTTCAAAGAATTGTCACAGCAGGCCCCTCTGGAAGGAAGTGGAATTCTTGTCTTTGTGTTGGCTCAAGTCCCTGCTCAGGAGACTTGACCTTTGTACTAGGAATGCAACAAATTCTAATTTTTGGTTTGCTGATTTAGGCTTATGGAAAATCTCCTTCAGTCCTATCTTATTGTCAACCCCTTAAATCTGGAAAAAAGGAGAAATTGTACTTTATGGACTTCTATAAAGTGAATGGGGAAGTAGACAAGGAGACAAAGAAGAGAGCCTCCTTTTATGCATTAGGCGTTCATTTAGCTCCAGAGTTTGTGAAGGGGCCACGAGAGTCAAGGTAGTCTGATACTAATTGAGCTGACACATTCATTCTCTTATGCACAAGAGTTGTCATTTAAAAAACATTAAAAGTGAAAAGAAAAAAAAGAATCAATGATTGACAGTCTAACAGGACTAGTTGACTCAGCAACTCAGTCACCAATTTGCCTCATTTCTGGAAGAAATCCAGGATTTGATAATTAGAGTTTTTCTAGAATTTGAAGTGGTAAAAGTAGGTCAGCCCTCTTGGACTTTGTCTCCTTTTTGAACAGGGGAGCTTTGGTCTGACATAGCACAACGGGCCTCCTCATGCGCACCTTCAAGTCCATGAGATACGAAAGATTTTGCCTATACTGTGGGTTGGTGCCTGTTCATTTTGGGACAAAAAGAACCTGCCAGTCAGTAGATTGCTATGTTCTTAAATATTTTTCATCTCAACAAGGAGAGCCCTTTATAAAACCAAAGTAGGTGAATTTTATCTTCAGGGACGGCTATCCTTCCTCTCTATGCCACCTGAGCACCTTTTCCTGGTTCCCACTGTGGCCATGGCAGCATCTTCTGGCCTTTTGAGATACTTAACATGATAGTCCTGGCTTCCTCACTGGGGCAAGTTTACCCTCCTAGAAGAGCCTCCTCTAGGCATTTCCCGTTTCTTTCAATACCCCTTCAAAATCTACCTGGCTTACTTCCAGTTTCTAAGCGCTCTTGTTTGTAGGCATTAACGAGTGGGCACTACGTATCGGATATTCTGTAATTCCTGTTAATATATTAGATTGCCTAGGGGCACCTGGGTGGCTCAGTCGGTTAAGCATCTACCTTCGGCTCAGGTCATGATCCCAGGGTCCTGGGATCGAGTCCTGCATCGGGCTTCTTGCCCAGTGGGGAGTCTGCCTCTCCCTCTGTGCTCATTTTCTCTCTCAAATAAATAAATGAAAACCTTTAAAAGATAAGTTAGATTGCCTATATTTTTATCTCTCTTGGATAATATGATGTCTTCGTCTAGTTAAAAAGGTAGAAAATTAGAACATTTTAGCAAACAAATGGGGGAGGGAGGGCTTTTACAGGCCGTTTACCTCACATTCTTTTAATAATTGCCTATTCTACAAACACCTAGAACTCATTTTGTGGATATGTGTATGTTTCTTTTCTTCTTCAAGACATTTTAAAGAAACCGTAATTTAAACAATTTGAGCGTTCTCGAAATAAAGAAGAAAGGAAAAAAATATTGCCTTTCCATGTGCTTCACGTCCGTCTTTGGGGCAGAAAGAGCCCCAGAGGCTACAGTGATTCTGGGTACTCATTTTCGTAGACTTCAACCTATAATCTAGCCTCATTCTCTTACTTAGAGAGCCAGGAAACAGAGATAACAGGGTTACTGTGTTTAGTTTACAAGGTCGGAGAGAGTGGTTCCTGGCAGAATGGGGACCACAACACAGTTTTAATAGAGTTGATACAGTGTATTTTATTTCAATGAAGATTAATAGTTTTAAATGTTTATTATAAACATTGGGGCTTTGTATGTCATGTTATAAGGATGATTCTTTTAAGACCATTCTGTCCCATTCCTCCTCTTAAGCTGTATCTCTCATTTACTTTTAAATCTAACTCAAATTCACCTTCCTAAAAGAAAATGTGTGTGATTACCTTGCTCCAAACTTACTCGACTCGACATCTCATCTGCCTTTAGGAAAAGATTTTCAGTGTGTTTATGTTTAGCATGCATTCATTTATTTAAAAAGAAAGTTACTGTGTCTAGTTTGTTTGTCTTATTTTCCCCATAAATAAGCAATCTGCTTCTTCCCCCTTATCATCCAATGGAGGCCCTGAAATGCTGATGCCAAAGTGCTTCTGATTTTTCTTTTCCATACTGTTTCCTCTACGTTCTTTCTACTGGGCCCCCAAATTTGAGACCAGAAGTTGTGGCGGGGATTAAGCCAAACATTCTCAGGGCTGATTGCAATGAACAGCAACTTCATCTCGTCTTCTGGAGGGTGTGGCCGAAGGGAGACTGCTATCTTTTTACTTATGGTATATTCAATGCCAAAAAAGATCTGTAAGTAAGTAGTCTGGAGGTATGGAAAGCTGCTTGTAAGGGGGGACAAGAGTACAAGATTTTTAAAAGCATGAGGGGAAACAGCATCCAATTTAAATCAACCTCCTGTCTCTGCTTTTTATATCCTTGCTGTGAATTCAGGAAAATGAGCTCCCAATTTAATTGTGCTGTGGGTGTGCATCCATGTGGCTGAGTGCTGGGAGATCTGAGCGTTTGCAGGGTAAATGATCCCTATAATGCCCTGAAAGAATTAAGGCTTCCTGGAAAATCTCAAACTTGCTTCTTGGGAGCTTATTTCTCCCTAGTGCAATCTGATTCACCATGATATTTATAGTGGATGTTTTGATTCCATGCTGGTGCCCTGGGCTCACAGTGTATTTTTCTAGATGGTGTTGTCATATAATGTGACTTGCAAAACTCTTTAAATGCTATAACAGGCTTTTTTTTTTTTAAATTCTTTTAGGTAAGAATCAAGATTGAAGTCTGCACTATTTCTTAACACTTTTTTCTACCCCTCTTTGCCACTGCTGGACCCTGACAAGGATTCTGATGCTTAAGAATTAATAGAAAAACATCAGGACAAATAAGATACAGCATCTCGCTCCCTTATCAATGGCTGAGGGTAGAGATTTTAGTTTCTTTCTCAAAGATATCAGAGGTAAAAGTCAGTCTGATTTAAATCTATTATTGAAAGGATTGTGCAGTTTGGGGGTGCTTATCATTGAGGAAACCTCTTTCCCCACTTCTGAGATAAATAGGGTGGAAGAGACATACTGCAGCAAAGGAGTTTCTCTGTTCCTTTTTCTTCTTCCTTCTATTCCCTGTGGCTGGAGGTATAAAGACAGAAACTTTGTCTAACTGTGCTCAGAAATTATTCTATGAAAGGTGATCAATATTAGCAAGATGAACTTGTTTTCCTTTTTTTTTTTCTTTCTGGTAGGTCCTTTGTTATGAAGAATCTGACTGACCTAAACTTATTTTCGTAATGGCCAGTGAAGATCACCTACCAGGTTTTCAGGCAAAGCCAGGAATGGCGGCCACTGTGAACTCGAGAAGCCCCCAGGATGGAGCTGGGACATTGTGGGGAGATCAGAGAGGTTGCCAATACAGACGTGAAATAAGGAGGAAGGAAAGAAGAGGAAGGGAGGCCAGCGAGAGAAGGACTGCAAGATACTCATCCCAGACAGGCTCTAAAATGGTGTTAAAACAGGGGGCGATTTGGGCCCAACCTCATTTGTCAGTGGGTAACATTGGGCCATTCCTGTAGTCATAGTTGGTTGCTACGATTTGGGATTAGTGCTGGTGTATTGGGAATAAAGCCAGGAACGCTGCTAACTGTCCCACGATGTACAGCACAGCCCCCATGACAGAGATTCATCAAACTCAAAATGTCAGTATTGCTGTGGCCGAGAACCTGCTCTAAACCAGCCAAGGAGGGACTGGATGGGAAAAGTAATGCTATGCAAAACTCTCTGCACATGTGTGCATGGTCAGCCAATCGTAGGCTGTTTTCTTTCTGGTAATGCCATGCAACTACCAGCCCTCCCAGACATTGTGGGCAAGACTGAGGTTTTCCATTGGGTTCTCCCCACCCCAATCATTCCTTACCTAACTGAGACTATGTAAACATGAATATATACTTTTTTCTTGGCATGTTAAATCTCTTTAATCTTCCAATGTTATATTTTCAGCAGTTCTACTTTTGGCCCTTACCTATCTCATCAGCAGAGAAATACTTGTTAAGAAGGCACTCTTTAGGGGCCCCTGGATGGCTCAGATGGTTAAGCGTCTGCTTGGGCTCAGGTCATGATCTCCAGGTCCTGAGATTGAGCCCCGCATCGGGCTCCTGGCTCAGTGAGGAGTCTGCTTCTCCCTCTCCCTCTGCCTCTCCCCCTGCTTATGGTCTCTCTCTCTATCTCTCTGTCTCACATGAATAAATAAAATCTCTAAAAGAAAAAGAGAGCATTCCTTAGATCACTAATTTAGTCTTTTCTTCAACAAATTTATCGAGGACCTACCATTTACAGGGCATATTGTAGATTCTTCGGACACATCAGTACATCAATGAACAAAACAAAGACTTCTAGTTTACTTACTAGCAAGGAAAACAGACAATAAAGACAATAAACAATAAACATAATAGGTACAAAAGGGAAATTTTAAGCAAAATATTTTTAATATTTTTAAATAAAAAAAGAGGAAGAACGTCAGGCAATGAAGGCAGAGCCGACGGCGTGCAGTATTAGCCAGCACAGGGAGGGCAGATCTCATTGACAAAATTGACACTAAGTGTAGAGGTGAAGCAGGGAGGCGATGGTCATGTGTATTCTTGTTTTCTCCTAAATGCTAACCTTTGGTTAAAGAAGCTCCAAATGCGGTGATGAACCCAACAATTCTGAGTGCACCCAGCAAATTTTCTTCTAAGGAAGACTGCATCCAGGAGCAGGCTTTGAAAACAAACAGTTTTGCCCTTCCAGTTTGTGAATTGGTTCACCGGTCTTAAGTTTGAAAGTAGGTCATCTTCAGCTCAGGAGTTGGGTATGGTTCAATAATTTCTCAAGGTCTCTGAGGTGTTAGTGAAAGTGAATAAAGGAGGCTTTCCAAAAAAAAGATGGCTGTTTGGCCAGCACAGGATCCACCATCACCCCTGCTATGCAAGCATAAATAGTGCATGGTTTAATTTAAAGCCACGCAACCTTCATTTTACTCACTCGCTTCAGAGATACGGTCGAATACCTCTAAAGGGTGGTGCGCTATGTAGAACGCGATGCAAGGCAGAGTCTGGAAACCCAAAAAACTCACGTCTATAAGAGGTAGATAGACATGGATTGTATTTCTTCCTAGTGTGCAGTTAGGTGGAATCAGGATAGAAACCCGCTGTAATAAAAACACAGAGGACCAAGAAGAAGAAGTCACAACTGGAGGCACGGAGGGGGCTCCTGGGAGAGCATGGCGTCTGTGTGAGTCTTCACGGATGAGATAGTCAGAAAGAGGAGATGGGGGAGGCATTCCCAGGATTACAAAGAGTAAGAGCACGGCAGTAGGGACGGGAGGCTGCCAAAAAGCTTTTTGGAAGCTGTAGGTTAAGTGTACATTCTGTGATCAGAAGCACATTTTTGGAAAGGAATGACTTAAAGCTGTTACGAGCCAGATGTTTTCAGACCATAGACCCTGGGACCACAAGATTCCCTCACACTTTTCTCACTTCCAAAATGGGAACTTTTGTATCAGCAAGGCCATGGAACTATGTTGGAAGGGCTAGATTTTCTTTATAATATTTTTCTATTGTGTACTTCAGTTTTTCATTTGAATACCCTTATCCAACAGAAAGACTCAGCAGCCAGAAACCCCCATTCTTGCATGCTCATGCTTTACTGACTCTTACCAAAATCACGGTCAGTAAAGCTGCCTTTTGGTGAATCTTCCCCATTGGGAAACTTTCCCCTCAAATTCCTCTCCTCTTTTTTTTTTTTTAAAGATTTTACTTATTTATTTGACAGAGAGAGACACAGCGAGAGAGGGAACACAAGCAGGGAGAATGGGAGAGGGAGAAGCAGGCTCTCCACAGAGCAGGGAGCCCAAGGCGGGGCTCGGTCCCAGGACCCTGGGACCATGACCTGAGCCGAAGGCAGACGCTTAACGACTGAGCCACCCAGGCGCCCCAAATTCCTCTCCTCTAATTCCTCCTGGATACCATGTGTTACCAATACCATTGTTGTTCTGTGCTGCCGCTGTGGTCTATCTCCTCTTTGTTAAGTTTTACAATAACTGTTTATAAAGATGAAATTATGTATTAACTTAAAAGTCCAGTTAACTATGGTGCAATAAGATGATTGCTGGAAATTTGGTACCTTTTAAAGCGAATTTTGGCAATGTAGCTTTCAAAACAATAGATACCAAGCAAAATAATACGCTCAAAATCCAAAGGAATCCATTACTTTGCCTGTCTCATACCTGTAAACAGCCCTTTTGGGAGATAATGGACATTATAATAGGTACAATCTTCAGGAACCGAGTTATTTAATCAGAGTGAATATTTATTAAGCATTTATTAAAGGTTCTAGGCACTTGACTTGGGATTTTGGCATTACCACCTTATTTAATTCTGGCAGCAACTATGTGGGGTAGGGATTATTATTGTGGCCATTTTACAGACAGAGAAACTGAAGTTCAGAGAGTTTCGGTAACCTGCCCATTGGTTACCGAAGAAAAGATGGTGGAAGAAAAGATGAAGGCTCTTTGAAGACCTGTATCTTGGAAAAGACACTTCGGGAAAATGGGAACTGCTTGCTCACCTTATGGGAAGCTGAAACAATTGTAGCAAAGAAATCATGTGCTTGACTGTTTAAGAAGTAGGATGTTTTCCCCTTCCTTCCTTGAATGAAAAGATATGCTTCTCATGTTGGTTGATGTTCTTCAGTGTATCCAGGATAACATTTAGGTCTCCCTTGGGGTGTGATGTATAAGAGAAGAATTTGAAAGATTTTGATTTAAGGCAGAGGGAAAATAAAAGGAAGCAGAATTAGGTTTTCTGACATCTACACCTTACCAGAACTTATTACGCATTTTTTTTTTTTTTTTTTTTTTTTTTTAGATAACACTTGCCATGATGTATTTTAGTTTTTCCGTTTACCTGTCCCTACTTCTTCCTCTTACTTCCAGGTGGCGAGTTTGGAGGAGAAGGAATGTGTCTAGCTCAATTTTGTGTCACCAGACTCCACATGGTCCAAACAATATCTGGGAAGTAATAAACACCTCAAATTTGGTGGCTGACTTGATTAGTTGTGTGTGTTGTCTTTTAAAAAAGAACAGAACTCCCAGGCCCAAATTTGTGATTTTTTTTGGCAGTAGAATTATTAAAGAACCCTGCATTTTACGGGACTATCCTTGCCTAAAGTCACAAATAAAGATTCATTCCTCTTCTAGATCTGTCATTCCATGCTGGTTTAGGCCGGCCTGTGTCTCTAATGATAAGAGCACCTGTAAAATAAGTTTGTTTTCCTAAAGGCAGATAGAGTTGTAAAGTTTTGTTGTTGTTGTTGTTGCTGTTGCTGTTGTTCTGCATCATTATTTAAAAATATTCACTTTCCTAATCCGTACTTACATTGACTGTGTAGTAATTTTGTATTTGACCAAGCACGTGTATAGAAGATAAAATGGACATTTTCTCCCAGTGCTAATTTATTGAAGTGTGATAAGCTTTTACCTCATCTTTTCCCTAAAAGCCTTTTCCTCCCCCCTGTTTCTAGTCAAGCACTTACTAAATCATTAAGAGGAAAATTTAGGTCATCTTTTCACGTGCATTGACCTTGTGATTTTTTTCTTTCTCAAGAGCCATTTAAACGACATTTACTGAGGAAAGTGGGTGGTTCAGTCTTGCAATAAGCCACATAGCACAGAAGAATCAGGAGAATTTGTAGAGTCTAGCTGTGTTATGCAGCCCCTTTCTCCCCGTTGGTTTCTTTGATCCTGTGCTTTCTCTGTGGATACCAAGGTCTCGCTGGAACAGTTGTTGCCATGGGAGTTGCGCTTGCGCAGGCTTAACATAGGGTAGTGGTGTTGTGTGCAGTCTTGATAAACAACGATCTATGACATTTTTTTCCCAGAAAATTTTCTTTTGCTTTCACATTAATCACAAACTTATTTCTAAATGGTAATACAAGCCGTTCTTCAAATTCCTTGGAATAATCTTTTAGAAGTCTGACTGGCCACACAATAACTTTGTTCCAGACCATGGGATAGTTTTGACGAACTATAAGCAAACGGCTTCTTCTTCTAGCTTACAGTCTGACTGCAAAATCATGGCTGAAATATACAGAGATCTCACAAAAATTTGACTTCACTAACAGTCTTTCATTGTTTTTGTTTTTACCCAGCCCATTTGAATTTCAGGGAAAACTCAGCTGCATGAAACATTTAATGTAAATTTTGTCTGATCTTGTTTACATTTTTACTTCTAATGAAGCACAGATTCTTAAATGAGCCAACTTGAACTAAGACAGCAGAAAGGCAATGCACCCTAACACAGTTGGCTTCTCCTGGTCTAGGGGATTATGTTCTTAAACAGCCTACTTTATTGTTTGTTGAACAAACCTATCTTCCAGAGTTGTGCAGTTCTTGAAGATGGGCTTGACAGCACCTTGGGAGTCCAGAGCAGGGTGGAGACAGAAGACCAATAATCCGCTTTTCCTCCTCTTCCCCAGAACTTTCTCTTCCTTCACTCTGTTGCAGCTCTTCTCATTGCTATCCTGCTATCCTCAGATGTTTTGGTAACTTCTGTGCTGTGAACAGATTTAGTGTCTTCTCTGTCTTTATTTTTATTTCACTCTCCACCTGTAAAAGCCGCCATCCTCACATCTGCTTTGGGAAATCATACCAATTCTTCAAGGCTCAACGTTGAAGCCATCTTCTATGTGAACCCTTTCTCAAACAACTCCCTGGGAGCCTCTTTGTTCCTCTGGTCTCCTCTGGCATTATTGTTGGTAGTGTGCCTACTGCAGCCAGTATTTCTTCCTTATCCCTAGGATAATTTCCACACATCTTATCTCCTTCTACTAGGCTGAGAGCCCCTGGAAGGTGGAAACTCTAGAGTACATGGGCAATACCTGATACAAAATAGGAGATTGATTTTTTTTGAGTGCATGAATATTACTTGGGGAGCATGTACTCACTTGAGCAAATTGCATTCCTTCAGCCAGCATCTTTTTGTTTCACCTCAGATTCCAGAGGAGCAGACAAGGCAGGGAGGTGGAAGGTCTGGGCTCTTTCTTGCATCTAGGTCCTGCCTGCCAAAGGCTTGCCAATATGGGCCCTGATAAAAGGAAGCCACATCCAGGCCAGGAGACAAGAAAACACAGTTTTGATCTGTCTAATGTATTGCTTACTGGTTTCAGTGTCCATCTCATGGAAATGAAATATTTATTTTCCTATTCTCCATTTAATTTTTGGTATTTAAAAAATTTGTTTACATAAGAACAAAACAGAAAAGACACTGCTCCTTTTATTTTTTATGCAAATTTGACTGCATTTGAGAGAGATTATCACTGTATTTCACAGAGGAATAAAAATCTTAATTATTAGAATGCAATGTCCCCAAGCAAAATTTTCCTACGATCTCATTAAATATAACTTTTTAAAGTTCTAAACTCTAATTTAACTAGCCAAAGGCAATGTACTCATGTAAGTACAAAAGTTTAAGATATTCAGAAGAAGAGTAATGAAAAATACTAAAAAACCAAGCAATTCATCCAAAGCAGCAAGTAAAAACTAGTACTGTTAAAAATGTAATTACAAGCATAAATCCAGGGGAAAATATGCGGGGAATGTTTAAGATATGTTTTTAAAAAGATGTTATTTATTTATTTATTTATAACAAGACGGGGGAGGGGCAGAGGGAGAGCCCAATGCAGAGCTCGATCTCACGACCCTGAGATCATGACTTGAGCCGAAACCAAAAGTCAGACGCTTAACCCACTGAGATACCCAGGTGCCCGTAAGATTCATTGTAGTGGTATGTATGTTAGCAGAGATAGTAAGAAAGGGCCCTGACAAAAAAAAAGCAACTTCTAAGACATGAGGCAAGCAAACTTGAGTTGTGCAGAGGAGACACCTAGAAACAGGAGGAAGAAACGAGGCTCCACCAGAATGGAGACAAGGTCAAAAGCTGGAACTAAATGTTTTCCCTGCTTCTTTGAAGGAGAAAATAAGTGTGAAAGCCTAAAGTTGCCTCTTTGGAGATGTTTATATAGATTTATACCTAGGGAAACTCTGTGGTTCCTTTTGCAGTATATGGATACACTCTTTTTCAGCAGTTCTTAGGAAGTAGCCACAACATCTCAGTATGAAGATCCATCGTTGAGGTGGAACTTACTGACAATTTGAACCCAAAGTTTTTGGCAGTGGGCAGAACCAGGGGTAGCAGATTCACAAATGTAATTCATCTCACAATCAGAACGTACAATAAAAATGCAATTTCTTTATTGCATCCATAGTTAATTGGCCTTCCTCCAAAATCTCTATTTACTAATTAGCAAATAAAAATTTAAATGTCCTCTGTAGTTTAAAGCTTTACCAGATATAGTAATTTAAGCAGTCCAATTGGGTAGTTTCCTTCTCTCCCTGCTTTGTTTCCTACAGTGCATGGAGAAGGGGTGTGCTTTATGTGGTCTTGTGGAGGTGAAGAAGATTCAGGGTCTCCACACTAGATGTTCCTTGTTGGCCTGATGTTGCTTGTCTGCTGTCATACACAGCTGAGGTTTGTGGCCAGTGTAACTGTCACTTGGGTTGGGCTCCTGCAGCCTTGGAGATGAAGCTGGCTTAGCATCACCTAGACCTTTGCTAGAGCTAGTGTGATCTCTCAGGTCTGGTGGGAAATGGCATTTGGCCTTGACTTTGGGGGTCTTTTCTACAGTTCTTTCTACAGAGTCCTTTGTGATGAGTCTGCTAAGAAGCCCCTCCCATTCTGCTCATCCCAGAACCTATTCTGTTACTTCTTCATGAGACCTCTGAGAACAAGCCATCTCTTACTTCTCTGATTCCTGACAGGGAGTGGGGACAAGAGACTATTTCTGACCTAAGTTTGCCCTTGATGATATGACACTGTTCTTCCTATCTGGGACACACACAGCGGGTCTGAGGACCCACATCGGGTCACATTACTCTCTCACTTTTCCCTCTCTTTCATCTTTCCACCGTCACTGGGTCTGGAAGTGGAATGGTTTCCCTTTACTTCCCTTAGCTCTTGTTTTCCCTCTGGATTCTAAGCAAGTCTTATTTTACTGGAGGACAAGTTATCTTCTCCATACTTTAGAAAGACTGTGGGACTGACTCCTCTTGGCTTGGTGACTAATTTGTCAAAAGAGGTCAGGATTCGGTTGTTTAGAAAATCATCTCTCAAGACAAGAGCTGGATCTTGCTGTCTTATCCTAGTCTGAGCATCAAGATTTACCCTGTTTCTTTGCACTTCTATTCACTAGCCACACCTTCTCTCCCACCCAACGACAGAAAACCAAATGCTTTAGGCAATATACTTAGAAAGAGTAGAAAGTATACTAATTTTTAAATTATTGCATTCATTACACAGTCCTGTACTCCTCATCTCAAGTCCTATAAAAAGTTATTTCCATAAATTTATTTCAGTCTGAGTGTGCCTTAGATCATAAAACAACAGCATGAGGTACTACCAAGGTGGATTTGATCATTCTTAGAGACAGATAATCATTTCAGGTTGAAAACACATTTCTTGAGAAAAATCCTGTGGCCCAAAATCCTCTACCAAAAACAAAAACAAAAAACCCAAAACAAAACAGAAAAAACTTTGCCATATATATGCATAGACAAATAATATACCATAGATTTAAATTTTTAATCACTTAATTTAAAAAGGTTTTTTTTTTTGCTTGTTCTTTATTTGATTGATGAAAAAAGAACATGGATACCACATTACATTTACAGCTCTGAGGATTGTAAGAAATAATCAATTTAAAAGTAATTTCATGATGAACCAATATATTAACTTATTCTGTTAAAGCATTATAAATTGTTTCTTCCTAATGTTAGCTAAATGATCTTTACACTTATCCTGGTATCTTTCAGGAATTTAATGCTTGCTCATCATTGAATTCTAAGTAATCACAGCACATTGACTAATATGGAGAATCATTGCTGTTTTTTTTTTTTTTTGAGTGAAAAAGAAGTTTGGCTCATCCTTCTGAATGTAATTCAGAACATGATCTGAATTTCTTGACTTTTAAGCAAGTTTTTGAAATGAAATCAATCATATTTGTGTGAGCAATCTGTGATTTTAGATATTGGAGAAACAAACATGGCTGTTGTTGAAATGCTAAAAGTTATACTCCTTAACATTGGACTTCTTTTTTTCTCTAAAGATTTTATTTATTTATTTGTCAGAGAGAAAGAGAGAGCACAAACAGGGGAAGCAACTGCGGGAGAGGGAGAAGCAGGCTCCCTGCTGAGCAGGGAGCCCGATGTGGAGCTCGATTCCAGGACCCCGGGATCATGACCGGAGCTGAAGGCAGACGCTTAACCGACTGAGCCACCGAGGCGTCCCTAACATTGGCCTTCTGATTTAAAGTTTTTATTTCCAGTTGTAGGTAGTAATGCAATTCTTTGCAGATATTTGTCACATTATGGGTACACATATCCATATTTCTAATTTGAAAATAAAGGAAACTTTATTTAAAATGGAGTTGGAAGTCCTGAAGGGGGTGCTCTCATGCATGTTCCATTCATTGCAGCCTGCATGACCAGCAGAAAGAAGGAAGGGAAGAATTATTTCGGTAAGGGAAAACATTGATCACATAAGAATTTTATCTCCTGCTTGTAAGAAAAGGAAGGAAGGTCCCTCCCTGCCCCAGCAACAAAGCACTAGCCACCGCTGGCAGCCAATGAGAAACTGCCAGGACCTCAAACTTGTTCTTCTCCACTAAACTTTTGTTCAGAACAACCCTCCCCAGTGTCCTCCTGAAACCTAATAAAAGCTGCCCTTCCCTTTGTCTCTTCAGACTTGCCTATGGTCTGCCATAGTTTGCTTGTCCCACATTGTGATCCCTCTGCTCTTCCTGAATAAACTCGTTTTTTAACTAAAATAAAATTGCTCTTTGCTCTGTTTAAAGTTAACACTAATATAATGTTTTCCATCTTTTGACGTCAAGTACACCATTCTGTGAAAAGTTGTCTCTTCGTTATGAAACTTCCAAGAAGTTTTTTTGGATTTGAAAACACACATCTGGTGGTATTTACCCTGAACGCCAGCAATCTGCTGAAAAGTGAAACATCGTTAGAACCCCTTCTGTTTGAGTTGGAGAGGACGTAAATGATCATTTACACCTTCTAATATAAAGACCACACTCTCTTCTTGGGGAAGATGAATGCAAAAGAAAGACTTCTATCTCCATTCAAACATCCGTTAACACCATCTTCTACAATCAGGGATATTTTACCTTTCTGATTCTACTTGCTTTAAATCTAACTTAACTTGAAAGCTATCTTTTATTATATTTAGCTCTTTTGCCTAAAATTTTAGCTTTTCTGTCATTGCTTTAGTTCCAGTACTTTTTAAATGTATTTTTCATTGAGCGTATATCATTCCTTTCATCATGTAAACAATTTGAGTTTACCAGGAAACTTCCTTTGCAACACACTGGTTTCACTGGATACATCCCTTTTTTTCTTTCTCCAGAACCTACTCACTCGTCAATAATTAGAATTTTACTCTCAGGTTGACATTATGACTCTTTTGTGTAAACGCGAAGAGCAGGGTAAAATGGTTTGCCTGATTTCCACAAAGCATACTTATTATAGTTGTGTCTGGAAACACCTAGAAAAAATTTCTTCTTCTTCCTCTTCCTCCTCCCCTCTTCTTCCTCCTCCTCTTCCTGCTTCTTCTTCCTCTCCTTCTTCTTCATCTTTTTCTTGATCATTGGCATGATGCAATTATTAGGAGAAATTAGGTAGAAAGGTACAAGGATCCACGTTTTGTGTTCTGGCTACCAGATTCCAGAGATAACTTTCTTTGTACTTTCTCAGGGATGGTTGGAAATAGGCTAGCCTTATGAAACCCAACTTTTCAAAATACTCCTTTTGAAAATGATGTAAAAAATGCCTTATATACTCAGTTTTAAAATAATGATTAATCTCTGGTGGTAGCAATATGGGAAACTTTCATGTTCTTTCTGCCTCTCTGTGTTTTCTAATTTTTCTCCCCCATCCCCTCAAAACAAACAAATGAAAAATGATTATATTTTAAAAAATTGAGTAGTCTCAATTCTACAAAAAAACCAATGCATTCATTTCACATAATTGATGTACCACTGATGTTTACCTAATCTAATAGTCATTCTTTTGGTCTTGCTATCTTTCTTTGTGGTTTCTTATTCCATAAATTCAGATACCTCATGAATTTCTCTTCCCTGAGAGGTTATACCCAAAGGATGCAAAAAAGAACCTGTGGACACGTTCATTCATTTGGCTGTTGGTCACCTGCTGTTATTGACACTTTTGAGGAAATTATACCGAATTCAATTCAAATTGGTTATTTTCCCAAGGACTGGCAGGAGTTCTTCCTTAAACAGATTTCCTCTGACATCCAAATATGGACATCAAATCATGTAGAGTCCAGTTTTGGTTAGTATTGCTGTGTAATCTGTAATGTCTCCATCTTGGATATCCAAACCATGTTCTCAGGGTTGTTTAGGCATCCGATACATTCTAAATTGCTAGAAATGGACCAGAAAGGAGAGTCTGACAGTTTTTATTATTCCTTTTTCCTTCTACCTTTATGACTGGGAGACTGTCATCCTCCCTTTTGGGCTAGCAAGAGAGACCTTTCGGAATTAAAAGCACATTCCGGTGTTTCTTTTATTTGTACTCTTGCTCAGTGTCAGAGCTGGATAGTTGTAGAGGAGATTGTGGCTCTATGGTCTTAGCAGAAATTCATATCTTCTGTAAGATGGCAGGGTCAGTAAATAAGTGACAGAGACCTGCCAATCATGAAGTCTCTGCCCAGGAGTCCAAGATTATGATACTGCTCGACGGTGGTCAGATTATGCTCAGAAGAGTATCTTGAGACTTGAGCACATCCTTTTACAGAGACTCAACAATGCACCACACATTCATGCTGGACTACCCCAGCAGCAATGTAGCATTTTCTTTCTTTCTTTCTTTCTTTTTTTTAAGATTTTATTTATTTATTTGACAGAGAGAGACACAGCGAGAGCAGGAACACAAGCGGGGAGGAGAGGGAGAAGCAGGCTTCCCGCTGAGCAAGGAGCCCGATGCGGGGCTCGATCCCAGGACCCTGGGATCATGACCTGAGCAGATGCTTAACGACCGAGCCACCCAGGCACCCCAATGTAGCATTTTCTTAATATCTACTTTGGTGCAGGCACCTTGATCAGTCTTCACCCATGTTATATCATTAAGAGAGATAAGTACTGTTATTACCATTCTTTATAGATTAGGAGACTAAAGCTCTGAGAGAGACTCGGCTTGATCAAAGTCATATACCTACAGAGTAGATGCAAGATTGAAACCCTGGTTTTTCTGACTTTGATACTCCTGCTCCAAGGCCCATGGGGGACCACTCTTCACAGCACCCTGCCCAGGGAAAGGAATCAGGGCACAGTGTATGAGAAAATGCTGAAAAAACTGTTGAGGGGTCTGTCAGGGAAGAGTGGAGGGAAAAGGAAACTTGTGGAAGGAATGGAAGCTGTCATCAAGTATTTTAAGAACTGTAATGTGGAAGGGAGGTTAAATTCTTTTTTTTTTTTTTAATGACTCCAAGGGAAATAAAAGGATTGTTGGTTGAAGTCACTGAGCTGTAGATCAAAGAAAGATCTTAGTAAGTCTCAGGGGTGTACAGAATAAGGTTGCTTTTGGAAGAAGCGAGATTCCTGTCTCTAGATGTGTTGCACAATTGGCAGAGGTAGAGTGGGAAATGTGCATTAGATGTGTGGTGGGCTATCTTTAAAAATTCCTTTCAACAGTGAAATATGTGTATAAACACACTTTGTAGACTAGAGAACATTGATCTGGAAACTCATTCATTTTAATAGGCTCTGTACTTAGAGCTGTTTTTCAAGGAACAATGAGAGTAAACCACATACCTTGTCTTCTTTGGTTTCCTGAGTGTTCATAGCTTGAACTTATAGGCTGTTTGTCATGGGGGTTGGGGTCTGTGGTTGGAGAAACCAAAACGATTCCTCCTAAAATAAGTCTGTTACTCTGGTTTCACTTATTACATGCCCAAGTCCAGTATTTTTTTAGCTGCTAAATGGACAGAATGGACAAAAACTGTGTTTACACTAAGAGACCCACTCTGAATGCATGCTCTTCATTATCCTTTCTGAGGTGGAAATAATCCATCACACTGGCAAAGGTGAAAAGAGTACATTCAAGCCTTGATTAGGCAGTAGCGACTTAGAACATTTCCTTTTAGCAACCAACTGCCTTGGGGATGCTCACTTTCAGCATATCTCTAGCAAGGATTTCCTAATTCGGGTGCAATTTTGCTTTTAGTTTATAGCGCATAAATTCAGAAGTTGTGTGAATTGCTTACTAGGCAACATAGCAGTGTAATGAGTGATGGTGCTTGAAAGCACTGACCATGTTGAACCTGAGAAGACAAAAGCAGGGCTTCCCACAAACTGATCTTGACCCAACAGTGTTTACTCAAAACGATTACTTGAAACACAGTGATGGTCTCTTTCCCCTGGAAGCTCCCATGTTACTTCTTAATCATAGCTGAAGACAAATAATTAAAGATCCTGAAGCAGTTTCAGTTTCCAGACTGCCTGGAATATACATGGGGTAGTGAAAAATGTTCTGCAAGATGACCTCCCCTCAGAATCTGTGGGAAGGAACAGGGCAGCACAAATCTCCTCCCAGAACTGGGCAGATAGGACCGTTGTCTATTTTATAGTCTCCTTTATTATCTTGTCAATGTTTACTTTTTATTTTTATCAAAGGATTTATTATACACAATTTTAAAAGTCAAATGATAGTACAAGTATCTTCTCACCATCTCATTTTCCCTTCCCCAAGTACAATCATTTTCAACTCTGTCAGCTCTTGCTTCTGGTAATTACTTAAATATTTCTAACAGCGTGCTTATACTACTGCTTCATCCCATTTTATGTTTTAGATGTTACTATTGGCTGTGGATGGTGAAGATTTTGCTTTCTTATACCCCTCTTCACTCACAGACAACTTTGTTCTTCCTGAAAACTTGTAAAATAGCTTTACGGTTAAGTCCATCATCAGGGTCTTCATTATTTTGTCCTTGTAAATATTCACTGTTAACGGTACATCTGTGCAAACTTTTAGTTTTGCTATGAATATATTGCCCCCTCTTTCTTTTTTTTTCTTTTGCTCATCTTTCTTCAAGTTTCTGGTTAAGATTTCCTATTTCCTCTAATGGTTCTGTAAACTAACCTTCAATCCATTTCTATACACCTTCCTTTCTGCTTAGCTATGGTCCTGGCACTCTGCTGTCATTCAAGGAGATCTCCTCCAGCATTACAGCTCCTGCTTCCTGGATTTTATGTCTTGATCTTTTGGATTTAATTTTTTGTTTTGGTGGAGCACAACCTCTAGCAATCTCCTAAGGAAAAAAAAAAAGACACATAGAAGCAACCTCTTTGGAGAATTTGGGTGTGTGAGGATGTGTTTATTCTAGCCTAATGTTTGATTGATACTGATTTCGGTTTGAAAAAGTTGTGCTCTCTACAGGGGAGAACTCAAATGGGAAGAACCCATAGTCTCTGACAAAACTGTCCAATCTAGTTTGCACTTAGGAAGAGAGTGAGGGCAAATTCAGGGCCTCCTGGCAGTAGCTTCTCTGGATATCACCAGGACAAAGTGAATTCATTTTTATTACTTAGAGATAGTTGGCATTACTTGAAAAGACGATGGTTTGTTATTATCTAGCTGGGTAGTAGTGTTGATATCCACTGGCAGGTAATTTTCCATCTATTATTAGAAGGAAATGGGTCACACTAGGCCATGGTATTGCGTGTGACCCAAATAGAATATGTACTCACACTTTTAGAAAAGAAATGCACAGATAGAAGTATTATGTGCTCTAATTCTGAGACTCTTCACCTGAAGTCTTCTATAGATCATCCATGTGGTTCTTGAATTCCCTGAACTTGGGTGCAAATTTTATTTTGTGTTACTTACATAGTCTAAGCTTCAGTGACCTAATAATAAGGTGGAGATAATATTAATACCTCCTCATACGGTGGTTGTGATTTTTAATAGTTAAAGAGACCCAAGACCTACCAAAAAGTTGAGGACTGTTGAACCCTAATCCCCTCTTTCCTCCATTTAATAGATGGAGGAGGCCACATGGACATAGAATCTATGAAGGTTAGATGTCCCATTGGTGTGACAAGTGCTTCCCCCACAGCTGGGACACAGAGTTGGTTTTCTGACTCCTTGACTGGGAGTCTTCCCACATGGGGTTCAGCCAAGGTTATAGTTAAGCCTTACCTATCAATTTTCCTCACCTACTTTCCAAGGGAAGGTCGAGGTGAAGGTTCTATTTCTGAGATTCATGGCTCACAATCAAATGTGGCTGAAGGAGGCCCCTGAAACCAGAAATTGTCAATAGAGCAGCATTTACTTTTGTCATTACTCATTCTTCTAGCTGGGCCATGAGAAACATGGGAATATGGATAAATCAATGTAGACGCAAAAATCTTGACAGTATTACTTGGCTCAAGTGTATGCTGGAGTCTCAAGACAATTACAACCATGTTGGAAAAATAAACATTCTGCTAAAGCATTTTTGACCAAGGAGACCAGTGTCTTTGTTTAATTGACCTCTTTTGGAAAATAAGTTCATGTAACTATATGGGAGTCAGCTAATTATTTGATATCCTGTGATCACAAAATATTAAATTTTGATTACCAATTACACATAATTTCTTATGTGTGTATATTGTTCCATTGTTTACAAAGTGCTTTCACATATTATTTTATTTAAGAACAGCATGGTACATTATCATTCCCCACATTTACAAATGAGAAACTGAGGACAGGGATTTGAAGAGATTTGCCTGAAGTCATGTTAGCTAATAAGAGTTAGAACTGCAACAGGAACACTTGCCTTCTGATTCCAAATCTAGTTCTTTTTCCATCCTACCACGTGGCCTCCTAGTCACCATTAGTTATGCTACCTTTCATACTCCAGTGATGGATACATTTCAGAGGTAAGGGTGACATCGCAATGGGCATGCTGTCCTTGAGGGTTTGCAGCCATGCCCTGCTCTGCTAGCCTGCCAGACATGAACAGGCTGAGGGCATGCGGCCTCGGGGACTGGCCAGATACAGGATCCTAGGGAATTTGGACGAATGCAACCATTCACCAAGAGATCAGCTTTACTCCTTCTATTTCAGGTAGGTGTTAATAGTAGATAAGGGTACAAAATTCTATACAAAGCACATGAGGCAAGGGCTCCCACAAAGATTTATTAAGTGACTGTGCTCCTCGAAGGACCTAGCATAATGTAATTCATGTCCAGTTTTAGGTCAACTATATGGATCGGTAAGGGTTTTCTTTAAAATGGAGGTGAGTCAAGATTTTCATTCCTTGGTTTTACCTGAGAGGTAAGTAACATAAAAATATACCGTATATAAATAATTGCTTTTCATTAACTTTATCTTTTTTTAATTGAAATTTTTATGAAAAGAAAATTTAAAAGCCCTCAATTTTTTTACTTTGTGAATAAATCTGCCCTATGCCAGGACATGAGCTGATATTACTGATGAAGTGAGCACTTCTGACTTGCTTGAGATGGAGAGAAAAGTTTTAAATCTTTCTCCTGTTCTTGATTTAACACAGGTGGGGGATCTCATATGGCCATGTTCACAATGAGTGACATTTTTAAAAAAGAGTATGAATTGGGGGCGCCTGGGTGTTTCAGTTGGTTAAGCATCGGACTCTTGATTTTGACTGAGGTCAAGATTTCACAGTCCTAGGATCAAGCCCTGGGACTGAGCTTTGCAACTGGCTCCTGAGCACGGAGTCGGCTTGAGATTCTCTCTCCCTCCCTCCTGCTCCCCCACCCCCGCTCCTCCCCAACACCCCTTGTTCTTTGTGTGCACACACTCCCTCTCTCTCTAAAATAAATAAATAAAATCTAGGGGCACCTGGGTGGCTCAGTTGGCTGGACGTCTGCTTTTGGCTCAGGTCATGATCCCAAGATCCTGGGATCAAGCCCTGTGTCGGACTCCCAGCTCAGTGGGGAGCCTGTTTCTCCCTCTCTCTCTGCCCCTCCCCCCACTTGTGCGCACGCTCTCTCTCTCTCTCTCTCCCTCTCTCTCTCTCAAATAAATAAATAAAATCTTAAAAATAAATAAATAAAATCTTAAAAAAAAGAGTATGGATTGATGCAGCTGCAGTGGGAAGCCCAAAACAAATCCTGAACCTGATGATGAAGGTCTACAGAACCCAAGACTGCTCTGGATGCACGATAGACCTTGGCTTCACCAGACCCCAAACAGGACCTCACTTTTTCATAGATAGAGAAATGCCTCTTAAGCAAGGAGCTTATAATCTTCTGTGTAAAATAAAAATAATCCTTCTTGGATCATAGTCCTGCTGGAGTACTGAAGAGCTTACCTCCTTTCCTTTTGCACGACCGTACTTCTTTGGGACACCATATATACCTAAGTGGTTTGGAGATACTGTTTGAGAGATGCCTCTGGAACCACGGAAGAAAAACACTCAGCTCCTGGTCCAGCACTCTTGGCTTTAAATCCTTGACAACCTCATTTTGCCCTGCCCCCATTTTGTTCTCATTCCATTCTCATCATTTTCTAGAATATTGACCTCTCAAACTTTCCTCTTTTATGTCTCCCCTTCAGCACAGTTTACTCACCATGGCTTGCAGTTTCCTACGTGTCTTTAGCAATTTGAAGGCGGCCTCTTGGGGAGCCCCTCCAGCTCCCTCCGGTCCTTAGCTTTATGCTGCCTCTGCTCACCATTGAACCTTTCTGGCCTCTTGGGCAGAGCCCAGACATAAAGTGGGGGTCACTGAAGAGGCTATGCATGAGCCATAGAAAATTACTAACCCCAATGAACTAGACAGTTTACAATTAATTTCAATTTGACCTTTGCTTCATCCATATTGGTGTCTTCCAGTTGCTTCTATCTATGAAGTCCAGGTACATATCTTCAGTATTCTACTTGCTGGAGAGGTGGAGGGAGGGTAGGCAGTGTACATAAACAGCCAAGCAACCAGTGGAAAATCTTGATGGATATGTTGTCCATCTCCTCTGCCATTTTCCCTTAGCTCTGATTGTGGTTCTGAATTCTTTGAAGACTAAAGGGGAAGGCTGGCCTTTGACAACTGAACTAACAGCTCGACTAAGGGAAAAATACTGCTGAAATCTGTCAATGACGGTTGCTAACATATGTAGCATTTATAGACAGGGAGAAAACTAAACCTAACAAGTCCTTGGAAAGATGTGCGAGCTGGCTGACAGGTGTGACATCTCAGCACAAGTTAAAGGAACACTGAGCAGTGGGTTGTGTCCAGTGAGACTTGATTGGCCACAGATGACAATTCTGCTTACTGAGCTCTTTCTCTGGTGTCCATGATTAATATCAAATGCCAGGTGAGGCTTGCTTCCAACAATAATGTTGAAGCTCAGTTAACACAGCACAGGATTTCAGTTTCCCATAGCCCAGTCAAACCATCCAGGCACTTCCTGGGGGGATTATCCCCAGGATGAGTCAGGTAAAAGGAGAAAGGCAAGGCTTTCTTCCTGAAGCAAAACTTCAAGTACTGTACAACGGAAGCAGATACTTACCACTTGCACGAGTAAAGGAGCAACAGGCATTTTTTTAGCCAAACATGTGGGATAGACTAGGTTTGAAGATTGTAAGATAAACCCAGGTACAAGCTGGATGACACATGATCATGGAACAAATGGTTTCAATTATAACCACAGTTCGGACACATGTTTTCAGAGTGGGTAAAGAAGAGGTTCTGTGGTGTTGAGTTGTTGATCTGCACATTCTGCAGTCTAATTGACTATCGATGTGTGTGTGTGTGTGTTTATACATTTTCTTTTTTTGATGCCTATAGTAGACAGGGACCTATAATCACGAGAAAAAGAAAATGTATATATTTATTTTGCTAAAAACATTTTTTATAGGAGATGCTTAAAATCGGGAGTGTTAATTTAACATTGCCTGTACAGAAAACATAGACGGTTTTCTGTCTTTTATCTCCAGAAATGGGTTATTTGGGAGCCTTAAAGTGTGAGTGTGTTCCTGTTTCAGATGATCGCACTTTCGGCGGGAGTTGGTAAACATTAGTAACAAAATTATATTTAGTATGTAATTTTAAATTCCTTAGGTCAAGGTTTTCAAAGAAACACAGAAAGTTCAAACTCAACATCTGTATTCTTTGTGGTCCCCTACGTCCAATTTATCACTTCTATCTCAATGCCTCTCTCTTCAGATATTTATTCATCAATAATTCCACAAGATCTGAAGTGGATTAAAACAATGATGTGAATAATAATAATATAGAAATACAAAGTCAATATTAAATAAGTCCCTATTATAAATAAGGGGACAGTGGATCCTAGGGAATGGTTTAACATGCATAACAGAACTCGGAATCGGGATCTGAGAGTGCTTGGATTTACACTGCTGGTTCTTTAGTCAGTCAAGAGCTCTGTGTACTGTTGATTACCAATTTCATGGGATCTTTTGTGGTTGGAGGACAAGTTAACACATTTTGTATGCCCAGAAGGGACAGTGAGAGTTAGATGGGTTTTGAAACTAAGTTTACATGACAACAAAATTAGTAATTAAAAAGTTAAAAAAAAATCAGTCTATTTTCTTTTTATTTTTTCAACAACTTTCAGCAAGTTAGCTGCTTGATGAATTCTCTTAATGGAATGTTTGTGTTTTTCTGTAGTTCAGTTCTGTAATGTTTGCACACACCAAGGAAAAGCACAGTCCACAGGCTACGCGTTTCTTTTTTCTGGGCCATTCGTCTTTTTGGCATCCTGGCACGACTGTTTGCAATCTCTCATCAATATGGAGAAGTCATCTATTAAGAACCATCTGCTGAGGAAAATTCCAGTCCCTAATATTATATCCCTGCTGGATCTGTCCACATTCCCCCCCACATCCCCACCACTGTCTTCCTGACACTGCTTCTCTGTGCCTATGCATGCAGACTAGGCTGGTATATGGGATTTGTCTTATTCAAGACTTATCACAGCATGGTAGAGCCAAAAGTGTAATTCACTTCCTCTCAAACTTCAATGTGCAGACGAACCATCTGCAGATCTTTTTAAAAATGTGGATTCTAATTTAATAGATCTGGGGTGGGCATTTCTAACAAGGTCCTGGGTGATGCAATGCTACTAGCCTGCTGACCACATTTTTCATAGCCAGGGTACGACAGAATCTAGAGGCAGTATAATATAGAGCAGAGTTTTTTAACTTCCATTCTGTTGAGTTTAGGCTGAATCATTCTTTGCCGTGAAGGATGTTTTATGCATGATAGGATGGTTAGAAATATCCCTGGCTTCTACTGACTTCTACTGTGATGTTCTCTCCCTCTAGTTGTGACAGTGAAAATTATCTTCAGACATTGCCAAATATCCCCTGGGGTAAAATCACCCGAGGTTGAGAACCACTGGTATAGGGGTTATCACGAATGTTCTGGATTAGAACGCTTGGATTCAAATTCTGGTTCCCAAACTTACTGTTATGAGTGGCCACAGGCAATTTCCTTAATTTTTCTGAGCCTCAGTTTTCTCCTCCATAGAAAGGGGACAATAATAATGTCTACATTAGATATTCATAGCACCAAGATGACAATATAGGAGGCTTCTGAATTTTCCTCCTGCCACCGATGCACCAAATTTATACAGCTACACATGAAGCAGTTTCCTCTGAGAGAAATCCAGAACCTGGCTGAGTCATTCCTACACAACAGGCAACTGGGGAAATACCCACATTGACATAAGTAGGAAAGGCTGAGACATGCCATAAACCCTACCCCCAGCACAGCACCATACAATTGGGAGGGAACACCCAACTCCCAGCTTCTCCTTGAGGAGTGAAAGATTTGGACTACACATCTAGGGCTCCAACTTTTAAGGCTGCTACCTAAGCGACAGGTCCCCAAATCAGGTCCCCTAGCTCTCAGAGCCAATGGAACTTGGGCTCACAAGTCCTACATGACTATAGTAAACAAAGAAACCCCTAAAGACCCCACCAAGAAACTACTAGAACTTATAAACACAGTAACATTGCAGGATACAAAACCAATATACAAAAATTAGTTGGATTTCTATACACTAAGGAAGAACCACTAGAAAGAGAAATTAACAAAACAATCCCATTCTTAATGGCACCAAAAAGGATAAAATACTTAGGAATAAATTTAGCCAAGAAGGTGAAAGATCTGTACATGGAAGACTATAAAACAGTGTTGAAATAAATTGAAGAAACCAAAAATAAATGGGAAGATATTCTGTGTTCCTGGACTGGAAGAATTAATATTGTTAAAAGGTTCATACTACTCACAGCCATCTATAAATTCAGGGCAATCCCCATCAAAACTCAAAGTGGCATTTTGACAGAAATAGGAAAAAACAATCAAAAAATTGATATGGAGCCAGAAAAGATGCCAAATTGCCAAAATAATTAGAAAAAAGAACAAAGTTGAAGGCATCATGCTTCCTGATTTCAAACTATATCACAAAGCTAGAGCAATCAAAACAGTATAGTATTGTCATAAAACCGGACACATAGATCAGTGGAACAGGAGAGAGAGCACAGAAATAAATCCCTGCATATATGGTTAATTGATGTATGACAAAGGAGTCAAGACTATACAATGAGGAAAGGATAGTCTTCAAGTAATGATGTTGCAAACATTGGTTATTCACATGCAAAAAGAATGAAAACTGTACCCCTGCCTTTTTTTAAGTAATCTCTACATGCAGCATGGAACTTGAACTCATAACCTGGAGATCACGAATTGAACGGTCTACTGACCGAGACAGCCAGTCATCCAAAACTGTACCCCTGTCTTACGCCATACACAAAAATCAAATTAAAATGTATGAAAGACTTGACCATAAGCTCTGAAAAGGTAAAAGTCCTATCCTAGCAGAAAACATAGAAAGTAAGCTGCTTGACTTTGGTCTTGGCAATGGTTTTTTGGATTTGGCACCATAAGAAAGGCAACAAAAGCAAAAATAAACAGGCAAGACTACATCAAATTAAAAAGCTTCTGTATAGGGGCACCTGGTGACTCAGCCAGTTGATCTTGGCTCAGGTCTTGATCTCATGGTCATGTGTTCAAGCCCTACTTGGGTTCCACACTAGGCATGGAGCCTACTTAAAAAAAAGATAAAAACTTCTGCACAGCAATGAAAACCATTAACAAAATGCGAAGTCAACCTATGGAGTGGGAGAAAATATTTGCAAACCACATATGTGATAGGGGGTTAATATCCAAAATATACAAAATTTTATACAATCCAATAGCAAAACCCCTCACAAATAAGTCAATTAAAAAATAGGCAAAGGACCTATAAACATTTTTCCATAGAAGACATACAAATAGCCAAGAGGTGGATAGAAAGATGCTTAACATTACTCATCATCAGGTAAATGCAAATCAAAACCACAATGAGATGCCACCTCACACCTGTTAGGATGTCTATTATCAAAAAGCTAAGGCATGGGGCACCTGGGTGGCTCAGTTGGTTAAGTGACTGCCTCTGGCTCAGGTCATGATCCTGGAGTCCCGGGATCGAGTCCCGCATTGGGCTCCCTGCTGCTCAGCAGGGTGTCTGCTTCTCCCTCTGACCCTCCCCCCTCTCATGTGCTCTCTCTCTCTCTCTCTCTCATTCTCGCTCTCTCAAATAAATAAATAAATAAATAAATAAATAAATAAATAAATAATCTTTAAAAAAAAACGAAGGCATAACAAATGCTAGTGAGGATATGGAGGAAAGGGAACCCTTGTGCACTGTCTGTGGGAACATAAATTGGCACACTATTACGGAAAACAATATGCAGTTTCCTCAAGAAGTTAAAAATAGAACTACATATGATCCAGTAATCCTACCTCTGAGTATGAATCCAAAGGAAATGAAATCAGTGTTTTGACAGATATATGTACTCCCATGTTCACTGCGGCCTTGTTTACAATAATCAAGTTATGGAAACAACCTGTCAGTTGATGGACCAAATGGGTGAAGAAAATGGGGGATATGTATACAATGGAATATTATTCAGCCTTAACAAAGAAGGAAATCCTGTCATTTGCAACAACACGGATGAAACTGGAGGGTGTTATGCTAAGTGAAACAAGCAAGACAGAGAAAGACAAATACTGCATGGTATCATTTACGTGTGGAACCCCCCCAAAATTTAAGCAGTTGAACTTATTGAAAGAATAGAAGGGTGATTGCTAGAAATTGGGGTGGTTGGGGAAAAGGAGAGAGGTTGGTAAAGAGGTGCACGCTTTCAGTTGTAAGATGTAGATCTGAGGACCTAGCGTATAACTTGATGATGATAGTTGATTATACTGTATTGTATAATTGAAATTTGCTAAGAGTAGAAACTAAGTGTTCTCACAAAGGAAAAAGAAGAAGAAAAAACATAAATATGGGAGATGATGGATGTGGTGATTAACTCTGTAGAGGGAATTCTTTACAATGCACACATGTATCAGATCATCATGTTGTACACTACTTTATATTACATTTTTGCCAATTATACATCAATAAAGCTAAAAAAAGAGAAAAAGATATTCATAGAATTTCTGGGAGGATTAAATATTAAATATCCATGAAGTGCTTAGAACTGTATGCATGCAAATATTACTTTCAAAGAAATCAATAAATGTTAGCAAATATTACTGTTGGAAAGAACGAAGGAAGGAAGGAAGGAAGGAAGGAAGGAAGAAAGGAAGGAAGGAAGGAAGGAAACCATGCCTTATAGCTAGTTTTCCCAATGATGGAGTTGAGAAAAGGCTCAAAATGGGTTCTGCTGTTAAGCATTCAAACTCATGGCTAGTTATCTAGCTCTCCCCTCCTATTTATGCCTATGTGGGGACTAGTTGGGGCTTCCTCGGGAACAGGCTAGCAGAGGAAAACAACCAGCTATGGTCCATCTCTACTTGCCTGATTTCGCTTTACAATGAACAGAGGATTTTACTCTTTTCGTTAAAGGTGTGAACTTGGATTTTAGTTTCTTTGTCAGTCCAACGTGGAGTTAAAGCCAGATGATATTTAAGCTATTGCCATCTCTCCTTTATTTATTTATTACCACTGTATCTTTAAAATGTTACTCATGTGCTTATCAAACCCACGAGCCTCATGGACTCTTCGAAGGTTTAAAATTATTCTTGCTTGTTTTTGCGTCACTGGCACTGACAATAGCCTAGTATATAGCAAGTGCTCTATAAATCTGAAGTGCTATGAATCATTTGTGGCTATTCCTAAATCTGCAGACACTGCCATACTTCCTCATTTCTAAAGGCTCCCCCCGCCATGCCCCTCTGTGCTGAAATACTTATGAAACTGTTCGGCGCTCAGAAGAAATCAGGCTTTAGCACAGCTGAAGCTACCTTCTCTTTTCAGTCAATGGTTTGTTGAAAGCTCATTTTAATAAATGCACCAGAGAGGCATTTTTGAATAGGAAAGAGTCATTCAGCTTTGTGAAATGTCCAGGTGGAATAAGTATTAGATGCTTTTGTTATTTCTGCCACTTTGGTTAATGAAGCCATCACCTTTACAATATAATTAGAGCAAGAATAATTCTCTCACCAAATATAAAGTGACACACATAGGATCTTGTTGCTAGAGTGTCCCTCTGAAGAGTCACAGGAAACCATTCAAACACAGGGCTTGACAGACAAGGGTAAATAGAGCCAATTAAGAAAATGGTAAGTAATTTCATGAGAGAAGTTCCAGTTCTCTCACTGAAGATGTTCAGCGTCCTTTTTGTATCAAGCCACTTTTTACTTTTTAAGATCCATAGGAAGTTGCTGCAAAAACATGTTTAGACCGTGGTAACACTTACGCTTCTAAATGCAAAGTCAGAATTCGAGGAGAAAAAAGTGCGACTATAATGATCTTGAGACTGAAGACAAAATTAGTCTTTTAAATTCAGTATTTTGACTCCTCAGAGGGCCAGATAAGTCAACGAAAAGCATGGAGCTCCCAAGAGAAACAATTCAGCTCTTCTTCATGGTCTATTAGGCTAGAAACTTTTCTATTAGACAAGACTTTCTTTGGTCTACCTTGCAGAAATTGGTATTATACATAAAGTGTCAACTCCACGACACTGGTTTGCTTCTCATTTTCATGGCCCGACTTTTCCTTCCATCCATCCAGCGCATCCCCCAAAATGCTTGTTTTCCAGAACAAGTATTTTTTTTTCCTTCAGGACTTGATACATCTTTATTAGCCAAAGACATCTACATACAGTCAAGAAAATGGGCTCTGTAGAATTGAAACATGTTGGGCTTTATCTGAGACACATGGATTTCCTCCACCAGACTGAATGGCTGGAGATCTCTATCGATCATTTACAGTTACTATAGTTGAAGTATGATGACTTTTTTTTTTAAAAGCCATGAAACAACTTATTTTTGGATCTGGCAGAGATCTACCCTAAATCTTTAGGTATCTTTGAATTACTAAAGCAGGATCGCACGCACACGGTAGATCATGTTGGAATTTGTAAAATGTGTGAGATTTTAGGTTTGCAGGGTTTTGACATCGGATCTCATGTTGTTTATAAGGGAGAGGTAGATATCCTAATCTCATTTCTCTGCCAAAACTTCCTTCTCTTTCATTCAAAGATGCCAGGCACTTTTGGGTAGTGGTGGGCTTAGTTAAGAGAGTCTGAGATTTACTAAAGGAGAACACAGGTAGCAACCTCTTCGACCTCAGCCGCAGCAACTTCTTCCTAGACACATCGCCAAAGGCATGGGAAGCCAGGGCAAAAATGAACTATTGGGATTTCATCAAGATAAAAAGCTTTTGCACAGCAAAAGAAACAGTCCACAAAACCAAAAGACAACCGACAGAATGAGAGAAAATATTTGCAAATGACTTATCAGATAAAGGGCTAGTATCCAAAATCTATAAAGAACTTATCAAACTCAACACCCAAAGAACAAATAATCCAATCAAGAAATGGGCAGAAGACATGAACAGACATTTCTCCAAAGAAGACATCCAAATGGCCAACAGGCACATGAAAAAGTGCTCAACATCGCTCGGCATCAGGGAAATCCAAATCAAAACCTCAATGAGATACCACCTCACACCCGTCAGAATGGCTAAAATTAACAAGTCAGGGAACGACAGATGTTGGCGGGGATGCGGAGAAAGGGGAACCCTTCTACACTGTTAGTGGGAATGCAAGCTGGTGCAACCACTCTGGAAAACAGTATGGAGGTTCCTCAAACAGTTGAAATTAGAGCTACCATTCGATCCAGCAATTGCACTACTGGGTATTTACCCCAAAGATACAAATGTAGGGACCCGAAGGGGTACGTGCACCCCAATGTTTATAGCAGCAATGTCCACAATAGCCAAACTGTGGAAAGAGCCAAGATGTCCATCGACAGATGAATGGATAAAGAAGAAGTGGTATATATACACAATGGAATATTATGCAGCCATCAAAAAGAATGAGATCTTGCCATTTGCAACGACGTGGATGGAACTGGAGGGTGTTATGCTGAGTGAAATAAGTCAATCAGAGAAAGACATGTACCATATGACCTCACTGATATGAGGAATTCTTAATCTCAGGAAACAAACTGAGTGTCACTGGAGTGGTTGGGGGTGGGAGGGATGGGGTGGCTGGGTGATAGACATTGGGGAGGGTATGTGCTACGGTGAGCACTGTGAATTGTGCAAGACTGTTGAATCACAGATCTGTACTTCTGAAACAAATAACGCAACATATTTTAAGAAAAAAGAAAAAGAAGAAGATAACAGGAGAGGAAGAATGAAGGGGAGTAAGTCAGAGGGGGAGAGGAACCATGAGAGATGATGGACTCTGAAAAACAAACTGAGGGTTCTAGAGGGGAGGAGGGTAGGGGGATGGGTTAGCCTGGTGATGGGTATTAAAGAGGGCACATTCTGCATGGAGCACTGGGTGTTATGAACAAACAATGAATCATGGAACACTACATCAAAAACTAATGATGTAATATATGGTGATTAACATAACAATAAGAAAATTTAAAAAAAAAGAAAAAAAAAAGAGAGTCTGAGATTTAGCATCTAAGACCATGAGATTCACATCTCCATTCTGTCATTTGCTAGCTTTGTGGCCTTTGGCCACCTCTTAATCTACCTAAATCTTATAAAATGCAGCCAATAACACCTGTTTTACAGGATGAATGTCAGGGGAAAAAAGACATTTACATTGCTTGATTTTTGTATATAGCAGGGGCTAAACAAATGGCAACCCTCTATTTACCACATTGTTTTGTAAAATTTTAATAGTTGGTTTGGGGAATTCTGTATAATAGATGCTGTTTTAATTGACTAAGATGAAAAGCATATTGTAATTTATAACAGCCTTTATTAGATAAAAAATTCCTAGAGCTATTTAAATTATTCTGAAAGCAGTGTTACTAGTAAATTTTACCCTAGTCACTAAAGAAAGGCTATTTAACTCACACATTTTGAATTTCCATTCTAGATCTGTAGATCAACATGGCTGTTCCTTCCGGGGCCAGTCAGAGTGGCCTGTTACATATGGTAAAATCGTTTGTATATATTTTCTAAAAGAAATACCTTAAGTTGTTAGTTTGGGGAAGGGGAGATAAGACAGCAGAGATGTGCTTGGGAGTCACTTAGAAATGAACAGAGTGAGGGACGTCTGGGTGGCTCAGACGGTTGAGCGTACGACTCTTGATTTCAGCTCAGGTCATGTTCTCAGGGTCTTGAGATTGAGCCCCATGTCGGGCTATGTGCTCTTAAGCCTGGGTTGGTTGTGTGAATATGTGTGTGTGTGTGTGTGTGTGTGTGTGTGTGTGTGTGTTATTTTTCCCCTGAGGAATTGCTTGGGATTCTTGCTCTCCTTCTCTCTCTCTGCCCCTCCCCCTCTCATACTCTCTCTATCTCTCTCTCTAAAATAAATAAATAAATCTTAAAAAAAGAAAGAAAGAAATGAACAGAGTGTGGATAATTTAGGACACCTAAAGAACAGAATGACTAAATCGTTTTAAAGGTTGATGTGTAGGCTGTAGAGGGACATTTATCAAGACAAGAACCAATGTGAGGTTCATTGCACAAAGCAGTAGAATGGTAGGGGTGGAAGTGGTAAAAACATGTTGTGTGGGGTTTTTTTAGCCTTCAGTTGGTCAGACTGTGGGAGGGTAAACAGATTGAAGACCCAGTTTGCTTATCGACAGAATAGCTGGGAGAAAATTACATGAAAATGAGAAAAGACACTTTGGGTCATTCTGCTATATTTGAAGTGAAAACTTCAGACACAATGCTGAGAGAGAACAAACTTTAATTAAGCCTGGGTTGTTTGCGTGAATGTGTGTGTGTTATTTTTCCCCTGAGGAATTCTTCTTTAGAAACACGACAGTCCGAGTTATTTTTTATGGGATTTTGTGTAATTTCCCCCACTTACTTCAGCACTGGTATTATTAATGCAGTTGGTGTTGGTTTCTAAAAGCCCTCTTTGACTTATATCATGACCTCATTGGCATTTAGTACAAACACGAAGAATTTTCCTCTTTTATAGGCAAAGTATCTGCAAAGTCTGGGGTGCTCAGTATTGAATACAACGGCTAGTATTTTGAATTTTCTGGTACGGAAGTATCAAGTGTGCCCAATATTTTTGTTGAAACTGTGTGATACAACTATGGCCTCATATTTAGCTATATTCAATTACAAATATTTTAACAAAAAGCCAAGAGAAAGCAAGACAAGATGGAGGTCACAGTGAAAGGTTCCTGTGTTGGAGAAGCTCCCTCTTCTGAACCAGAGCCCTGTTGAGGCATTGGTGGGGAGTGGCTTCGGAAACAGGGGAGGTGAGGGAAGGAGAAATGCCATGTTAAGGAGACTGAGGGGGACTGCCAGCTGACCTGGGCTGGAAGGATTCCAGAGATGGAGTGTTAATTCCTTCAGTGGCGCTGGTGCTTCCAGCACATCGGCAAGGACAAATTATGCTTTTGGAAAGACCTGGGAGGGATGGTCAGAATCACTTAGTGAAGCCCAGCTCTGGTTATGAATATGCCACCATCAAACTCACTAGATGACCTGAGGCTAGTAATTCATCTCTAAAAGGAGGGAATCCAATTAAAATGATCACTGAAGACCTTCTCAGTCATTTTGGTTGTCGTTAATATTAATTCTGTTCAATCAATGACACAGAACTGCTGTGACTTGAAAGAAAAATCAGGGACTTTGTTAGAAAATAGTCAAAGACAAAATTTGCAGATATGATCCTCAGATATTCAGATTTTAGAATGTGAAGGAAAACACCAGAGGCCTTCTGCTTGGCTCTGAAGTCCTGCTGCATTAGAAGCCGTGGACAGCATGTCTGTAGCCTGGCTTTCCATCTTCCCCACTCCACTATTTGCTTTTTGGAAAATTCACTTTAAGGAAAGCCAGAATTTGCACTTACAATGCAAAGGAGATAAGAAGTAGGTGACCATTTTTTTCTCAGAAGGGGAGCATAGAGACCACAGAAGTTACTTTTGGAAGTGGCAGGCCTATTATCTTGGCCCTAAAGCTTCATAATTCTGGTGCTGGTTACATACGAGGACCTCTATAGAGAAGGTTGCCGTGAGCCACTGAACTTTGGATTCTTTGCAATGAGTTTGCTGTTTGCAGAAAAACAAATGCTAGTTTAAAAGAACTTAACTTTGGACGGTTGATATTTACTGAGAGGACCTTACTAATGGGAGAAATATGGTTTTAGGAGCAATTAGCCCACATTTATTGCTGAAGGTAATATACTGTGCTTTTCCATTTTGATTTACAGAGCAATGTGGAGTAATTTTCCACTAAGCAAGGAATCTTCCTCTTGCCTATTCAATTAATTTCTCACCTTTGTTTTCCAAAATAATTTTAAGATTTAGAACATTTTTTCTCAGGACTTCTCTCATCTGTATAGAGTTATTAAATTTCAATTAAAAATTAATTAAGAAGTTAAATCCAAATCCCAAGCCTGATTTATTACTGTTCCCACCTCTGGATAGCCATCTTGCCTTAGGTAATGACCTCATTGGATGTAGCCTCAAGATGTTTTCTACAATTCTAGATTCACTGTCTGCTAATGAAAAGTGCAATCAAAGAGCTGGTTGGTTGTTCTGCAAGTTCCAAACCAGCAGAATAGTTACCTTCAATTAACTGAATAGAGACAGAACCATGTGGTCATTTCTTCAGTGTGTCCACTCATCATTAAGGCTCAGACAATTAAAAGGCAAATGGCACCTAAAGTCTACACTGTGCATATGCATGGTAGGGTAAGGGGGAGATAGGAATGGACTCAGATGATCTGAACCTTTCAGAGCAGTCTCACCTTTTCTGGCACAAAGTATTTTTTCCCCTCTGCTTTCAAAACCTGCCTTTAGAATTTTAGTGAGAACTAAAGGGTCTACTTTCATTCTTGATACTAAACATCAAAGAACTTGACTGGTCCTTTGCAGAAATTACAAGGGTCATTTTTTGAGGTAAATTTTAATAAAAATGCAACTGGATTTTAAATACTTAATCCAGTGAAGTAAATAATTTGTTAAAATTTAGTTATTCAGTGGTCCATTTGTTCATCAACAAACTATGAAGTATCTACTCTGAGCCCACCTAATCCTTAAAGCAACAGGAATTCCCATATAATTCTTATAGCTGGGTTCATTGACCATTATTCTGGATGGCTTACCACAGGTGCTTTACCAGATTGCGCAAAGACTTCAGTTTTTCATTCATTTTGTTTCAAGTTGGAAGGTTAGAAAAATATGATGCCACATTAACCTTCAATTGGCCGTAGGCCTTATAAAATTTGGAGGTGCGTGAGCCAGGATTCTATTTGGAGATACTTAAGCCCAGAAAATTTTCAGAAGAATTGAAAATGATTCAGAAGTTAAGATATGGAGACACTGACATCTAATCATGTTTTGATTTTAAGCAGGATCGGAAGAACCAAGTGACAGGAGATCATTCAAAAGTATCCAAATGAAGCCTGGTCCTGCACTCCACCGATGTTGGGCATGAATGGCTGCTCTAACTAGAACATTCTATGGCCAAAGCCAGTAGACCAGGGGAGGGGCGCCTGGGTGGTTCAGTCGGTTGAGCATCTGCCTCTGGTTCAGGTCATGATCCCAGGGTCCTGGGATCGAGCCCCACATCCAGCTCTCGGCTCGGCGGGGAGTCTGCTTCTCCCTCTCCTTCTGCTCCTCCACCACTCACTCGCACATGTTCTCTCAAATAAGTAAATAAATGAAATCTTTAAAGCAACAACAATAACAAAAACAAAACAAAACAAGACCAAAAAAAAACAAAAAACAAAATAGGCGAGGGGAAACCCAGATCACACTTAACAGGGGTTATACAGCTGTACAGATGGGGATACAAATAGGAAAAAGAACAGTGACATCAGAAGTAGGAATACCCACACAATATAAAGGAAGTAAGGGCAAGAGATTCAGGACTAAAATTAAGCAAAAATATTTGTGCTTAAAATCTATTTTTTATGAGTCTTGACAGCCTCTAAAAGTGGAAGCCTGGAGATTTAAAATCATGTTCTAGGACAGGGCAAGCGTATTAGTTTTCTGTAACAAAGCACCGTAGACCTGGTGGCTTCAAACACTAGACATTTATTCTCTCACAACCCTGAATGCCAGAAATTGAAATCTGTTTCAGTGGGCTGAAATCAAGGTGTCACTGGGGCCATGCTCCCTTTGGGGGCTCGGGGTGCTTCTGGTGCTTCCTTTCTTTGCTTGGCTTGTGGCTCTATTGCTAATCTCTTCTCTGTGGTCACACTGCTGCCTCCTCTGTGTGTGAAAAGTCTCCCTCAACTCCCTATTACAAGGATACGTGTGGTTACACTTAGTGTCCACCCAAATAATACAGGATAATCTCCCCATCTCAAAATCCTTAATTTAATCCCATCTGCAAGGACATCACCCCCTAAAAACTACAAGGTAATATGCTCAGGCACCAGATATTTGAGGATTAGCCATGGATATCTTTTGGGGGACTTATTTTTAGCCTAGCACACCCTATAGGGTGTTCTCAAGTGATGAGAAAAGCCAGATTTGATTGCAGCTCAGTGGTAGGAAAGAGCTTCATAAGAATTGGCCCGTTGAAGATATTCCCCTTTCCTGGCATTCTATCTCCTCTGTCTTCCCAGGAAGGAACCTGGAAGCCAGACAAACAACTACAGCTATCTGCCACAATACTTCGTCATACCTGTCTTGTGGGAAACATCTTGAATGCAATCCTAGAGCCATGCTGAAGGGTCTAGGCCAGTAAGTGTCCTGTGGAGGAGGAAAAGGGGAGAGAAGGACAGAGAGAAGAGGGAAAGAGAGAGCAGGGAGGAGTAAGACCCACTAGAGGGAGGATAAAACGAACAAGGCACATCAGATTTCTGTCCTTAAACCAGAAGTTTTAGCCATTTTTTAAAAAAACATTTTATTTTATTTATTTTAGAGAGAGGGAAAGAAAGAGAGAGAATGGGCACAGAAGCAGGCTGAAGGGCAGAAGCAGAAGGAAAGACTCTCAAGCAGACTCCCCACTGAACGTGGAGCCTGACATGACCCTGAGTCATGACCTGAGCCGAAATCAAGAGTCAGACACTTAACAGACGGAGCCACTGAGGTGCCCCAGTTTTGGCCATTTTGATGGAACTGATCATATGTTTATAATCAAACAGTAACTAAATATTATAATACAGTATATGAACATTAAATAAGCATTATTCATGTGGAATTATGTGTTTGAGTAATTCCATATAAAGAATGGACACAGCCTGAGTAGAAGAATTGAATGTCACCTCTTCTCTGAAACTGTTTCTGAGTTGTCTGTGTAAAATTACTCATTCCATCTTGTTTGCTCCCCGAGGATAGCCCGCATTCACTTGCTGTGCTTCTCGGGACCGCCCGCTGCACACTTTTCTCTCCAGTCGATTGCGAGCTTTGCGAGAATAGGAACCCCATCCATATAAGTTATATTTAACGAGAACTTGGTATGTGCAAACCACTTTACGTGTATTTAGTCCTCTGAATAGTCTTATAAGATAAAGATTTTGTTCCCATTTTAAAGATGATAAGCCAAAGCAGAGAAAGTTACGAATTGTCAAGTCACAGAGAGAGAGAGAGAGAGAGAGAGAGAGAGAGAGAGAGAGGTAGGGCTGGGATTTGGAAGTAATGGTCTGATTCCCAACTTACTCTTGCATAATCTAAGACATTATGCTACCTTGCACCTCACATAGTAAGATAGTTCAGTTCCTTGAATTGGTAGTGGTCAAATTCTTTCAAAATCCAACAGATAAACTATATGTATGAAATGCAACCTTTTTTTTATTGCAGTTTTGTTTTGTTTTTAGAATTTATTTTTAAGGAAGGTTATTGCCTTACTCTTTGGATTATGCTTCTTTCCAACTCAGGAAAAGGGTTGAAATGCCTCCAATTAGGTAATCAAACAATGTAAGCTGTAAACTGTTGTGATAGCCTCAAACTTCAAACAGGTCCCATTGATGTTAGAGGGAGAGAAAAGAAGGTAAAATGAAGGTCTTATTTTGAGTTTATTTTCCTAATAGATGTAATTAATTTTGCAGAACTCAACAGGTGCGCTCAGAAGGCCAGGGTGTAAATGCCATCTACGTCGTGAATAAAAAGAAGTGGACAAAGTGGATTTCATGGAAGAACTGAGCCACCATACTGCATTCATTGCTGTATTCAAGAAACATTTGTTGGATGCCAGTCTGTTTAGAGCTCGTCACGGAGAAACTCAAAATGGAAGTTGCTGAATAGTACCTCTGCTTACCTTTGAGCCATCAGGAAGTCTGGGAATTTCACTCTGTAGTTTGCACTTTGGTGATTTTTTTTGGATAACTTCTCACTTCTTCTTAAAGAAGCTAATAGTGACTCGCCGGGAAGGATTGTGGCTCACACTCTCCCTGCTTTCTGGTGATACCTCCAGGGCTACTCTCATAAGCGTTGGTCAATAAATATTTGCTGAATGGATAAATAAGTGGAGTCAATCAACTGAGAGAGTTTGACTATTCCCAGTAAAAAATAGCAAGACATTACATTTTACTAAATTGGAACATTGGTTTGATTTGAAGATTTTAGATACTGTTAAGGAATTCATCATTTCTCTTTTCCTTAGTTCACATTTGTCTTCTTTTTCCTCCTTTTCTCCTTTCAATCTTTTTTCTCTTTCTCTACTTTTCAGTTTCCCCCCTAATCCTTTTCCAACTACTGAGTATGTCCCCATGATGGCTGTCATCAACCAAATAGATACCTGTGCTTATGAGGAAAATAATTGAATTTTAAAAACGTGATTTTGGGGACGCCTGGGTGGTTCAGTAGGTTAAGCATCTGCCTTCAGCTCAGGTCATGATCCCGGGGCCCTGGGATCAAGTCCCATGTCGGGCTCCCTGCTCAACGGGGAGCCAGCTTCCCCCTCTCCCTCTGCCTGCCGCTCCCCCTGCTTGTGCTCTCTCTCTCTCTTTCTCTCTCTGACAAATAAATAAAATCTTTAAAAAATGTGATTTTGCTATTAGGTTATTTAGATTTGAGATGTTAGTGAGGTATTAGCAAGTTGTGATGTGAGAATATAAATTAAGAGAGAAGTTGGGGTTCTCACAGAGATTTGGAATTTATCCAGCATGAAGGTAATATTTGAAGGTATGGGAACAGATGTGACCACACTGCCTTAAACATAGCACCAAAGTTTACTCTGAAACACTAGCTCTTCTACTGGAATGAACACTAATGGCAACCTACAGTTAAGAGCGCTTGCCCTGTGCCTGCATTGTTCTTAGCCATGCAGTCATTTGGTTCCCACAGCAATGTTGATACTAGAATCTGATTTTGCAGAATGTCTGCTATTTCTGGTAATATTCATCCAGTTGCTATCCATCCAATTTCATTTTTTCTCATTGTGTGATTTAGGACCAATTTTTGAACTCTTCTAATATATACATAATTTTCTGTTTCCATGATCATATCTTTATGTCTTTCATCATTACTGCTACCAAAACTCGCATGCTTTTTTGTTTTGTCACTTAATTTTACGCATAATGGTAATCACAGAAATCACTGGTTGAACAGACATTATGCTATTTATCTTATCGAAACCTCATAACAGCCATACGAGGGACTTCCATTATTATTGCCATTTGCCATATGAAAAGATGGAGGCTTAGTAAGGATCATTAATTTGTTCAAGAAGGCACAGCTAGTCAGGTGGAGTTAGAAACAGTGTCGAGACACAGATGCGATTCATCAGCTGTCTAACTCTGTCTGATGATACTGTCTCTTCTCTACTTTTTCTTGCAGCTGATAAACATGCTTAAGGCTCCTGCATTCTTTCTCTTTTTTTCTTTTTTTTTCATTGTGGTATACTCAACATACAACACGATACTAGTTTTAGGTGTACAACATGATTCGGTTGCAAAACAACCAAGACAAAAAGTCCAGTTAATGTCTGTCATCATGCAGTTGTGATTTTTTTCTTGAAATGAGAGCTTTCATTATGTAATCTCCTAGCTACTTTCAAATATTCATTAGAGTAAAATTAACTGCAGTCATCATGTTATACATTACATCCCTATGACTGATCCATTTTGTAGGTGAAACTGTGTACCTTTTAAGGTGCTTTACTCATTTAATGCAACCTCCACCCCCTACCTCAGCAACCACCAATCTGTTCTCTATAGCCATTAGGATTGTTTGTTTTTTGGATTGCGAATATAAGTGAGATCATCTGGTATTTGTCTTTTTCTATCTGATCTGTTTCACTTAGCATAATGCCCTCAAGGTCTGTTCACATTGTCACGAGCGGCAAAGTTTCATTCTTTTTTATGGCTGAATGATATTCCAGTGTGTGTGTGTACCACATCTTCTTTACCCTTTCATCCATCAATGGACATTTAGATTGTTTCCATATCTTGGCTGTTGTAAATAATACAACAATGAACATGAGGGTGCATATATCTTTTCAAATGAGTGTTTTCGTTTTCTTGACACAAATACCCAGAAGAGGAATGGCTGGATCATATGGTAGTTTCATTTTTAACTTTTTGAGGAATTTCCACAGTGTTTTCCACAGTGGTTGCACCGATTTACATTCCCACCAGCAGTGTGCAAAGTTTTTCTTTTCTTTACATCCTTGCTAACACTTGTTATTTCTTGTTTTTCTGTTAACAGCCATTCTCACAGGTGTGAGGTGATATATCATTGTGAAGACTCCTGCATTCTTTTTTTTTTTTTAAAGATTTCTTTATTCATTTTAGAGAGAGAGAGGGCTCGCATGGGCATGAGTACGGGGAGGGACAGATGGAGAGAATCCTCAAGCAGACTCCCGGCCGAGTGCAGAGCTTGACGTGGGGCTCGATCTCAGGACCCTGAGACCACAGCCTGAGCTCAATCCATGAGACCATGACCTGAGGTCAAACCAAGGGTTGGACGCTCAACCAACTGAGTCACCCACTCACCACAAGACGCCTGCATTCTTTTTTTTTTTTTTTTAAGATTTTATTTATTTGACAGAGAGAGACACAGCAAGAGAGGGAACACAAGCAGGGGGAGGGGGAGAGGGAGAAGCAACCTTCCTGTGGAGCAGGGAGCCCGATGCGGGGCTCAATCCCAGGACCCTGGGATCATGACCTGAGCCGAAGGCAGATGCTTAATGAATGAGCCACCCAGGCGCCACCAAGACACCTGAATTCTTGACGTTACATCATTCTCTTGCTTTCATCCTTTCTCATGACATTCTTTCTAGCCAAGCTTCTTTGGAGAACAGCCTGCAATCACTCTACCTGCATCCTTCTTTCCCATTGTGCTCTGGTCCTCACCCCACTGACTCACACGGCTTTGGCCAACATGCCCATGGCTAAACCCAGTGGATTCTTCAACCCTTTCCTCATATGTTCCTATTACTAAGCTAATTTTTGAAAATGCTCTAATCATATAATTTCCTTGACACAATTTTTCTTTGGTCTTCTCTTACCTCAAGCTTCTCTTGTAGGTGGTGATACCAAGGGTTCTCTCGTAGTTCATGGTGAATACTCTCCCTATGTGTTCCATTCACGTTTCCCATTTTAACTACTACCTATATTAATCCTTCCCAAATCTATATATTTATCTGTGAAATTTCCTCCAAAGTACAGATTCATGCCAATTCCTTTCTGGATATGTACATTTGGATGTTTCTTGAGCACTTTAAAGTCAACCATTCTGGTAGGATCACTCACATGTTTTTTATAACCTGCTCTTCCTCCTGTGTTTCTGATCACAGCAAACAGTAACACCATCTACTCACTCATCCAGACCAGAAAACTGGAGTCACTCTAGATCCTTCCCTTCACCATCTTTTATATTTCACTACTTAAATGCATCTTACATTCATCCCATTCTCTATGTTTCTGGATGTATTGTTCAAATTTGATTCTCCAGTATCCAATTTCACCCTTATCAAACTTACCATTCATACTGTTGCCAGAGTAATTTATCTGACAGCACTCTTCACTCCTTCATGTGCTTCACTTATTTGTATAATGTTTTTAGTAACCCCAATTTAACACACTGATGCTGGAGTGCTCTCTTAAAACCAAGCCATATAGGTACCCTGCAGCACAAGCATGATTATGTCACTTACTTCCTAAGACCCTTTAATGCATTCTGATGGCAGCTAAGATGAAAATTTAAATCATCTATGACCTTCAAGCAACTGCTGGTGCCCCCTGCTTGTTTCTCAACCTCGTTTTGAACCACTTGCCATCTTGTTCTCCACATATACCTTCAGTTTGTGGGACCTGCTATGCTGCTTCCTGCCTCAGGGCCCTTGTATGTGCTACTCCCTCATTGCTACTCCCTCCCCTCCTCCTTACCCTGGAACACATATACATTTAAATGAAAATAAAATGAAAGTTTATTATTGATGTCATTCTAGGATCTCACAGAACTATGTCTCCTTCAGAGGACTTGCTTCAGTTTATAATTAGATAATCATAAATATGGTAATTTGATTAATGGCTATCTTCCTCATTTCCCTGTTAGGCTAAAAAAATGACAGCTCTGCTTATCATAGCAACCCTGCATCAGTTCCGTGCATATAGTAGGCACTTAACACATGCTAATTAAATGAATGTTCTTTTTAGTATTTCTGATGTTTTAGGTGACCTTCTTTTTTTCCTCAGAGAATCATCTTCAACAGACCCTCATTTATCTAGAAGAAATGGCAAATGGGGTTTTCTGATTGTAAAGAAATCTCGATCTCCCTTAAAACATGCAACACACACACACACTCTGCAAGGAGGAAAGTACATGTGGGGAAGGCAGATGTTTTCATTGAAGTTTTAATTTCATTTGGGATTTTCTCACAGGAAGAATGTGTTTCCTCTACCATACTTGGTTCTGAGGCATTAACTACCACCATCCCTCTTTATATTCTGTGCCAAGAGGAAAACATTCCCTTCCTTTATTTACTCTTAGCCCTGTTGACATTTTCCCCCTAAAAAGCATTTTCTCAGTAATATGGAAGAACTGCGGTAAATATTGAAGCTCCCAAGGAACAGACGGGTTGCTGAGCATAGTCTCACTCCTTGTGAGGATGGCAGATTTGTTTCCCCTCTCACCACATCTCTGATCCATTGGTAGTGGCTGCCTGGAGACATGTGTGAAAGGGAATCTGAGGGCATGGCCAGTCTCGGTGGGAAAGTGCTCTGTGACTAATTCATTCAACTTATTGAGCGCGTGTTATATAATTAGCAGGCTGGCCAGGGGTGTGGGAGGAGAGTCGGCAACCCGGCTAGTCCTTCTCTATACACGAAGGGCTGATACAATTTTATAAGTAACTTGCTTATTTTATTTCTCCCCTTACTCAAAGCTTATCCTTCATTTGCATGATTTTGGACACCATTTTGACTTCCTGATTTCAGATTTCAGAAGCAGGGCTAATAGAGAATTTCATTTTGTCACTGGACAAGAATCAAAAGCTCTTTCCTCACTAAAACCCCCAAATTTTCATGACTTAAGCCACATATACACTTTCTCTCCTCCTTTTTTTCTTTCCTCTTTCCCTCCTCCAGTCTCTTTCTTTTTTTTTAAGATTTTATTTATTCAAGAGAGAGAGTGTGAAAGTGGAAGTGGCAAAGGGAGAGGGAGAAGCAGACTCCCCACTGAGCAGGGACCCCTGAAGCAGGGCTTGATCCCGGGACCCCGGGATCATGACTGGAGCCAAAGGCAGATGCTTAACTGACTGAGCCACCCAGGCGCCCCTCTTCCCTCCTCCCTTCCTCCTTGCTTCCTTCCTTCCTGCCTCTCTGCCTGCCTTCCTGCCTTCCCTCCTTCTCTCTCTCTCTTTCTTTCTTTCTTTCTTTTTTAGAGATATACTTTGCTCCCATCTAATTTGTACTGACAGGTCCATGACCTCTCTTGAGCCCCTGTGAAAAGTCTGGCCCTAAAACTTATGGTAGGTGGAGACTGCTTGCTGTTTGTCTAACATCCATTTTTCTTTCTTTCTTTTTTTAAATTTTATTATGTTATGTTAGTCACCATACAATACATCATTACTTTTTGATGTGGTGATCCATGATCCATTGTTTTCGTATAACACCCAGTGCTCCGTGCAGTACGTGCCCTCCTTAATACCCATCACCAGGCTAACCCATCCTCCCTCCCCCCGCAAAAAACCCTGTTTGTTTCTCAGAGTCCACAGTCCTTCATGGCTCATCTCTCCCTCCGATTTCCCGCCCTTCATTTTTCCCTTCCTTCTCCTAATGTCCTCCATGCTATTCCTCATGTTCCACAAATAAGTGAAACCATATGATAATTGACTTTCTCTGCTTGACTTTTTTCACTTAGCATAATCTCCTCCAATCCCATCCATGTTGATGTAAAAGTTGGGTATTCATCCTTTCTGATGGCTGAGTAATATTCCTTCGTATATATGGACCACATCTTCTTTATCCGTTCGTCTGTTGAAGGGCATCTCGGCTCTTTCCACAGTTTGGCTATTGTGGACATTGCTGCTATGAACATTGGGGTGTGTATGGCCCTTCTTTTCACTACATCTGTGTCTTTGGGGTAAATACCCAGGAGTGCAATTGCTGGGTCATAGGGTAGTTCTATTTTTAAATTTTTGAGGAACCTCCACACTGTTTTCTAAAGTGGCTGTACCAACTTGCATTCCCACCAACAGTGTAAGAGGGTTCCCCTTTCTCCACAACCTCTCCAACATTTGTTGTTTCTCTCCCTGTCTATTTTTGCCATTCTAACTGGTGTAAGGTGGTATCTCAATGTGGTTTTAATTTGAATTTCCCTGATGACTAATGATGATGAACATTTTTTCATGTGTCTGGTAGCCATTTGTATGTCTTCTTCAGAGAAAGTGTCTTTTCATATCTTCTGCCCATTTTTTGACCTGATTATTTGTTTTTTGGGTGTTGAGTTTGAGAAGTTCTTTATAGATCTTGGATACCAGCCCTTTATCTGTAGTGTCATTTGCAAATAACTTCTCCCATTCTGTGGGTTGCCTCTTTGTTTTGTTGACTGTTTCCTTTGCTGTGCAGACGCTTTTTATCTTGATGAAGTCCCAAAAGTTCATTTTTGCTTTTGTTTCACTAGCTTTTGGAGATGTATCTTGAAAGAAGTTGCTGTGGGCGACGTCAAAGAGGTTACTGCTTATGTTCTCCTCTAGGATTTTGATGGATTCCTGCCTCACATTGAGGTCTTTCATCCATTTTGAGTTTATCTTTGTGTATGGTGTTAGAGAATCGTCGAGTTTCATTCTTCTGCATGTGGATGTCCAATTTTCCCAGCACCATTTATTGAAGAGACTGTCTTTTTTCCATTGCATATTGTTTCCTGCGTTGTCGAAGATTATTTGACCATAGAGTAGAGGATCCATATCCGGGTTCTCTATTCTGTTCCATTGGTCTATATGTCTGTTTTTGTGCCAGTACCATGCTGTCTTGGTGATCACAGCTTTGTAATATAGCTTGAAATGGGCAACATGAAAACCCCAGCTTTGTTTTTCTTTTTCAACATTTCCTTGGTGATTCAGGGTCTTTTCTGATTCCATATAAATTTTAGGATTGTTTGTTCCAGCACTTTGAAAAATGTCATCGGAATTTTGATTGGGATGGCATTGAAGGTATAGATTGCTCTGGGTAGCATAGACATTTTAACAATGTTTATTCTTCTGATGCATGAGCATGGAATATTTTTCCATCCTTTTGTGTCTTCTTCAATTTCTTTCATGAGTGTTCTGTAGTTCCTAGAGTATAGATCCTTTACTTCTTTGGTTAGGTTTATTCCGAGGTAGCTTATGGTTTTTGGTGCTATTGTAAATGGAATTGTTTCTCTAATTTCTCTTTCTACAGTTGCGTTGTTAGTGTATAAGAAAGCAACTGATTTCTGTGCATTGATTTTGTAACCTGCCACATTACTGAATTGCTGTATGAGTTCTAGTAATTTGGGGGTGGAGTCTTTTGGGTTTTCCACATAAAGTATCATGTCGTCTGCAAAAAGAGAGAGTTTGACTTCTTCTTTGCCAATTTGAATACCTTTTATTTCTTTTTGTTGTCTGATTGTTGTTGCTAGGACTTGTAGTACTAGGAACTTTCTCCAGAATAGACCACATACTGGGTCACAAATCAGGTCTCAACCAATACCAAAAGACTGAGATTATTCCCTGCATATTCTCAGACCACAATGCTTTAAAACTGGAACTCAATCTCAAGAAAAAATTTGGCAGAAATTCAAACACTTGGAAGTTAAAGACCACTCTGCTCAAGAATGTTTGGGTCAACCAGGAAATCAAAGAAGAATTTAGACAATTCATGGAAATCAATGAGAACGAAAACACATCAGTCCAAAACCTATGGGATACTGCAAAGGCGGTACTAAGGGGGAAATACATAGCCATCCAAGCCTCACTCAAAAAAATAGAAAAATCCCAAATTCACTAACTAACTCTACACCTTAAAGAACTGGAGAAAAAGCAACAAATGATGCCTAAACCACACATTAGAAGAGAAATAATTAAAATTAGAGCAGAGATCAATGAATTAGAAACCAGAAACACAGTAGATCAGATCAACGAAACTAGAAGCTGGTTCTTTGAAAGAATTAATAAGATCGATAAACCGCTGGTCAGACTTATCCAAAAGAAAAGAGAAAGAACCCAAATTAATAAAATTATGAATGAAAGGGGAGAGATCACAACTAACACCAAGGCAATAGAAGCAATTATTAGAAATTATTATCAACAACTATATGCCAATAAACTGAGCAATCTGGATGAAATGGAAGCCTTCCTGGAAACCTATAAGGTGCCAAGACTGAAACAGGAAGAAATTGACAACCTGAATAGGCCAATAACCAGTAACGAGATTGAAGCAGTGATCAAAAACCTCCCAAAAAATAAGAGTCCAGGGCCTGATGGATTCCCTGGGGAATTCTACCAAACATTCAAAGAAGAAATAATACCTATTCTACTGAAGCTGTTTCAAAAAATAGAAACAGAAGGAAAACTTCCAAACCCATTCTATGAAGCCAGTGTTACCTTAATCCCCAAACCAGGCAAAGACCCCAACAAAAAGGAGAATTTCAGACCGATATCCCTGATGAATATGGATTCCAAAATCCTCAACAAAATCTTAGCTAATAGGATCCAACAATACATTAAAAGGATCATCCACCATGACCAAGTGGGATTTATGCCCGGGATGCAAGGGTGGTTCAACATTCGCAAATCAACCAATGTGATAGAACACATTAATAAGAGGAGGGAGAAGAACCTTATGGTCCTCTCAATTGATGCAGAAAAAGCATTTGACACCATACAACTTCTTTTCTTGATTAAAACTCTTCAGAGTATAGGGATAGAGGGAACATTCCTCAAGTTCATAAAATCCATCTATGAGAAACCCACAGCAAATATCCTCAATGGGCAAAAGCTGAGAGCCTTTCCCTTAAGATCAGGAACACGTCAAGGATGCCCACTTTCTCCACTATTGTTCAACGTAATACTAGAAGTCCTAGCACAGCAATCAGACAACATTTTTCTTTCTTTCTTAATGGCCACTACTGGTCATTGGGTAGGGATGCACATTGGACACTTTCCTCCTTCTTGCACGATGCAGGATGTGATGGCTGGAATTTCAGGAATCACTTTGTGACTTGGAGGCTAGAAGTCATGAAGGTAGAGCAGAAAGATAGATAGAGCCTGGGTTCCTGCTGAATCTAGTAGAGCTACCCTTCAAACTCTGGACTGCCTACTTTTGGACATCATTTTATATAAAACAATGAGACCGTAATATGTTTAAACTACTATAGTCTGGTTTCTATTATTTGAAGCTAAATGTAATTCTTAGCTGTACATGGGTTATTCAGCTCTGGTTTCTGCTGGATTCTTTTATTATATGCTTATTCATGTGATACCTTTCTCTTTATTCAGAAAGGAATCTCACATCCATTGTTCCTGTAAGACTGTGTAAGTTCTATGAAGGCATGGAATGTGACTATTCTACAGTTTTTCCTGTGTCTAGTATACTGTCTGACATGGAGTAGTTGGCTGAATAAATAGCTGATGTCTGAGTGAATTTATAATAACACATACTTTCTTCAAATACAAGTTATATTAAAAAGAATTAACAATTGTAAAATGATCAGAGAGCCAATCTCTCAATGTTTAATTGAATATTCTGCTTACCTAAAGGTCAATAAATACTGTATGTAGTTGTAGGTTTTTTGGAATAAGGAAAAAAAATAATGTTTAACATTAAAACACACTATAGTTTGGGGCACCTGGGTGGCTCAGTCAGTTAAGTGTCTGACTCTTGGTTTTGGCTCAGGTTATGATCTTATGGGTCCTGGATTGAACCCTGTGTCCAGCTCTGCACTCAGCGGGGAGTTTGAAGATTCTCTCCCTCTGCCCCTCTCCCAAATCACGCGTGCATGCGCTCTCTCTTTAAATAAATCAATCTTTTTAAAAAAAACACAATATAGTTTGACATTTGATAATTTGTAAGAAATTTGAATTTGATATTTATGAACTTAACTATAATAAGAGTAATGTTTCTTTAATGTGCCTTCACTTAAGAACATTCCACACTCTCCATGGCTTACAGAAAAGAAAGCATATTTAAAGCTTCCCATGATGTATACCTGTACTTTTTAGCTTGAATTTTTGCTGAATGCTTCCTACATATTGAGCTAAGTTACAGTTGTTTTACATGCACTGGCAGATGTAATCTTACTGATGAAGCAAGAATTATGTTTTTCCTGCTCTGCAGTTGAGAGAACTAAGTTACAGAAAGCTTAAGTTAACTTGTTGGTCTTAAAGCTAACAAGCTATATGATACTTTATTTGATATTTTTTTAGGGATGTGTATGTGTACATTCATTCCTATGCTTATCCATTCATCAGACACAAATTATTGTCTCTTTGTTTGTTTATTGGATGGTTACTCCCTGCCAGGCGCTGTGCTAAGCTCCGGGGAAGTAGAAATATTCAGTTCTCCACATTAGGATATATACAGTACAATGCAGCACGATAAATGTTTTGATAGAGAGGTGCACCCGGGCTTTCCAACTAGAGTTTGGATAGGGGAAAGGAGAGATTCCAGAGGCTTCCAGGAGACAGTGGCAATGTTAGAAAATTACAAGACTTTTGGATTTGGCCAGCTAAAGAACAGGGAGAATGGAGTGTTCCATACCAAGGAGGGAGGCATGTAAAAGCATGAGGGTAAGGAAGCATGGCTTATTCCAGAAAACAAAAAGTAATGAATGTGGCAGAGGTACAGCCTGGAGTGGGCAAAATGGAGAGACATGTGGTGACCAACTGTGGCCAGGTCATTGAAGGCTTCCTTCACCCAAGAGAGCTCAGATACTAGCCTATATGTACTAAGGAGACCAAAAAAGAGCACGGTAGTTACCTTTATAGTTCAATAGAATAATTGCCTGCAGTGTGGAGAATAGCAGAGAATAACACCTGAAGACTCAGGTAAGGGTGAATGAATTAGGATCCCACCATACTGTTTGAATTCAAATTTAACGGAAACGAGATCTCCCGTAAATTTCAAATGCTGATCCCCATTTAATTCTGAAAGACTGTAAGCCCATGAAGTATCAGCATTATGGTTGAATATTTCAAATAGGGTCAAATTTGTATTTTCCACCCTAGTGAGAAGAAACAGAGAAGTGTATAATACAAAATGGTAGATAGCTTCAACGAGTTAATTCTATTTTTGAATTTAGGAATTTCTAATATCACAAAAATATATTCCCAATCCACAAGTGGTGCTATGGAGAAATGTTTAGGAGAGCCTCAGGAAGTGTCCTACTGTTCCACGCTGATCTTGCCTTTTTGTCCATGGCCTTCCTCTATTATATTCCATTCTGGGCATTGCCTGCTAACTTCTCAAAAAGATGCATAAAAACAGCTTTTCCTCAAACATTCTGGATGGAAGTATTCTATTAAAAAATTGCAATCCTCCCATTTTCCTCTGCAGAATATGAAATGAAGACAAGAAACAGGCGCTCTCAAACAGATCGGTCAGTGGTATCCATCCAAACCCAAAAAGCTCTGAAAAACTGAAGTGTTTTCATAGTTGATTTATCAGCAATACCTGCCTAAATCTGAACCCATGTAGCCACAAAATCTGACCCGAGCTGATGAAAGGTTATTTTATAATCTGCATTTCACTTGGTGTGAAGAATCACACACTTTGCTGAAGAAGTATTAATATGTTTGACACTGCTTGTAGGGTTACATAAGACGCCACATATGCACTTTATTGCCTTTTAAAGTGTTTCCCTTAAAAATTTAATTTTGAGGCTTGTAGATTCACATGCAGTTGTAAGAAATAATAGATGCAGTATACCTTTCACCTAATTTCACCCCATGGTAACATCTAGCATATCTTTAGGACAGTAGCATAACGGAGACATTGACATCGATACAATCCATTGACCTTTTTTGGGTTTGGCCAGTTTTATATACACACTTTCTGGCATGTGTTTCTGTGTGTATTTAGTTCCCTGCAATCTTGTCCCATGTAGGTTTGCGTGACCGGCACCACAGTGAGATGCGGAAGAGTTCATCCCAGGGATCTTTCAGGGCTACAATACTATTACAGCCACAGTACTCCCCCTCTGCCTCAACACTGGCAACCACTCATCTGTCCTCTGTAATTTTATTATTTCAACAATGCTAGATAAATGGAATCATCACAGGACCGTCTGCGACTGGCATTATTCACTCCGGATGATACTTTTGGAAATTCATGCAAGTTGTGGTATGCCTTTTAATATCTGAAAATTCTGAACTCCAAACCCTTCTAGTCCAGAGGTTTTGGATAAGAGGTTGCCGAGCTGCCCTGAAGGGCTGCCGCCACAGACAGAGCCCCGCCTGCTCTTGGAACCATCCAGGAGCTGGGCTGGCAGGACCTCGGTGGCTGTGCTCTCATCAGCTGTGGGGTCTGGAAACAGTTGGAAACATACGTTTATGGTGTCTGCTGCCCCTGCGACATTGCATCGTGTTGCAGCCCTTTAGTCCATGTTCACAGCCAGCTGCCTCGCCTGCCTTCGCCTGGGTTTCTCACTCTCACTGCATTTTCCCTCCTGGCCCGCAGTTCAAGCCCGAAGTAAGCAATCTGCTTTCCTTTTGTTTCTATCAGCCTCTTTCCCTGGGACCGCACCTGGCTTCCTATATCACTTACATGGACTCCAATCAGCTGCAGATCTAGGACTCAGGGCTCGGATTTCAGCACTTGCCCGCCGCAGATCTGTGTTGTGTTCTCTCTGCCCCTCAGGCTCGGAAAGTTGGATATGGGGTCTTTCCTGGAGCGCTTACAAGTTTGGATTCTCATCATCATTAGAAGAAGTTCTGAAGTCGATAAAATTAAACCATAAGTAGAGCGACCGCTTATATTCTACAGCAAAATTGCCCCATCGAGGCTGATATAAGTTCAAAGCATACTTTGGCAAATTCCATAGTGGACACCGCCATTAAATGTAATAAGATAATGTTCTATTCTTGACATTTGACTTAAACTTATCTCTGAGAAGTGTGTGTGTGTGTGTTCCTCTAAAATTGCTAATGATACTTAGGGAAAAGGATACAAGGCAGAATGACCCAAGGAAGGGCATTTATCACGTTCATCCTTGAGTCTCCATTCTCTTTCCAGCCTGCTGCAATGAAAGACATGAAAATTGTCAATGTTATAATGCCATTGTCCCAGTCGACCTTGATTAAAAATGCCTTCCTGGGTGCTTGGGTGGCTCCGTCATTAAGCGTCTGCCTTCGGCTCAGGTCATGATCCCAGGGTCCTGGGATCGAGCCCCGCATTAGGCTCCTTGCTCTGCGGGAAGCCTGCTTCTCCCTCTCCCACTCCCCTTGCTTGTGTTCCCTCTCTCCTTTCTCTCTCTGTCTGTCAAATAAACAAATAAAATCTTTAAGAAAAATAAAATAAAAATGCCTTCCTTTTGGAGAAAGCTGAACTGAAGGAGTTGTTGGATCACCAAGATTTTGTGTCTAGCCCTACAGCTATTTAAAAAACACACATCCAGGTGAAAAGTAAAAACTTGATTTCTAATAAAATCCATGGAATTTGTTCAGGTGAAGTGATGATCTGGGAAATTTCCAGATGTTTCAATGTTTCCCTTTTCCACCTGGTGTTTGCCATTGTGTAGAACAGTGTAACATTGTCCTGTGATACTTTTGGTTAGCACTGACTGGCCACAATTTTGCTTGGGAATGTCAGTAGGATCCACTGATCCCTTGAAGAAGTGAATTAGGAATGAAGAGGGAAGAGAAGAAGAAAAGGTAATATTTAATCCTGACTCACTTTCTCATCCAAAATATTGTTAGTCTTCTTTCCAAAGAGAATGAATGACACAGATTTGGCAACTAAGAAAGAAAATAAGGGCAAATTAAAAACATCTAGGGTAATTTGAGCAATCTTTTAAATATCTATACAGAAGAAATGGGAAAACTGAATATGCATTTTTTAGGGTGCATGGAAGAAAGGAGAAAAAACAAATAAGCCAGTTTTCCCTCCTTTAAAATGTTTTGAGTCTTTTTGTCTTTTTGGAAACTCCTCCCATTTTCTCTAAAAATCTCCCAGAATAGCAATGAGATGAGCTCCTGTCTGTGATTTTTACCTTCGGTTAAAACAGTTTTTCTTTATTCAAGTGCATTAGCACTGAAGAAACAGCCACATTGACAGGCCTTTGCTTTTGCTTTGCATGTCGAAGCTACTTCCTGAAAAATAATTTTTATTCTACTTCGCAAATCTATTCACAGTTGAACGAGTCATACAGTGCATAAAATAAAAAGTACACAAGGGAGTGGATGTGTCCGGCTGGTTACCCGTGATGGAATTGGTGAGGTTAGGGTAAATGAACATGAAAATAAAAGCCAATGGGTTTCTATTTTTTTTTTCTTAGTCTAAATTATAGACATACCTATTTGTTGTCCTTATCATTTGTTTGTCTCAAATATTTAAATCACGACTTCCAGTAGACCTTAGAGCCTTTTTACTACTGGGTATCCAGAACAGTGGCTGGCACAAAGTGGGTGCTGAATAAATATTTACTGACCAAATGCATGCATGAATGAGGATCTCTGCATTTATTCTCTCCCAATCCTTAAAAAAATATCATATGACAGCCCCAGAACCTTGACCAGAGCAAGTATGACTTTCTGAGTCTGGAACTAAACGATTTATTTTGAAAAGTGGGAATGCTTTGCTTGGGGAATTTTAGTTGCACGTAATATAATAGCTACAGAAATAGAGATTTTTTTTTTTTTTTGCTATCGGGTTTAATTATCTAATTAGGATTCAGTAAGCTATGCAGAGGCAGCCCTTTGGGCCTCATTAAGCCAGCAGGGTTAGAAGTGTTACAAGTGAAGAAAATACATTTTTGAGTCAAGCCTGTTGTTGCTGAAAAGCCATTTGGTTACTACAGTACTTGCAAAGAGGGAACAGTCTTGGGGCCAGAGGGCAGGCAGGTTTCCTGGGAGCGAGGCGGTTCCGCGGGGCAGAGGAAGAGCCCATTACAACCCTGGGACTCCGCACCGGTCGGCAGCAGGGCAGGGACGGCGGGGGTCTGAGTGTGGATGCGCAGGGTCACACCAGCTTCATCTTTTGAACTAGCTGACCCCAGCTTCACTGAAGGAACAGTGAATCACAATGGCCTTTGGATTGAAATCTTAGCTCCAGTGGAACACGAACCCTTTCCCGTGGCTGCCGCGGCAGAGTTGGCTGCTAAAGCTGGGGATTCCAGCGTTTCAGTCTCCAGGGCCTTCAGATCTAAAGCTTTCTACCAGCTTGAAAGTCTCACAGAGCTGTTAAAAGAAAGAAAGAAAGAAAAAAATCGAACACACAAAGCCACAGGCCCTTCACATTTAGTTTTGCTGGACAGGGAATCATGCTAATTGGAAAACGGACCTCGAGGCCTGTTTCATAAACTGAGAGAGACTTTTGTTCTTTTTTCCTGTATTTTAAACTTGCGATTGCCGTGCCATGAATTTCATAACCAGGAAACAGAAGAGGTATTTTTGCACCTGGATATAAAATGCTGCAAGTCTCGATAATGTGGCAAGATGCTACTGTCTCACAAAAGGCCAGTTCTGTGATGTCGAGTTACACTTCCAAAATGCAAAACCACTGAGTTGTCAACAAATCTAGTTCCAAATGGCTGGATTCAAAATGAATCTAGAGGAGGTTTGTCATTTTGATGTTTCTGACGGCAGGGTATATAGCTTTATGAGGACTCTTCTCATCATTTGATATGGTTTTGTGTAGTCAGGCTGTTCTTCAAATGAAATGCATTTCCATGTGAATTTATTGGGGTTTGCAGCCCTCCACCTCTCCTGCCTGCCTCCTTGATTTTGGCTCTACTACCACTTCCTTTTATTGGCTTTTGGCAAGTTGCTGAGGGCATATGTTTTGGACTTTTCTTGCCTAATTTGTGAGATTCTGCTGACATCCAGGAAAGTGCCGCAAAAACCTGTTGCTCATATCCAAGCTTATGTGTTTCATGGCAAATCCACCGGCGCTGAGCTCAAGTTTCTTGACGACAAGGCTTATTTATGGAGAAACAGATGTGGGCAGTATTTTGTGAGACCATGCTGTTCTTTTTCTGGGAGTAACATTTGGCATTTCCACACAAAAGGGCAAATAGTTTTTAAGCATCTCCTGTTTAATGGGTCTCACGGAGGGAGTAAGGCTGTCACCCCCATCGCCGCTGGTGACTATACCATTTATCCAGCAGGTTCCATACACCAAGCAATCTGCACTGATGCATCACCTCAGAACTGCAAGGGAAATGCTCTTGTACCCATTCTGAAGATGAAGAAACTGAGGTTAAGCAAGTTTCCTAGAGTCTTAGGGAGGGGTGAAGCCAGGGTTTCAAACTTTGGACTTTCTGTGTCTAAAGTTTAGATTTTTTTCCCCCAAAGAAAGCTGGGACACAATGCTGCCCCTTGACTTTTTTTTTAATAAAGAAAATTTTGTTCTGTCATTTCTGTTCTATTTTATAACAATTAGTAAATATATATCATTTGTAGTCATTGGTGCCGTGAGTAATGAGTAAGACCTAGTTCCTGTTCTTTAAGAACTCCCAGACCAGAGCAGTGCTTATTGACCACGGTGATTTTGCCCCTCCAAGGAACAATTCCCAAGGTCTGAAGCCATTTTGAATTGGCAGGATGGGTGAGTGTGTGTGGTGTCTTGTGGGTTGAGGCCAGGGATGTTGTTAAATATCCTACAATGCGTAGACAAAACCCTGCAACAAAGAATTTTCTGGCCCTAATGTGTCAGTAGTGGTGAGGTTGAGAAACTGTGGTCTAGAAGAAGTGAGACCCTGAAACATGGTGGGATTTGTGCTGTACTTTTAAAGATAGTGGGAAAGAATGTGTTATTTATTCAAAATACGTGCTGATGCTCCCTATTGGGACCCTCCATGTGGAGGAATTATACATGCTACCCAGTTAATACCAGGCATGGCCATTTGCCTTGTTCACCAATGAAATAAGCATAGAAACTTACAGTCATTCTGTAGATTTCTTTCCCCTCTATCACAAGACTCAAGTTCCAGCCAAGGACTCCTTCACCTGGAACCTCAAATGAGGACGACATGGAGTAGACATGAAGCCCACTCCAAAGCATCGGTATCACAAGCCACAAGTAAACTTCTGTTGAAAGCACAGATTTTGAGTGTGTTCTTTCCTGCAGCATAACGTAGTCCATGCTGGCTGATATAGATGTGGTTATAACGTCAACAGGTGAGGACGAGACAGGACCGTAGTAGGAGGAAAACCTGGAAGAAAAGACTGGAGCCAGTGTATGCCAGATGACGAAGAATGGATTTTAACTTTGTGTGTGGGAGTTTTAGTGGGGGTGAGAAAGAAAATTAATGCTGAGAGAGCAGAGGGAAAGTTGATTCAGAAAGGAACAGACACAGCAGACCAGAAATCAGTTAGGCTATGGTAACAGTAGTCCCAGTGAAAGAAGCAGAAGCCTGAACATGGTGAGTGTCTATAATATAGGTGAACAGTTGGACGCTTATGCAAGGGTGATTCGGAAAGAGAAAACAATTCCTGGCCATGAAAATTTACTTGGTATGGTCAAGAAGAAGATGATGCAAAGGTGATATCAAGATTTTGAGAGTGATTATCTTGGAAAATGGTGTCACGCAAGAACATATTTTGGAATAGATGTGATGACTTCCTTTGGGAGTTTATTGAGCTTAAGATAAAGATGGGCTGTCCAGTGGGAGATGTTCAGAGGCAATTGGCTATGAGTGTCTGGACAGTGGGAATCCTGGTGTGATTTATGTATTTGGGCATCATCAGCATATGGGTGCAATTTGGGCAACGTTAGCTAGGGATAGTGACTGGAACTGAAAGAGACACTCAAGGAAAAGGAAGTCAGAGTTTGGGCGAAGAACGAACATGATAGGAAGAATTTCGGGCACTTAAGTAGACAATGCCACCATGTTGGCTGGTGAATGGCTAAGTTTGGATTGTGCAGAGGTAATTAAGAGTGTAAGGAGGCAAACTGATTCCTACTTCTTGGTGCCTTTGCTATTATTCTGAAGCAGTTAAGCTTTGGTTAAAAAAAAGTAGTACATGGTTACAAGGGCAGGAATTTGTAAACACTCAAAATGAAAGTTTAAGTTTGAAGTTTTCCTTAGTGTAAAAATGAAAACCAGAATAACAGTAGCACTTACTGGAAAAAAAAATTCTTAATTTATACTTGAAAGTTTATAGTTGTAAACTTTATTCTGTCTGTGCTCTGCCTATCAGTTAGAAGTGAGTTTGCTACATTCTTTACTTATTGGTTATATTTTTAGGTAAAGATGTTCTTGATTAAGTCATGATCAGTTTTCTTGCTTCTCTGTTTCTGGGCCTCAGGGAAACCTAAGTAGCAGACGTTCACTTAACTAAAGGTCTGAGCCTCTTGTTCGCGCTATTCTCCACCTCCTCCCAGGTTCACAGGCAAGACACCCATCAGTCTTAAAGTTTGGCCACGGCAGCTCCATGGATAATATGGATTGGTGATATGTCATATTCCCCTAGCATAAGTCAGAACACCACTTATTTTTCTCTTTCTCTGGCTTCACACTTCAGTATATTAGGATCCTGGGACACCATGGCAGAGAAATGCTCACCTAATGGTCCACCATCAGCCTGCTGGTGGCTGCAGGAATTACAGACAGAGCACCTGAGAGAAGTCACAGGGATGCATGTGATTGTCTTAGGGAGAGACAGCATTGAACAGGCTGGTATTAAATACTACACTTCTCTGTGAAAATAGAACCTGCCCTTCTTCTGAAAGCAACACTAACTGGAGTGATCTCATCTGGAATAATAATTTCCTTTCATTCCTCAGCTGCACCAGTCTGTCAGTTTGTATTTACTGTGATGAAAGAGCCGGGGACCTTTCTCAGATTGGGAGAGTTTAGAACACAGTCCTCTTTCAGGACATCTGGTAAATTATCAAATAAGGCCAGTCCTTTGGAGATCTTGCAATTTCCACCGGAAAAGGCCATTTCATCTTTTATTTTCTGTGCCTAAACTATCTTATCACCATCAGTAGAACATCTCCTCTGACTGCACAGTAAATTGGAATTGTGGAGCTAGGTTATGGAGCCTCATGACTCCAGGCCCTGAATTCCCAAGATTCTGCCTCATTTCCTTTTTCGGGGGCCCAGCATCCTCTGCAGCAACCTCTGTTTCTCTTCATGCTTCTGACCGTTCCTTTCCATCTCTTTGGAAGTGTTGTACACATTGTCATGAACATGGCAGCTCACTGGTATTAGTGGGGGACTACTAATATGATCAGCTAATCACCGGAATATATTACAGGGAGCGGCCATCTCAATCAGCTTTTCCCTACGTGGTATATTTTCTTGTTGATGCAGACCTTCCAGAGATATAAAGCGTTAACCCAAATAACTGTCGTCAGCAGAATAATGTTTAGGAGTGGGGAGGACATATTTTTGAGAAGCCCTCAGACCTCCTTTTAATTATACCACTTTACTGATCAGCAACTTTTCCTCTCCACTCTGTGTGAGGAGAATCATAATTGAATGCCATTTTGATGCAGGTTGAGCAGAGATAAAGCCCTGGCCCCTTTTTAGTATTGTTGCATGAAAATTAACGATTAGGGGTAATCGGATGATTTAGCTTTAAACAGTTTTCTAGGTTCAAACTCTTCTATTATAATTCATAGTGCGGAAACTCTGAATAATTCACAAGACTCAATTAAGAAAGACGAGGAGAAGCATCAGGGTAGGCCCTGGGGAGGAGGGTGGGGTGCCCAGTCTTGTCATTTTCTTACTGATCGTCACTCCTTCTCCCCAATGGCAGCGTAGTAGGGACGATATGGCAAGCTGCTCTGTGAGTGGTGGTGGGTGATGTACTACTATTATGCTCAGGATGAAATGAGGGAGAATAAAGGTGAAGAGATGAGGAAGAGAAACATGAGCAGGGTATGGCTCAGACAGCAGAGGGATGTGCCCCTCCCGAAACCATTCAGGAACTGGTCTTGGGTTGGGGAGTAGCTGAAGCCAGGGAGTGAGAGAAGGCCTATGATGAGGGCATCCAACAAACACCAAGAGCAGGAGCTGGACACGGGAGTCCTGCCTGATGCCCTGTATCTGGCTGCTTCGCTATGAGAAGAGATCTGCCCCTTGCCCGCACTTTGGGATTTCATGAAGTTCCCCATGAGCATGCATCTCTGCAATATTCAGACCCTAAGCTGTCTTTGGTCCTGATAGGCTATAAGAGAGGTCAAATCTCTGCTCTTTTGGAGGCCAGAAAGGATGGGAGAAGTGTATACTTCTGTTATCTACAGAATGGGATTAAACAGATGAACTTACTCACCCCGGGGTCTCCCAGGAAGAGAAAAGAATTAGTATTGGGGCCATGTATTTTTTAATTTCACAGCTTGGGCTTTCCATATTCACTCTGTTGTGTTCAAGTGCACAAAACACCAATGCTGCAAATACTAAAATACAACTAGTGATTCTTCTTATGTGTTTTCTCTTTTCTCAGCTCTACGTATGTTCTGGGTCCCTCTTGTGGTGGCTGGGATGGACCAGGCAAGGGTGTCACACCAAAGGGCCTGCGTGGAGGTGTCAGGTCCTCAGGCTAGCTGGATCAGTGAGGCCTTTGCCAGTGACGGTAACAACATTCAAGATGAGAGAATTCATATCATGGGTTAAGAGTAAAACAGAGCAGTCTGAGGAAAACTGAAATAATCAGAAAAGAACTTGCCCAGATGGGCACTACCCCATCTAACTGCAAACAGCATCTGTGCTGCCATAATCTGCTTTCCTGGCTGCTTCAATAGATGAATTTTTGTGCCCTCAATACAACCAAGCTCTCCACTTTTTCACTAGATGCCATCAGCTCTCTATCAAAGGACATCACTCCAGCAATTCTTTCTTCTATCTAGGACAAATTTTTACTCTCTACTGGTAAAGACTAGTAGCAGCAATCACACGTTCTGTTATTGCCCTCGTTTTAGAAAAAAAAAATCTTCCCTTGACTCTTTCTCTTTTAGCAACTCCCCCTTTGTAGCAAATATTGAAAATTTCCTTTCTTCCAATTCTATTTTCAACCCACTCCAATTTGACTTTATCCCGGACTACACTACCGAGACTGCTCTTGCCACGGGGACTCAAGACCTCCATGGTGCCAAAACCAGGGGTCAATTTTCGGTTTCCATTTTAACCCACCAGCAGCAGATAGAGCTGGTCACATTCTTTCCTCTGAAATACCTTCTTCACTTGACTTCTAAGGTGCCATACTCTCCCAGTGGTTTGTCTTACAGTCTAGACTCTCCTTTTCTATCTTGCTTCTTCTTTCTTTGGTTCTTGGCCTCCTACACAGAACACCAGCATTCACCCTTGATCCTCCTCTCTTCTCGGTCTACGCTGACTCCCCTGAGGCTGTAATTCAGTCTCATGGTTTACAGTGCCACCTACATTTTAAAGGCTTCCACCTTTATGTCGGTAATCCAGATCGTGTTGCTTCTCCGCTCAAAACCGTCCAGTGAATTCCCACCTTATGTAGAGTAAAAGCTGAAATCCTTCCCTGGCACCGTTACCTCCCAGAGCTCATTTTCTGCTATCCTTTCTTCTCTTATTCCCTTCTAGGCACACAGTCCTTAAGGGCTTTTGCCCTGGAACACTTTTCTCCTATACAACCATGTGGCTAACTTCTTCACTCTTTCACAATTTATTCAAATGTTATCTCTTCAGTGAGGCCTGCCCTGACAACACCTCTTAAAATTATAGCGGACTCCGTTTCCCCAGCACCCTGGAATCCCTTTACATGGTGGTATTTTTATTCCTTCCCCCCCATAATATTTATCAACTTTCAACATACCATATAACTTACTCATTTGTAATATCTATTATTTATTGTCTGTTACTTTCTAGAATGTTATTCCCACAACGGCACAGATTTTTGTCTGTCTTGTTCACTGATGCTTAAAATGTTTAGAAAAAATTGCTTGGTATGTAGTTGAGGATGCATGTATTAAATGAGTGAATGTGTAAATACTTTCCTTTAGCAGATGGAAGGTTATCACGAGGTCAGAAGCTGGAAAAATCTGAAAGTGGAGGAGCACAGGTGAAGCAAATGGTCCAGGATGAGGACCACAGACCAGCCTAAGACGGCAGAGCTTTGTTTTACGTTGTGCAGGTGGGTTCGACAGGTGTCAGTTACCACGGAGCCCTGAAAACCTAGTTTGTTGCCAATTCTGCAGAAGGCGTGGCTTCTGGAAGCTCTACTACCTTGATTTTCTCCTTTGCATACATTTTAGTTTGTTGGAATCCCTTTAAAAAACATGGTGATCAAAATGAAACACAATATTCCAGATGCACTGAGACCAGCATCCCATTAATGTACACGTTCAGCAATGTAACCAAAGAGATTGTTAACTTCCCAGGGTTAAATGACACATGACTTAGACTGAGCCTGCTCTCAGCCAAGCCACAAGTTACTTTTACTGATTTTTTTTCACATGAACCACACACACAAAATTTGGTCAATTCTATTCTTTTAACCTGTGTGTATGACTCATATTTTTTCTATGAAATTTATCTTTTCAGCTTAGATCCATTATTTCAACCTGTCAAGATCTCAATCCAGAATCTTAGGATATCCTCACAAAAAGATTATCAAGGTATTGATAAAATGTTCTGGACAGGGCCCATGGGAAAAAATCTGTGCCAAACTATTACAAGCCTTTATTTCCATATTAACAGTATCTGTTTAATACTCAGGATATATAGGTTTAAGCTGGCTATTTCTTACTGTTGCCCACAAAATTGTTACGGAATACTTTTTTCAGATGCTTTGCTGAAATTCCAAATGTCCCATGCCCGCTGGATTTTGCTGATTTTCCAGTCTAGCAATTTTACCAAAAGAGAAAACCAGGCCAGTTTGGCATAGTTTTATTAGATAAGCCTGTTTTGGCTCTTCATGAGCCCATTAGATGAGCTCACAAACCATCTTTTATTAATTCTGTCTTGAGGTCAGCCTTACTCTTTGCAATCTGAAGATTTGATTTTCTCCATCACAGTGACATCTTATCTCTGTTTATTTTCTGACATATTTGTAAGGAACCATTCTTTATAAACTATTCCTTCTGGATGGGTAGTCCTTGTCATTTAAAAATATGAAAAATTATACTATATTGTCTTATAGAAACACATATATGAAATCTTATCATACAGATTTGAGTGCTGTCTTTCTTTTCCTGTTTTGCTTGGCTCTTTTCGCTCCTTAGCCCTCTTCTTCCACTTACATTGTTGATTCTATATTAACACCTACTGTACATATTATATTTTTCCTGTATTTTAGCACACCCATATAATAGTAGGTGACCTTTATGAACTCTTAGCTTATTTCAAAGACAATCAGCTTGACTATCCTTCTGTGAGAGATGATATTACCCACAAAACTATCCTTGAAGCATCTGTTTTGTACTTTGAAACCCCAACCTAAAAGTAATAGAATAATTCATTTGTCCTTTCATTCAGTAAGATTTGCTGAGCTTCTCCCATGTACCAGGCACTGTGATAGGTTGTGCAGGAAGTCCCAACCTTTCCAAGGTGTGCTTAATCCATCTCTCCATCTTTTCTTTTGCCTCTGGGGGCGGGTCGGGGGGAAGCTCTCCTGGTTAGAAGGCTTTTGTAATGGACTGAATGTTTGCATCCTTCCCAAATTCACATGTTGAAGCCCTGCTTGGCAGTGTGGCTGAATTTAGAGAGAGGCCCTCTAAGAAAATGAAGTTAAATGAGGTTGTAAGGGCAGAGCACTGATCCTGATAGGATTACTATCCTTTGAGAATATTAATACTAATACTAATACTGAGGCTACTTCCCCAGAGGAAGATAGAGCCTGTTGGCTGAGAGCCTCCGAGTGCCACAGATTTTTACCACAATTTTTTTTTTCTTTGTGGAGAGGGGCTTGGGGTGATGAACAAGAGCATATTCTGCAGTATAGAGGGAAAATATCTTGATTTAATAACATTAAAGTTTATAAGTATTCATTATCTGAATATTGTTACTTGTGTGGCCCACTTTCTCTCAAGACTCAACCATGCAGATTCCCACTATAACATTTAGCAATATTAAATATTAGTGTGAGTATTATGAGGTGAATTGTGTTCCCTCTCCCAAACCTTCTAGTACCTCAGAATGTGACTGTACTTAGAGATAGGGCCTTTCAAGAGGTGAAGAGTTGAGTAAGTTAAAATTGGGTCATTAGCGTGGGTCCTAATCCAACCTGATGGGTGTCCTAAGAGGAAGAGGATTTTGGGATGCGACACACCAGACGTGTGCCCACAGAGGAGGGACTGAGTGAGAACACAGGGAAAAGAGGGTCACCTGCACGTCAAGGAGAGAGGACTCAGGAGAAAGCCAGGCTGCGGACACCTTGATTGTGGACGTCCAGTCTCCACAACTGTGGGAAATACACATCAGTTGTTTAAGCCACTCAGTCTGTGGTATTGCGTTATGGCAACCCTAGCAAATTCATAAGGACTGGATATAAACTTGGTGTTTGCTTTGTTTTCCAATTTTCCCTTTTCCTCCTGTTCTGTAGCTACTGCAAGGACCTTGTGGTCCCTTTGCTATTTAGAAAAATTCTTCCGGTACTATAGCATAGTATCATTTCTATGAATATTAAATACTGGCAAATTCACACAAAGACCATGATTCTCTGCTAACCAAAAAGCTGGTCATCGTGGGGTTAACCAGGCATTTTAAAAAACATGTAGAGTACAACACTCTATTAAAAAACTGTTCTTCCAAGACAATGAATAACCTTGCCTAGGACACACTCTGAAAGCGCTTTTCATTTATTATGAAGTTTAATGTTTTATTTGCTTGAATTTTCCTTCCAAGTTCTGCCTATGACATTCTCCATCTCCTTTTTATAAGGACAAAATAGAAGTGTACTCATCCAGATGGTAGGAGGTTGGTAGGAACAGACCTTAGAATGAGCCTTAACACTTAAAGCCATGCTCAGTCTTCAAGGCCAAGGTGACTCAGTGTAGCATGCAGAGAGATGAAGCTGGGGTCTGGGCTCATGCCACGCGGTATTTTAAATAAATAAATAAATAAATAAATAAATAAATAAATAAATAGATAAATAAATAAGTAAATAAATAAATAAAGGGACAGAGACGGGAAATAGCTGGAGTGACTCACAACTTATTCCCTGGAGCCCAAATCTCCTTGAGGTTCCTTAGCTAAATTCCCACACTTTAGTGTATTTTATGCAGCCAGCTTCTAATCTGTTCCTTGCTCTACCACGGAAGCCTTTGCTCCACAGCTGGGGCTCATTTGGTTTGGATTTGTATCTAGAAATTGCTGTCAGTAAGAATCTTTAGGAGCTAATTGGTGAAAGTGATCTAAAAAAGGGAACCCCAGAAAGGAACCAGAAAGACTGAATTTTCATCCGTTCTTCCCCCAAGAATTTGTATTACCCTTTGCCAGGGAACAACCAGCTTTGAAGTTGGAGTAATCTCTTTTATTTAAAAGCTAAAAACCACCTTAGATGAAACACCATCAAACAAAAGTATGTTTCTCAGTCCTGCATTTGAGTATGGAGTGGCTAGTGCTTGCAATTCAAAGTCCCATTTGGACACACTTCAAAGAGGGACTCCAGGCAGAACTGCCAAAAGCTCCGCCAGCACCAGGACATACAGATTTCCAGTTACTGGGGCCTGAACTCAGTTCCTGCATCTGAGGAGGATCATAATTGCTGTCCTTTTAATCTAGTTTGCAGCCTGTCAAATGGAGGCCACTTCACAGCAGGACCCATACGTTCACAATAATAAGAGCAAAGTTTATAATGATTTGATTTCCCTTAAAAAAAATCTTTGCAGTGAAACTGGGGCTTAGCAAAAGTGCAGGTATTTAAATTGGAATAAAGGACTTCAGGAGTAGCCCAGATGATGGAAAAGCAATTCTGGCATCTACGAACTAGTAGTGGACCAGGTATAATAGTTGTGAATGTCAGTTTACAAACTGAGGTGTACGTACATATAATTTTTCTATATTTCTATAACAACTAGCTTTTTATCTCTAGATCCCATTCCATGAAGGTGGAGTAACTTGGTCTCAGTCTCTTCAGTGTCTTCAAGTCCTAATGGTGGCTCAAGGTCATCTGTACAGATCTTTCAAATAGGAAGTTTTGGAGTATCCATTATCCTGTTGGGACTTGGCCATGTGCCTAAATGACTTGCCATCTTGATGCTTCTGTACCTACCTAACCCCCTGGCACCAGCAGCTCTGTTTACAACTTGCACTGTAGAGTCTGGGACACAAGAATCATTAGGCCACTTGACACAGGGCATGTGAGGCTCACCGTGGGTCTGGACCAGCCTTTCAGCCAGTACCTCCTCGGGGTCCTGCCACTTCCTTGAGGCTCTACCAGGTGAGCATCCGTTCTTCTGCTTCTGGTGTTCTCGTACCTCTTTTGGTTTGGCCACATTTCAGGGACGGAGTAAGTGTCCTCTCTAGACTCACCAATGTTTATAACCTCATCATTTTGCCACCGTCTTTTTCTGCCCCCAGCCAGGGGGACATTTTCTACATTTGATGTAGAGGCGAGGCATTGTGAGAAACTCTACTGTCCTCAATCTCCCTGGGTTGGGCAACCCCAAATTCCTCACTTCTCTTGCTCCCAAACATTTCTATCACCAGTCCTTTCTACATCTAAAGACTTTGTCTTTGGAAACAATATCTTGGAGGATATTTCTTGTTGTTTGCTCTTTTGTTATGATATATCCTTCCCCTAGGGCAAGAAGTGCAGGGCTTGTAGGAATTGGGGTGAGGGTGGGGGAAGTAAGATGCAGAGAAGAGGCAATGAGGAAATTTTTAGGAAAAAATAGTATTGACTAACATTTCAAAAATATGATAGTACCTTAGTAGCTTCCTATTGATATACCAGAGCCCCCAGGTGACTACCCTCGGATAATGCTTGGCAACCATATCTCATCTTCTACTTGTAATTTAGACACTTCCCTTGTGTATTCTGCTGTTTGTGCCTCTGAACATACTCACTCCACCCTTATACCCTATTGATCTTAAGCAGTTCTTTGGCTGGACAACCAAAGAGCCTTGTGCTCTAAAATCTTTCTACACAAATGCTTTCCCATTCTTGAAGTCCTTCCTAACCAATCCCCAATGGCTATAGTGCCCCCCCTCCACTATTCCCTTTTCTCATGCCCTATCATTCCCCTCTCATAGCACACACATATCAGAATCGTGATTATTTAATCATGCTATTGTTTGCTAACTATTCATCGTGCCCACTATGAAGATAGGAACCCTTCTTTCTTTCTTTTTTTTTATTACCATGTAATGTATTATTTGTTTCAGGGGTACAGGTCTGTGATTCATCAGTCTTACACAATTCACAGCGCTCATCATGGCATGTGCCCTCCCCAGTGTCCATCACCCAGCCACCCCATCCCTCCCACCCCCCTCCATGCCAGCAACCCTCAGTTTGTTTCCTGAGATTAAGAGTCTCTTATGGTTTGTCTCCCTCTCTGGTTTCATCTTGTTTCATTTTTCCCTCCCTTCCCCTATGATCCTGTCTTGTTTCTCAAATTCTTCGTATCAGTGAGATCATATGATGCTTATCTTTCTCTGATTGACTTATTTCACTTAGCATAATACCTTCTAGTTCCATTCACATCATGCAAATGGCAAGATTTCATTTTTGTGATAGCTGCATAATATTCCACTGTGTGTGTGTGTGTGTATACACACACACACACACACACACACACACACCGCACATCTTCTTTATCCATTCATCTGTTGATGGACATCTAGGCTCTTTCCATAGTTTGTCTATTGTGGACATTGCTGCTATAAACTTTGGGGTGCATGTGCCCCTTTGGATCACTACATTTGTATCTTTGGGGTAAATACCCAGTAGTGCAATTGTGGGGTCATAGGGTAGCTCTATTTTCAACTTTTTGAGGAACTTTATACTGTTTTCTAGAATGGCTGCACCAGCTTGCATTCCCACCGACAGTGTAGGAGGGTTCCCCTTTCTCCGCATCCTTGCCAACATCTGTCATTTCCTGACTTGTTAATGTTAGCCATTCTGATTGGTGTGAGGTGGTATCTCATTGAGGTTTTGATTTGTATTTCCCTGATGCCAAGTGATGTGGAGCACTTTTTCATGCGTCTGTTGGCCATTTGGTTGTCTTCTTTGCAGAAATGTCTGTTTATGTCTTCTGCCCATTTATTGATCGGATTATTTGTTCTTTGGGTGTTGAGTTTGATAAGATCTTTATAGATTTTGGATACTAACCTTTTATCTGATATGTCATTTGCAAATATTTTCTTCTATTCTGTCAGTTGTCTTTTGGTTTTGTTGACTGTTTCCTTTGCTGTGCAAAAGCTTTTTATCTTGATGAAGTCCCAGTAGTTCATTTTTGCCCTTGCTTCCCTTGCCTTTGGCGATGTTTCTAGGAAGAGGTTGCTGTGGCTGAGTTCGAAAAGGTGCTGCCTGTGTTCTCCTCAAGGATTTTTGATGGATTCCTGTCTCACATTTACGTCTTTCATCCATTTTGAGTCTATTTTTGTGTGTGGTGTAAGGAAATGGTCCAGCTTCATTCTTCTGCATGTGGCTGTCCAATTTTCCCAACACCATTTGTTGAAGAGACTGTCTTTTTTCCATTGGACATTCTTTCCTGTTTTGTCGAAGATTAGTTGACCATAGAGTTGAGAGTCTTCTCCTGGGCTCTCTATTCTGAGGAACCCTTTTTTCTTGTTCATTGCAGTTCCCACAGCACTTGGCATCTAGCAAGTATGTAATAAGTATTTATTAGCAAATGAATTAATGAATAGTAAAGCAGCTAGGTGTTGAGGAGAGGGGAACAGAGGACCAAATTTGAGTTCCTACTATTCCAGGCACTTTCACATAAACCTTATCTGTATTCTCACCTCAGTCCTCTGAAGAAAACTTCATTACCCCTGTTTTGTAGTAAGGTTTCTGAGGTTCAAGAATTGAGGAAGGTTATTTCCAAGATTTTTCAGTTAATAACTGAAAAAGGGCAAATATTTCCTTGATTCCCTATGTAGCCTGTGTTATCCTTAGCATCTGGCTTGTCTTTGAAAATAACTTCAAAACTTCTATGAATAACTGATATCTTACCAAGTGATATTTGCCTTTTTGTTTTTGGGGAGAATGAGTCTCTAGTCAGGTGAGTGCTCTGTAGAAAGAATTTTAGGCAGATCCTGGTGACAGAGTTGGTTGTAAATCCTTCCTTAAGGTTTTTACATAGAGATGTACCTGTGTTCTGCCTGTTGCCTTCCTGTCTTCTAAACACTAGAACTGTTTCATTTCAAAGACTGCATTCATTCCATTTTTAGGGTCTTGTTTTCAGAATATGAGTTTGGAATTGGGGATAGAGCATCTACACTGTGCAAAACATTAAAACAAGGCAGAATAAAAACAAAACAAAAGGAACACATTTCTACTATAGTAGCTTATACTGTCAAATGTAAGAAACATGTGACAACATAATTAGCACAAGAAAGATATAATGAATTTGGGGGCTTAAAATGCATCAGGGCAAGGAGTGAGGGGCTGAGGGATATCAACACAGATAGGGCATTAGAAGGATTCTTGGGGATGAGGAGATTTGAGCTGTTCCTTGAATGAAGCTTAGCATTTCTACAGACAGATAAAAGGTGATCGCAGGGATAGTGGACATTCCAAGAAAACCAAGTGGTTTATTCTGGCTCTAGATCTCCAATTTAGAGAACTTCTGAGAAGTACAGGCGGCCTCAGTGTCAGCTTACAAGCTGGAATATAACACATGGGGTTTGAGTTTCTCTGAGGTTTGAGTGTGTCAAGGCCAGCTTAGGTGTTCCTCGAACAGAGCCAAACTCTAGATTAGTTTCAGAGCGCTCCTGATCTCCTGGAAATGCTCCTGACCACAGGACCAGTCTTTGGGTCTGAGCAGATGAGGAGATCAGGAAGTCCTTCCCAGCATGCCTCCCACCCACTCCAGATGGAGTTAATAATTTCCTTGCCCCAGCAACCTCTGCAACTCTTGCTCACCTCCCTCGCTGTAGTCATCACATTGCTTGCTTTGTTTGTAAGGTTGTCTTGCCTCCACGCTCTGAACTCCTTGAGAGTAAGGCTCTGTTTTATGCTCAGTGGCCCCAGAAGTCTTACTTTTCTAGCACTTAGCTAGGAGGGACTCAATTACTTGAGGGCAAATGAAAAGACACTGCTGCTAACCCCAACTCCCTGCTAGTCTTTACAGAAGCAGTGGGTTTTTATAGAGGTTGTTATGAATCTCATCTAGCTTTATGAATTAAACATTCTTTAAAGAAATTATTTGAGTATAGTTGACATACAATGTTACATTGTTTCAGTCATACAACATAGTAATTCAACTCCTTTTATGTTATGCTCTACTCACCACAGGTGTAGCTACCATCTGTCACCATATAACACTATTAGAATATCATTGTATTCCCTCACTGTGCCTTTTTAGATATTCTTATATTACTATTTGACAGATGAAAGAATGGAGGCTGAGTGATTAAATGACCAGCTTGCATTGTTAATAAGTGCATTTTCTAGACTTGAATTCCATTTATTTTTCTTTTCTTTTTTCTTTCTCTCTCTCTCTCGTTTTTTTTTTTTTTTTTTTTTTTGGTAGCAAATATTGTGCTTTGCCTTAGAGAGTTGGTTTCAGATCTATGTTTAGGAAGAGGAGCAACTTCTGAAGAAAAGTTTGATGAGACTCACGAAACTCCCTAATTACATCTATGTCACCCACCATTCGCCGTGAATTCAGAAACGCCCTTTTTAAGAATTTTATTAGCATGATCTTCACAAGATTTCTTCTAAATTTCATACATTTTCTGACAGCAGTTACTGGTAATAGAGCTTACATGATGTGGGTCAGTTATTTTTCCAATAAAAATAAAAAACACTTGATTATTGCTTTCCTAAGTGCTTTATATATTTTATTTTTTAAAAGATTTTATTTATTTATTTGACAGAGAGAGAGACACATCGAGAGAGGAACACAGGCGGGGGAGTGGGAGAGGGAGAAGCAGGCTTCCCGCAGGGCAGGGAGCCCGATGTGGGGCTTGATCCCAGGACCCTGGGATCATGACCTGAGCCGAAGGGAGACGCTTAACGACTGAGCCACCCAGGCGCCCCTATATATTTTATTTTAATTAGTCTTCACAGCAACCTAATGAGACAGATACTACCGATGTCCTCATTTATAGACAAGAAAACTGAGGCAAATGTAGATTAAGCGACTTTACAATAATGACACAGTAAGTGGCAGAGCTAGTATCCCGGCCCAGGAACCACCTAAAGTCATCAAATATTTATTGAGGATCTGCTCTATACCTCATACCACCTGTGCTGAGAGAGAGTGATGCATGAAGCAGCCGAGTTTCTGTCTTCACGGAGCTTTTATTCTAGAAGTGGATGACAGGCTGTAAACCAATAAATAAATATGATCAATCAGACAATGATAAAAGCAAATAACTAGAGTAATGTGATAAAATCTGACCAGGTTAAAGGAGTCTGGCTACTGTAGGTAACATGGCAGGGAAGGAAGTGATGGTTGAAGTGGGATGTGAAGAGGGAGAAGGTGCTGCCTATCCACAGTTCTATGGGAAGGGAACAGGGAAGCTCGTGTTCCTTCTGACCGGAGCTGGGGAAAGAGTTGTGCAAGGGAAAGGGACAGGGGCAAGGCCATCCTGTATAAGTCACGGTAAGAGTGAATTTATTTGAAGTACAGTGGGGAGAGTTTTCCCCAGGGGAGTCGAGCCAATCTGATCTATGTTTTATACACATCACTCTGGGTTTCTTAAAAATTGTTACTTGTTTTATTTCCAAATACCTTTCCACAGAAGAAAAACTTACCCTTGAGGTCAGGAAATGTACAGTATCTTTTGTTTGTATCCCATGCAATGCAGAACACGAGCCAATCATGGAACAGATGCTCAACATGTAGTAGGAGCTAATAAAATCCCTACTTCATAGGTTTACTGTGAAGATTAAATGAGTTAATGCATGCATAATGCTTGGAATAGTGTCTGGCACGTGGCCAGAGAGCAGTATGTGTTTACTGTGACTACTACCACTGTTGTAGCTCTCTTTGATTAAACCTCTTGCACATATTCTTATGAGTTGAAAAGATGATGAAATTTGACTGGCTAACCCAATTTGAAGGTACTTGGCCGTGTGACTCTGTTTTGATCAGGGTGATCCACAATTGGTGTAGATGTGGGAGTAGGGAGAGCAGTGGGGAGGCCATAGCATGGTGTTGGTCAGCAGGATGGCTCCTGGGGTGAGCATGGTGGCTGCAGGGATGCAGAGGAGGGAGTCAGGTAGAAATATTTTGGAGGGTGAGCCTATAACTCTTATTGGTGGTTTAGGAGTAAAGGGAGGAAAGTAGGATGACTCCTATATTTTTTACTTTACTTACTGTTTGAATCTTTGTGTCATTTTACTGAGTAGGGGAAGGACTGAGGGAGGAACTAATCTTGAGAAGTGAGCTGGAATTCAAGAATTTTTGTTTGAAATGTGATTCTGAGTTTCTTTTAGATCTCCATCTGGAGTATTCAGGAAGCAATTGTATATGGACTCAGGAGCTCGGGGGTTATCCGTGAGAAACAGAAGCTTCTACACAGCCAGATTTGATAACATCACCATTGAACTTTTGTGGTTTCAATATTTCTGCTTGAGAGGAGAATCCACTTTTTCAAACGTATGCCTTGACATTGAAAGTTTCAATTCTTATCAAAACAAGTAGGCAATAATGCGTACCACCCCTTCAGAGTGGCAGTAATGTCAATTAGGAAAAATACAGGGGAAACAGGCCATACTCAGTTGAGAGATAAAAATTGCAGTTGTGTGCGCATGCGCTGTAAGCAAGCTTACACCATTTCTGGGAAAGCCGGTCATAACAAGGATTGTCTAGCAGAAGTCAAGAAAGCTTCTTAACAATGAGCCTGCTGAAGATATGCTGTTAAAATCTGAACTTTGAGCAAATACAGAGACAATGCCTAGTAATACAAATAGAAAAATGCACCTCATTCTATAGCAGAGTGGTCTAGCACAGGAGAACATGATGTTGCACAGATTAGCAGGATGTGACAGTACAAAGGGAAGCTGAATTCACATCAAATCAGAGCAGAAACCACTCTCTCAGCCCTATCTAACAAAGGATTTTCATCAACTTGTGGTGATGAGGAGCTGGAAATTTCTATCAGAATTCCCACTGTACATCCTTTATATATATATATTTTTTAAGATTTTGTTTAATTATTTGACAGGGAGAGAGAGAGGAGAGGGAGCAGCAGAGGGAGAGGGGAGAAGCAGACTCCCCACTGAGCAGGGAGCCTGATATGGGCTGGATCCCAGGACCCTAAGATCACGACCTGAGCCAAAGGCAGATGTTTAACCAACTGAGCCACCCAGGCACCCGATCCTTTATAATTTTTTGAGTGTCTAAGTTAACTGTATAATAAAATAAAAATATATCTAATTCTAGTTTTCGTTCAATCTTTTAAACTAATCTATTTTTATTTTCTTACTAAGTCTGAGATAAAGAGAACCCCGAGATTTTATTAGTGCCCTGCTGGCTATCACAGTTAAGATTCTGGTATCTGCAGGGTGAGCAGAACCTGTTAGCCGAACCTCTTACATGTTGCTGTGTTAGCTAAGTTAATTCCTTCTGGGATCTGGTACCAGTTTCGAGTAACACCTTAAACATGAACACAGATAAGCTGGCTATATTTCCTATCTGAAAGTTAGCAAAGAACAGTCCTAAGCAAATGGGACCTAGCCTAGGTGGATTTTGCACTGGTAGGAGGGGATGTGCAAAGGTATGGAGCAATCAGCCCTTCTAAGGAAAAATGGCCCCGGGTGGTCCGTCTTAGCTGCTGGGGGAGAAGATCTCCACCTCTACTACTGGACTCAAATCAATCTATCCTTCATAATTACAAAACCCAGCTATTGCCCCTTTAGACATTGCCCAAGTCCCTAAATTGCTCAGGAAGTCAAGCAGAATTATTCATCCTTGTCAGTTAATGTTTATGGCTCATTCCCTGTATGCTGGCCATTTCACTGACTAGGCAACTCGCTGTGAACCATGCTCCCTGGGATGTTGAGAATTAATGGAGCAAGACAGAGGATTTGGCAAATTTGGCTCCCTGTGGATATTCTGTGTTTTCCGGGGAGCTGAGAACTGCTGGGACAATGACTAAGCCAGAAGCTCATCTTTCACAGAGTCCTACTTGGTTTCTGTTATTTTATACCACTAATCATGCCCTGTGTTTATGGAGTGTTTATTTGTCTACCTACATGCCCATGAACCAGATATGAGAAAATGTATCACAAAGCCCGTTTGACAAAGAAACAAAACTGGAACTCCTGTTAGGCCTTTTCCAAATGCATTCATGAAAGCACGTGAACATATATAAGGGGCACATTTAGATATTAACAGGAAATTCACCCCTAAATCATATGAAGAGATATCAAGGAATGATACAGTCGGGTGTTTCTTAAATGATTTTTAAATCTTAGAACGCTTTCTTCAACTGAAAATTTACGTAGAAGCCCAATGTATAGAGTAAAGCTTAAGAAGGCAGAGTGAGGGCTCTGTCTTTCCTAACCTCCCCTGAGGCACTTCCACCGAACTGGAGAGGTTGGGCAGGATCATTCTGCACATCTAGCTCCCTGAGGAACACTAGGGTGATTGTCCAAGGTCACTTCATAAATAACTTAAGTAATTACAGCTAGAACTTGGTTCTACTGACTCTGGATCCATTGTACTGCACATTAGGAATCAATGTTTCACACTCAAAAGTTCTGTGGAATCACACTCAAAAATTCTATGGAATCAGTTATTGCTGTTGTTTTTGTTTAAATCTTCCTCACTTTCAAAAAGGAGTTGGACAGATAGAAGGTGCCACATGGTTTTATAACTTGGCTTTTTCTATCTGGCTGTTGGGAAAAGTCCAGCTTTCTTAGCTAAGGACATGAGTTCCTCCAGTCTGCTTGAGCGTTGTCTCTTTAGACTACTGACAAATCCACGGTTCACCCACCTGACATGCCAGCTTCTCAGGGTCTTATGCTGACCTCTTCTCTCCCCCTGGAACCCACATGTCTTGGCTGGTACAGACTCTTCTCCCGATGCCCTCTTCCCGTGTGCCTTGCCACTGATACCCTGGCATCTCAACTCTTTCCATTTCAGAGGCCCTTCTGCTCTCATCCTCCTTCTGCTACTTCTCTGACAAGCACTTGTCGGAGATTGCCTGTTATTCATGTTAGTTATTGTGTGTCTATCTCTTTCCTTCTCAGCTGTGAATTGCTAAGAGAGATCTGGAAACATATTCATATTTATAGCTTCGGTTAAATCCCTGCCCATATCCAAAGCCCCAAAACTGTCAGTCCAATAGAATTGCATAAAATATATTGAAATAGTCTTACTTTCAGGTTTTGATTACATGTGACAATGGAGGTCCAAGATGGTCAGTGGAGATAACCCCAATTATGAGAGTGCTATTAAAACATGAGGCTTTGGAATTTTAAAGATTTATTCAATTATTTGAGAGAGAGAGAAAGGGGAGGAGGAGCAGAGGGAGAGGGAGAGAAGAACACTCCCTGCTGAGCATGGAGCCTGACCTGGGGCTCAATCTCACAACCCTGAGATCATGACCTGAGCCAAAATCAAGAGCCAGCTGCTTAACCGACTGAACCACCCACGTGCCCCTGGAATTTTAAATTTACAGGTAAATGTGGGGATATTCAATATTCAAGGAATTGAACACTATGGAAAATATTACCTCAATTTTGATTATGTAGGGACTTGAGTTGTCTGCTTCTGCAGTTCTCTGTTATATTCTTCCCGGTTTTTTATTCTTTTTGGAGTAGTAACATTTCAGTGGATATATAATTGCATGATTAGAAAAAACATTCTTTTTTATTTAAAAAAATTCTCAAACTGTTTTTCTGACTTAGTTTTTCTAGAAATTATGAAGGTATTGATAGTCAATTTGTTGTATATATATAAATATATACAATATATATTCTATCTATTTACCTGTCTGTCTGTCTCTAAAAGATAGGAGCAGGTTTGAAAAGACTGTCGTTTTGGTTTCTGCTCTATTATAGACTTTAGTAAAAGAAGAGTTACCCGTGTTGTTGGGCCTGCAGGAATAATCTTTCAAAACATTTTTACTTGGGGGCGCCTGGGTGGCTCAGTCGGTTAAGCGTCTGACTCTTGATTTCAGCTCAGGTCATGATCTCGGGGTCCTGAGATTGAGCCCCACGTCAGGCTCCCCACTCATCGGGGAGTCTGCTTGAGATTTCTCTCCCTTTCTCTCCCCCTCTGCTCCTCCTCCTGTTTGCGTGCTCTCTCTCTCTCCCTCTCTCTCAAAATAAATAAATAAATCTTAAAAAATTTTTCTACTTGTGAAAAAAGGCCATGTGACATTATAATCAAGCGCATGAACTTTGGAGTTAGGCTACCTGGGTTTGAGCCACAATTCTCCTCTCAGTTGTGTAAGTGAGGGCAAGTTGTTTTAACTTTCTGTTTCCTTGACTGTAAAATGGGGGTAATAATAATACTTACCTCCTAGAGGTGCTATAAAGACTAAAATGAAGTAACATGTCAGGTACTTATAATGGTACCCAGTACAAGTTCTAAGTACCAGTTTTGTAAGTACTGGTTGTTATTTTGTTCTAGAACCCTCTTCTTATTCTTTCTCCTACCCCCCTCGCCACCCCTGACATGCTCTTTGATCTGTTCTTGAGCATTAGTTATATGGCTGAGATGAGCATGAGTAAACACAGGCATATACACACCTCAAAGAACACCGTATACACACTTCGGTAGAGGAGGTGTTAACGGCAGGAGAAAGTTCTTACACCAAAGATTTTATGAAGGTGTTAATGGCCTTGTTCATAACTGAGAGTAGAATATATGGAGGACTGATTAGAAATGCAGTCACTGCCTTAAATACATTTTCAGATAATATAGGATGGGCTTTACCATAGGCAACTTTAGTGTATTATTAAAGTGTAGGCAGAGCTGTATATCTCAGAAAGCTATTCTAGACTGAGAAGTTTGCTGATGTTAAAGAAGTACAAATATATGCAATTAATGGGTGAACCATGGGGGAGAAGTGTTTGCTGACTCAACCCAATATTCTGCTCCATCTGATTGATATTATTTACAGCTCTTTGGGCAAAAAGGCCTCCTGCATGCCTTGAGGTGGTTTTAATGATCCCATTGCTTGCCGTCAGTCTGCATAATAAGACTAACCTTCATGGGCATTTTCCCTGAGTTCTAAGACTCTGCAGGTTTTTTCCCTTACCCTCTTTACATTTCTAAAACGTATGTGTTTAGTAGAGAAAGGTTCCAAATAGTGCTCACCGTGCTTGATTGGGTGCATAGATTTTCCACTTTGGGTTTTCAACAGATTTGCAGATTTAGGAATCTGCAGAGCTAAAGCTGCCCTATGCCTTCCCGAATGGACTACCTACGGCCTCCTTTAGTTGGATAATTTGGTACCCACCAAACTTTCCAGTTATGTTTTCCATGGTTATTCATAAATGCAAATTCTAAATCATATGTCTACCATTATTTTTTAATTTTTTTTCCTTTTTTCTTTTTTCTTTTATTATGTTATGTTAGTCACCATACATTATATCATTAGTTTTTGATGTAGTGATCCACAATTCATTATTTTCATATAACACCCAGTGCTCCATGAAGTATGTGCTCTCCTTAATACCCAACACCAGGCTGACCCATCCCCCCACCCCCCCTCCCCTGGAAACCCCTCAGTTTGTTTCTCAGAGTCCATAGTCTCTCATGGTTCGTCTCTCCCTCCGATTCCCCCCCTTCATTTTTCCCTTCCTTTATTTATTTTTAATATTATTCATTACAGAAACAATATTGTGAATCCTTCATTCATAGAAACTGTAGTAGGCAAGACAAGGGTAAGAGGAAATGAGATGTATATATCTCTATCTATCTATCTATCTATCTATCTATCTATCTATCTATCGAGAGAGCCATGAAAGTTGTGGCATGACTAAGGAGCCTAACAAAGACTTGTCTGGAAAAGTATAGGTTAATGCCAAATACCTAAGTAAATACCAAAGAATTCATATAAATATTCATACATCCTGTCTACATAAGATAGCCAGACACATGAAAATATCTGCATAATGGACTGAATTTTCTAGATTTTTATCTGACACTGATGTCATTTAGAAGCAGACCTGACTCTAAAGGGTAATGTTCATTCTTGGAGGTCTCTAAGTGCTCTCTTCTGTGTGTGTGACCTGAGGAGCTATTGGAGAATTAGCGACTTACCTGCATTTATGCACTAGGTGGTTTCTGCTTATCTACTTATCTTGGAATGATGCCATCTTGAAGAATGGATCTTAGTGATCTACTAAGTTAATTCATCACCAGTGATAACTGCTTTCAGAGAATAATTTGATAATAAATTGAATAATTTGGAAATGATATAAAAACATCTGGGGAAATTTGCCTTTGTTTCTAAAATCAAGAAAAATTTTGTGTTGTGTTACCTGGAGTCAACATTAATCATGACCACATGAATGTTTCTTAACCAAACTGATCCTTGGTTCCTTCCCAAGTAATGGGGGCATAACTATATCAATTTTGGAGCTGTTATGAGGATAAGTAAGAAAATCTGTGTTAAAATGCTAATCCAAGACTATGCATAATAAGTGTTCAATAATTGGTAGCTGTGGGTTGGTATCAGATACTTGGACAGATACTTGACAGAACTTTTGAAATAGTATAGCATAACTGCACTCAATCACATAGTAACTGCAGCATGAGTATTTGGTGCTTTTCTGTCTTTTTACTGCTGAGTAAAGTAAGTTTTATTTTTAATAACTGGGACTTGAGGGTGCTCCATTCTGCAGTCTTCAGTTGAGAATGCTTGACTAAAGGGCTTCCCTCCTTGAGAGAGCTCAAGTTAATAGATGATAGCCTTTCTGTTAGTCTCTACTGCCCAAAGGAATTTCTCTCAGCTCCTAAAAGAGGTAAAAGAGATGGATGCAATGTTTTATCAGTTTGGGAAATGATTATTGAAGGTAATGCTTACTATTGCATGATTTGATTCTCAACTTGCCAAAGATTCTGAGGAATTTAAACTTCTGAGTAGTTTCCACCTATTAAGATTTTTTTCTACTTAAGTAATTATCGGGGGGAGTAACTACCATATATAGTTAGATTACTTGTGTCTGTATTAACTCAGGACCATGTACTGCTATATTTCAGGGACCATGAATGTTCAGAACATTGGTGGCCATGTTGCTAGGAAACAGACATGAATGAAATGTGTCAGGATGGTTTAAACTATGGACTCCTGGACATTGATCCCAAGAACACCAAGATGAGGGTTGGAACTTGAATTCTGAATTCTCTTTCCTGTTAGGAGATGGTACAGAAAAAGAGGCCTCCTGCCACTCTGGAGACACCTCATCACTCCTTCACCAGGAAGCACAGAAAAATAGTCTTAGCGAGGAGCCAGTCTAGGGACAGAAACCATGTTAATTATTTTAACAGAGAGAATTTAATGGGAACAATTGTTAATTTGGTATTAATGAACTGAAAATGCCAAAAATGAGCATTATTGTTTCCCAGAGGTAGTCCCTTATTGGTAGGACTATCTTCATGTGTGTGTGACCTCTGTGTTCACACAGGATCTCAAATTTAGAAAGCCCCATGAGTGATTTAATGCTCTGCTGTCACTATCTTGAAATTCTTAGTAATTTTTGAACAAGTGGTCCACATTTTCATTTTTCATTGGACCCTGTAAATTATGCAGTTGGATCCACGTGGAGGAAGCAGCAAACATTTTTAGGGGTAAGGGAACAACGGGAAGAGGTTGACATTATTAAACAGAAAATCGTAGGGAAGGGAGATTCTGAGGTGTGGATGGTACCCGGTACTGGTATCTCCGAGTTCAGAGAAGTGACCCTCTGAGACCAGGACACTGAGAATGGCTGTCGGTCAGCTGGTGTTGGAGTCTTAGAAGGGGCATACCAAGACTGGTTCTAGAATCCTTGAAGTGGCATCATGAGGCTATTTCCTTGAGTTTTAGAACCTTAGACTTCTACTACTGGCAGGGATTGCCACTGCTGGGCTGAAAAAGTATTGCTCAAGGATGCTAATAAAGCCACAACCCGAGAGGGGCAGGAAACAAAAGAGATTCAGGAAGCAGACAACAGGAGCCAATGCCTTCTCCCTTTTCCAGCCTTTCCCTCTTCCCTTGTTCCCTGCTGGTAGAGTTTAACAGGCACCTAGCTGACAAAGCGTTGCCTTGGGCTGCAGAGTCTTAGATCCTGAGTCGCAAACAGAGACAGAAAGATGAGTGTGAAGGGAGAGCTTAGTAACTTTCACCAGCAGTAAGAAACAGGAGACAAGTACAAAATGTCTCAAATCTCTGTCCTCCCAGCTGCCTCTGCCGGAGCCTCACTTGAACCTGTTTAGGCAGAACTTCGGGTGGCTCAATGAACCTTCGGAAGACCCAGCCAGCACAACCTTTTCAAATGGACCTTACAGTATTTGTAGCTGCACTTTGCCCCGAAAAATTGATGATAAATCATGCAATACATCATTCCGGCTCAGACTGGTAGAGTCTTCAGATCGATGCCCATGTGTTAGAAAAAGGTAGGTAAAACTTCATTGTGCAGAAGAGTGACTTTCCCTCTGAATGCTTCCTGGAAGAAACATTTGAAGTAAGCATTGGGCTCTAGGTTCCTCCCTTTGTCTTTTCTCTGGTTCCGAGTTATGTTTCTTCCCATGCCTGGGTGAAATCTGATAAACATGCAGTTTTGTTTTTTTTTTTTTTTTTTTGAGATTTCATTTATTTATTTGACACAGAAAGAGCGAGAGAGAAACAGAGAGCACAAGCAGGGAGAACAGCAGGCAGGAGAGGAGCAGGCTCCCCGCTGAGCAGGGAGCCCTATGTGGGACTTGATCCTAGGACCCTGGGATCATGACCTGAGCTGAAGGCAGACGCTTAACTAACTGAGCCACCCAGGTGCCCTGATAAACATGCAGTTTACATCTAGTACTGTCTTGCTGTGGTGGTGGTTGTTTTTTTCACTGTACTCAGGAAAGAGAGGATTATTATCTCATTTTAAATGACATCTTTTGCATTTAAGGATTCGAAGTTGCTATAGAAGAGGCCATCCTCCAGGCGAGTGGGTGTGCGTGGTTGCATCTTGCCTCCCTCTCATCAAGCTCTTCTGGAGGCTCGCATCCTGCTCTGGCCACTTGAGTGGTAATGAGCAGTTCAGCTGTAATAGCTTTGGAGAGTTAATGGAAATCAGGTTCCGTGAGGCTACTTTACAAGAGTAGCCTCCTCACCACACATTCCTTTTCCTACATCTTTTTTTTTTTTTTAAGTATACAATCATTGCTTGATAGTAAATTCACCGATGGTTGTACAACCATCGCCACAATTTTAGAACATTTTCATCACCTCCAAAAGCAACCCCTTCCCTTTAGATATCACCCTTCAATCTTTTCACCACCCCTCACCCCAGGCCTCGATAACCACTAATCTACCTTCTGTCTATATATTGTCTTATTCTGGACATTTCATGTAAGCCTACACTTCTTTTTTTTTTTTTAACAAGCCCTTTAACAAAGATTGAGTATGATGTTTCCCAACACATGTATGTGTTGAAAGGAAAAGGTTTCATCAGAATGACGATGTCAGGCAAGGTAACTATATGAATTTAAACTTAAGCTTACCCTCATAAGGCTAGTTTCTCCACCTCTAGGGCTGCCTCCCTAACAGTTCCTTTAAAAAATCAGATAGGTCTTTGGTAGCTAAAGGACCACAGTTACCCAAAATGTATAGGGGAGAGAGAAGCCCTGGGACAGAATCACTTTGTTGGAGTTGTTTGCAGATGAAGAACAAGTACAGTAATAGTTCATATCATACTTGTCATCCATCGTCCATCCCGAACAAAGAGGAGTGTAAGGCACCTTGTAGTAGAATGTCAAACCTTGACCTTGAGCAGTTCAGCCAGCCCCCACTGACAGGCTCAGCTTGAGCTGTCATTCAGGGGACATGTGAAGATAGGCAGACAGATTAACTTGATACATTTGATTTCAACATCATTGTTGGATCAAGGACAGACATAGCAAGGGTGCTGAATTCAGAGAAGTTATTGCTTACAAAATGCCAGAGGAGGGTTCTACACAAAAATATCTAAGAGAGACCCATCTGTGAAATGCATTTTCTTCACAAAGTGCACAATTTACCACAAAGCATGCCAAGAATAAAGCTACCCTTCCTGCTGCTTGGCTTGTCTCTCTTTTTCATTTACCAGCACGGATCCCCAAATTATATAGACATGTAGAGGCTTTGGTGCACTTCTGGAGAAGGGAAGAAAGAGACCCAGCTGAATCAGCTTCCTAAACTACTGCATTATTTTACCCTGGTGGTTTTAATTAGAGAAAAATAACTGCATTGAGACCATCTGCATATTCATAATGTGGAACATATGGCTGGTTTTCAGGATTTTGCAAAAAAGAAAATGCATTAATAACCATGCTTCTTTCCATTCATTTCTCACATTCCAGGTTATTTCTTTGAGAAATAATACATTTGAAAAATATGGTTACTCTTTACGTGAGCCAAATGTTCTCATTCCTTTAGGCCTCGTGTGTTGTGTCTGCTACTATTGTGTCTTTGAGCAACGAATGCTAAAGAGAATATGGTTGTTTATGATCAAGAATGCCCCGTAAGTGGGTTCATAATACTTTGTAGATGTGTATTTACATCGACACGTTGTCTTTTGTTAGGCATAAGTTACTGGAGTTATATTTATGGGAAAGTCTTGTTAGAGTTTCCTGAGAGCATGATAAGGACTCAAACCAAGATGGGGATGTGTTGTGTGTGCTCATGGACGCGTGTGTGTGCCTGTGAGCACGAGGGTATGTATCGCAAATAAGACATAACAATAGACATCTAATTTGACCAAGTGAAAAAAGTCAACAGTTGTGAAAATGAAAATTATCAAGTATATAGAAAGCATTTTGGACTTAATGTCATTCTGGCAAGACAGTAGATAAGATGGATTGATTTTTGAATTTTAAATTCTTAATGGAAGAAAAAGCAACCTCTATTTATAGTAGAAAAAAATAGAGAACCAACAGAACTATGTTTTTTTGTCTGGCTTTTGGGTAGTCACTGGATCAATAAATCTAATTCCCAAGGTAAGATGACAAACAAGAAAACAACCGAAGAACTAGAACTGGCATAGCTGCCTCAGTAACAAAGCAGAAAAAGATGTAAATGGGGTGGGGAGGGGGAAGAAAAGGTTAGGAAAGAAATGAAATTTTGCTCCTCTGAGACCAAGCTACCATGTTTGTAGGGCAAAGGTAAAAGAAAAGAAGGGAAATAAAATTCAGATGGTGGAGACATATATGTTGCGAAGAATTGGAGGAAATCCAGTCTTTTGGATTTCCTCCTCCCTAGGAGATTGTCCCTGAAGCACTCGCCCTGCGGGCATGGTGTATATCTTAGTTACTCTTGGTGCCCCAAGGAGCTTTAAGGCCTTCAAGGGCTCAAAGATACAATTTCTTTCTTCTGTGTTGTTGCATTCTTTTAGAGTTTAGCTAGGGGTCTTAGGCACTTGGATAAAACAATTTATAACTTTCTGCCCAGTTTACAGATGGAAAAAAAAATGGAGATATTTGGATCAGGTTTTGTTTATTAAAAAGAAAAGCCTTCAAGGCAGGGATTGAAATAAATAAACAGTTTATATCGAAGTTATGCCAGAGTCTCTGTTTCATGAAAGGAAACAATCTGACACTTCCATTTATTCAGTGAGGGCATTGGAGAATTCCAGTATTTCACAAAATCTACTGGGATGACTCTTAGATTGGGAATGAGCTTGCTTTTATGGACATAGTGAGTGACTCCTTTTCAAGGAATTGACTTAATCTGAATTAATTCTGTCCTTTTTTCTCCTTCCAGTTAGAACATCATACCTATGATTTCACCAATATCCTGTTTTGAAACAGACTGTACTAACTCAGTTCAAATGCCATAGCTCTTTAAATAGTAGAAAGAATGCCTTCTTTGTTTTCCTGATCATCTCATTTCTAGTGATGATGATACAAAATTAAAAAATTTTCCTCAGATGGTTTTGAAATTCATTTTATATTTACTGTCCTTATATCTAGCAAAAATTCCCTTTGCTTTCTTCGGTACTTCAAATACCAAACTTTTTCATATTGGATTCAGGCTGGTGTTCCTTGTGCATACATTTATCTTGGATACAAGCAGTGTAATGTAAGTACTCTTTATGCTCTGGGTACCATATTGTTTTATTTGTCCTACTCAGAATTTTTTTTTTTTTTTAATATCATAGGTTTTCTAGTATTATGGAACTCGCTTACAGCTGATAAAATTGTCCCCATTCTCTGTCAGGGAACAGAGTATGCTTAGATGTAGCCATGCCATGTTTTAGTAAAATACGGACTATTGGATCAGTATGAACTCTTTCTCTTTTTAAACTTTGTTTTGCCTTCATGCCAATCCAGAAGTGACCATGGAATAAAAGATCTTCGTTAATAACTGTTTTTCTTTACTTAGTGACTTGTGATAAAACATAATATATACCTTTTAGTTCTGTGCATTTGAAAATTCTTCAAAAACCTCAATCAAGTCATTATTCAAATGAAGTGACCCAAACATTTTGAATAAATTTTCCTTTTTCTTTTATTATGGTAAAATATATGTAACGTAAAATTTACTATCTTAACCATCTTTAAGTGAAGAGTTTGGCAGCATTAGTACATTCACACTGTGTGCAGCCATCACCACCATCCGTCTCGAGAACTCTCACCTCCCCAAACGAAAACTCTGAACTTATTAAACCACAACTCTGCATCTCCCCGGCCCAGCCCCTGTTCACAACTATTCTACTTTCTGTCCCTATGATTTTGACTATCCTATGTACTTCATATAAGTGGAATCCTACAATATTTGCACTTTTCTCTAAATTTTCCCTTTTTGAATGATATTGCAGCATGAAGGAGATGACTTGGACCCCTGAAATGGTTCCTTCACTTTCCAGTCAGCAGAATAGGGTAGGAGATCCATGAGGGTTTCCCCATTAGCCCCAGTGTGGGTATGCTTCAATTAATTTCATCAAAGACAAATTCGTCTCACATACTACCAGACTGATAGAATATATCACACTCATATGAGAATACTTTTAAGTTCTTGGAGCCAAGGATATAAAAATATATTGAAATAATAAATTAACAAAGTATTCCCTCTTGAGTGTGTGTGTGTGTGTGTGTGCGTATTCTCATAAAGGAAAGGATTTTGCTTGGTAACATTAATAATTAATCTCTGGGGGAGCCTGGGTGGCTCAGTTGGTTAAGCATCTGCCTCCGGCTCAGGTCGTGATCCCAGGGTCCTGGAATCGAGTCCTGTATCAGGCTCCCTGCTCCGCAGAGAGCATGCTTCTCGCTCTCATTCTGCTGCTCCCTCTGCTTGTGTGTGGTCTCTCTCTGTCAAATAAATAAATAAATAAATAAATAAATAAATAAATAAATAAATAAATAAATAAAACCGTTAAAAAAATAACTAATCTCCATAAGCCGTATTAGAGTTTACAAAGGACTTTTTCACAGACCCCTTCCTGTGAAACAGTAGCCTTGAAAAGGTTAATGTTCATTCCCACGTTTAGATGCTACAGTTCAGGCTCATTGAGATTCACTCCCTTACATTCCCAAAGCAAATGAGTGGTGTTGCCTGGGCCCTGAGTGCAGTCCCATTGTGTTGACCCCACACCCCTCCATCTCCCTAACGACCCCCCAGTGGCACCGGAAGCCATGTCAGCGTGTGGAGTCCCAGGCCGGTGCACTAATCAGCACAGGCAGTACTCTCCTTCTTTTCGTTTGACCTTCTAAGAGAACTTTCCCTACGTCCAACTCTCTGCTACTCACTCTAAGGACCCGGCACTTGACCTACACATTGTGCGATTCCCGGAGGGTCAGATACTTCCCATGCCTGGCGAAGAGCTTCCCCCAGGCCTGCTGCACTTAAGGATCAGGGGCTCTTTTGTCTCACCAAAACTGGGTCACATTACAGATAGTGGGGAGAGATGGTTTGCGACTGGTTCAGAGTGGCAGACGACCAAGATCTGTTGCTGGCAACAAAAGTGGAAAATGGCTTATGCTACAGTCCAACATGAAATTGCAAACAAAATAATAATAAAAAAATGCTGCCAATGGTATTTAAAAAAAACGCTCACAATTTAAGGAACATAGTGTAGAGCATCTTGGTTTTGCTTGGTAATCTCTCAGCTCTGTGAGTCTGGTCTTTGGAGGAAACACGGCAAAGGGAAGGAGATACAAAGCAGAAACCTCGCCTCTGTGCTTTCTTAACTCTTGGAGCCTCACGTCCCTGGGAGAATTGTCGGAGTGGTTTTTAAATTAAAAAAAAAAATGTAGCTTGGCAGGGCTGTGGAGTGTTTTATTTCTTAAACCATTGCCGTCCGCAGCCATTGACAGAACCATCTTCTGCTGGGCCTGTGACACTGCCAAAGCAGGCAAATGTGTTCTGTTGTGCGGATTCATCTCTCCCTCCTTCTCATTTGCTCCTATTTTCCATGGCACTTTGATCCTTTCTCCTTTTCCACTCCAAATTGGTCCCTGTATATTCTGTGCCAACTGGCATGCTTCTATTAAAGAAGTACTTTGCTAATAATATCCTGGCCGTTCTGACTTCTCCTCCACCGTCTCTTACATCCCCTCTGGGTATAGTTGGTTACTCTGAACCCGCGGCTGAATCTCGTTAGTACAGGACTATTCAGCTCGACCTTCACTTTCTGTAGAGATTTACCAAACATCTTTTTTCCAAAGAGTTTAAATGTTTTCAGAAGTTTCTCTTTTTTATCAGACGCCATTTTGTTTTAACAATTTGATAAAAAGATAATCTAAGAATTAAGGCTAATTTGTTAATGTCGCCTACTGTGTTGAGGCTAGTTGAAATACGGTTTTTAGTTTGAAAAAGCAAATCTGATCAAGAGATACCCTAATAGAATGGCTCAAAAGCCTGTCCTTCTAGCCAGCTGTGCTCTCCTTCATGGGTTAGTAAGCCTTCCAGGCTTCTATTCTGCATCAAAAATAAGGAGTGGAAGATTCTACTTACCTCCTGGCGTTAAAATGCAACAATTCTATGAATTTATAAAATAAAGAGCAAGCTTGGCGTGTTGCCTGGGGACTCCTAGGACTCACATTTCAAACGCTCCTGGCTGTGTATTTCTAGAAATCAATTTCCTCATTAGTTTCAACTTATTTTGAAATTTGGCCTCTGGATTTTTTTCTGTCTCCTTTCCCCATGCAGCCCAGTTCCCCGTGTTTATTTCTAGAAGTCAGCAGCTTCTATAGGTGCTTTAAAACAAAGCTATATCAGGGGCGCCTGGGTGGCTCAGCCGTTAAGCGTCTGCCTTCCGCTCAGGTCATGATCCCGGGGTCCTGGGATCGAGCCCCGCGTCGAGCCCCGCGTCGAGCCCCGCGTCGAGCCCCGCGTCGGGCTCTTTGCTCCGCGGGAAGCCTGCTTCTCCCCTTCCGGCTCCCCCTGCTTGTGTTCCCCCTCTCTGCTGTGTCTCTCTCTGTCAAATAAATAAAATCTTTAAAACAAAGCTACATCAGCCACTGAGAGCTATACGTGGCACATCAGTAAGGGAATTTCATAGAAGAATAACTTTTAAGGCAGTGTGCTTCTATCCTTTGTTTTCTCTTTGAGCCCACTGAACCCTTGTCAGTCATCAATGTGTGGCTTGGTTTACATGAATATTTTATCATTACACATTAACTTTATCTGGAACATGATTTTTTAAAGAGTTCTGTTTGAGTAAGTATGTTTTTATTATGCCCTAGGCCTCCCTCATTTTTCTGTGGAAGCGTGCTTTTAGTGTTATAACAGAAGTCTATTGGAAAACAGGATTAAAATAAAAGCACTTCATTTTGAAAGCAACCTTTCAATAATACTGTGTCTAAGGCTTTGATAAAGTTTTTAGGCTTTTAATATTTAGTAGGGCAAGTTATAGGTTTGAGAGAACACTCATATTCTACAGAGGCAGCACACCTTTGTGTTTCATAAAGGAAGATGTCTAGGCCTTAAATTAGGTAGCTTTGGACTTTAATCTCATGCTGCCCCTTAGCTGAGCGATACTGGAGAAGTCATTTCACCTCTTTGAACCTTGGCTTTTCACCTGTAAGGTGAGGGCAGTACTAATCACTTCCCGGGATTAGAGCTAAACACCATCTAGCTGCCAGGAGGCACTGAACAAATGGTATTGGGGTGATTTTCTATTATGAGATGAGAGAGATTCCAGTTCTTCCAGCATGGGGTACCACATGTTATTTTTCTTTTGGACTTAGGCGTGATTGTGCAATTTAGCTATCGGTTTAATAAATTTGTCTTTAAATGGTATCTACCAATGGTTTCCTTCATACCTAAAACCAGCCTTTTATCATATCCTCAGCCTTAAAAATTAACTGTCACCAAAGTGAGTCAGTGATTTATTAGATGCTTTTTTTTTAGCTGAACAGTGCTTCTGTGCTTCTGGTATATAGTTGAAATCTCCATCATATAAGTCATTTTGCTTCTCTACTGGTTTTCTAATTTGAATCACGAACATTTCTCTCTCTCTCTCCCTCCCTCCTCTGTGCTTTTTTTCTTCCTTTCATTCAACATGTATTTCCTGAGGGGCCGTTACTGGCCCGACACTGTTCTAGGTCCTAGGGTTATAGCAATAAACAAACCAGGAGGCCTTCCTTAAATGAGATGCTTGGAGAAGACCTCTGTGAGAGGGTAACATTCAGGCTGGGCAACGTTTATAACATGACATTTGTGACATAATACTATTCTGTTACCTTTACCCAGAGGCTCCTGAAATGCTCCTGCTTCTCAAGCCATGTCTCAATCTTCGAGGTTACATTTTCTAGATGTATACAGCCACCTGGCTTTGTCTTAACCTCATCATGAATTCCATTTGATTGTTTCTCAAAAATACCTGGGAGGTCATATATACTTCCTACCCACTTTTTCCTATAAACACTTCCACTTGAACTTTTCAACATGGACTGAGAACCTACTGTGTCTCAGGTATTATACTGTAAAGTAGAAGGTAATGTTAATGATACTGAATTTGATTCCTGCTTTCATATAGATTACGTTCTTGCCTAAAGGTAGAGATTATGCTTCTAAACACATCATTATTTACATAAGTAAATAAATGATAAAAGTACTTACATTGTATTTGCATATGTTATAACAATTCTGTGAGCTAGTTACTGGTTATAGTCCACGTTCCAACACTTAGGATGCCACCACATGGTTATACGGCTTGGCAGCATCCCTGGCTTCTCAGTCAGCATTCCTGCAGGAATCCAGCAAATTCAAGCCATCCTGCTTGATGGCTGTTTTTTGTTGTTACGTTGATACCTGAATTAGCAGTGGCAGTTCTGCATTCTTACCCCCCCGCCTTTTCTTTTTAAGACTTTATTTATTTGAGACACACAGAGAGAACATGAGTCGGGCTGGGTGGGGGAGGAGAGGGGCCGAGGGAGAAGAAGAACGAGAAGCAGACTCCCCACTGAGCAGGGAGCCCGACAACGTGGGGCTCGATCCCAGGATCCTGAGATCATGACCTGAGCCGAAGGCAGATGCTTAACACACTGAGCCACCCAGGCGCCCCTGCATTCTTACCCTTTAAACAAAAATTTTGGAAATCCCCTTAGATGACCACCCTGCTGTCCACAGTGACCCCAGTTTGGATCTAAGTCAATCTGTTTCTCTTCTGGGCCAGCTGTTAGGCTACGGAAAAAGAGACACATAACATTGGTGGACTTCACGCTCACGTAGCTTGTTTCTACTGAGGAATTCAAGGCACTCTGGATTTTTTCTTACTTTTAATTTAAAATAACCCTGAGCTTTAAGATGGAAGAGGTAGTTTTCTTGCCTACGAAATGGAGTAGCCTGAGCACAGGGGACCTTACCTCACGCTATAATAGCTCTATTCCTGAACAGTGGCACTGAGGCTGGATGCTTGCAAATCCAGGAGGTGATAGTGATGACATAGCTTGCAAGGTAAAGAAATTCTACGATGGAGAGGCGAACAAAACATACTATCTCTCCATTTTTTTAAATTAGAAATTCAGCTTTATGTACATTTGGCCTAAGGAAATATGACCTGCCTAAACTACATTCTTGGACTAGAGTTGTTAGTAGAACCTTCAGTCTGAGGCTCCTTGTTGAGATGTCAGTGACAAATGACCTTCCATTTGTCTATAGAAAAAACAAAGCTTCTCATCTGGCCAACAAGAGTTTTCGAAATCAGGGCATCACTTATACTTCCAATCTTATTTTTTGGGTATTGACTATTTTTATATAAATAAATGTATAAAATATATACTCTGCTAGTTCTGCAGGCCCCATTTTAGCAGATTGGCAGGTGGTATTGAAAAGCTGTGGACTCGGCACTACTCTTGCTCTTCATCAGTAAGTATGAAGTTTGGCCGGTATATAAGGAACATCATTCTTCTGGAATAGGAATTATTCAGTTCTTCTGAGCCTTAAGTGCCTGGTGTGGGCCCCTGGGTGCCTCGGTATTCACAAGCATCTATTTCTTTATGCCCCTCAAGAATCTGCCCTGCATTTTCCTGTTGTTGGAGTGAACTTAGAACTCACCCTTTTCCAGCCAATGTCTTCTCCCTGGCCTTTGGATCTTGCTCCTTCTGTTTGTGGTTTTCCCTGATAATCTTCCTCAATTTTCCACCTCAAAATTATCCTAGCAAGATACAACTTCTTGTTTATGCATTTTTCTTGTCTTTAGAACTTTGCTCATGTTGCACTCTGGCCTGGAATGTCTTAGCCAATCAAACTCCCACATCTTTGAGGACCTAAGTAAGATGTCAATTCCTCCAGGGGATCACTTCCTCAGTCCCTAGACTAGGTGAATTTTTCTTCTTTTATTCTTCCAAGGTAAACTGAATTGTAATTTTCTGTTTTGAATTATTTAAATCAGTTTCATTTGATAATTTTCAACATTGACAACTCTTCTAGAAAAGCATCCAAGCACAGGACACAGAACTGCATCAAACAGCATTCTTATGGGTAGCTGACAGACATTACAACTTCCAGCCTTCTTTGTGACACCCCCAAGCTCACTGGTGAACTCTGCTTCCGAGTATTCCTGCAAAGCCCACCACAGGCTCAGTTCACGTTCTCAACCCATCAGCGTTGGTTCACATGACCACACTTACAGGGCAGTAACAGGAAAGAACACACACCATACAACACTCATGGTAGTTGACAAAGGGGTAGGGGGAATCCAAGTATCATTTCACTTAACATATTCAACTAACATGGGTTATCTAAGAACAAAACTCACTTAAAGTCTCCCAACAGGTGTGGATGTCCTTCGACTGCAAAAAACATTTGTACATTATTTGCTATCTTTGCTGTCTGCACACTCTCTCACCAAAGCCACAGGACTGAGAGACACATCTCGTCAAGTTGAAAAATATCCATTATGGACCACCAAGTCTCTGCACGGGCTCTCTCCTTTTCTCGATCATACTAACCTTTTGTGCCTTGGCGCCACACAAAATTTCAAAAGTTCCAACAGCCTTCTGGTTCCATATCACAGCCTTGTGTTCATAGCATTGGTACAACTCTATGAAATAAGGAGTAGCAGATAAAAATGGGACACCCACTGTCAAAAATGCAGCCTCTGCAGCGAGCTGACAAATTCATGAATGAGAAAGTGTGTAGACAGAAATATTCCTATGGCAGAGTATTCACAGCATTACTTTCAGTGGAGTGCCTCCTCCATAAACATTTGAAATGAGATGAACTGCAGAGATTAAATGAAGGTTTCATATCGCATTTTTGCATATGAAGGGAGACAAGTGTTAAAAAACAAAAGCAAAAACAAAAGAACGAAACACTGTGACGCCATGATTTGGCGACGCAAAAAAATGCATATGGTGGGGTTCAAATTAAGTCAAGGAGAAAAAAATGGGGTGCCTGGGTGGCTCAGTTGGTTAAGCGTTTGACTCTTGATTCTGGCTCAGGTCATAGCTCAGGTCATGATCTCAGCATTGTGAGATTGAGCCCTGCATCAGCTCTGCACTCAGCAGGGAGTCTGCTTGACATTCTCTCTCTCCCTCAGCCCCTCCCCCTGCTTGCACGCACATTCCCTGCTTCCAGAGCTCTCTCTAAGATAAATAAATAAATAAATAAATAAATAAATAAATAAATAAATAAATAAAATCTTAAAAAAAAACAAGGAGAAAAGAATGTAGTTCTAATCAATGATTTCTATTTTGAACATGCAAAGAATTCACTTGACATGTGCAGGGATAAAATATTATTGGAGAAACTTTTTGATATCAGTTGTAGTGTGTTGGCTTTTACCAATCAGGCAAACAGCAGTTCACTTTTAAACACTCAATATTTCTACTCTTCATGTAGCAAAACTTTTAAAATTCCTTTAGTTTTTCCTCTTTTTTCTAAAGAAAAAGGCCAAAGATACTGCTGAATATATTCCACAACCGAACAAACCAATTTTGAAAATTCTTCGTACATACGTATTTTACAATATACTTACTATGTGTTTAGGAAAATTTGAATTCCCACCAGACTATACCAATCCCGCTGTCTACATTCCTCAGCCGGAAGATTTAGAATCCACACTTGAGCCAAAGTCTCCATTAATACTGCTGCCTGACCTTGCATTTGGATGCATATCCCCAACCCATTGCTGCACCTGAATTAGAACTGCTATAAGAGTTATTTCCAGAACCAAAGGCCTGATTTGGCTCCCTGTACATGTTATCTTGGATTTGGTTATTACCTGATATACCTGGCTGGTTCTGCTGACTGGCTAATATATCCATCGTACCCCAGTTGCTCTGCAGTGCTGCCTGGGCTACAGACGGATTAATGCTCAGCATCCAAGTTCACCCCTCCACCCATATTGCTACCTTAATTGTTTCCCAAACCAGCTCCTCCCCTTCTACTGTTACCAAATTCACCCTGATTCCCAAAGCCATCTGGATTACCACCAAATCTTCCACTTCTTTCTGTCTATTGTTATTGTGCTTAGGTTCAGCATTAGATATATGAAGGCCGATTCTTTTAATGATCAACTCCTCTCCACAGAGAGACTGGGCAACCTGATCATCTGCCAGTATAACAAAGGCAGATGACCTGAATGGTTGGGAATAAAGACAATGACCACTTCCCTATCCTGGCAAAAGAACTGCTGCATCTCATGGCACTCATGTCCTCAGTACAATGCCCAACAAACACAACACCTTCATGCTTCTCAAAGGCTCACCTGTGCATTGCTTAGAATTAGGAAGTTTTCCAGTGACACCATCGTCCATTGATCCTATGTTGCTGTGACGTTCCTTTCACTTGGGTTCCAGATTCAGTAAGACAAAGCTAAACCCCTTTCAATGGCCACTTTTAGTATCTTTCTTGACCTGAACCGTAAGAACATCTCCAAAGGTACTAAAATATTCTTTTAGATCTGTTCAGTTTTTTTTCCATGGGAGACCCAACATTATTAAGTCAGATGTTTTCTGGACAGCTCTTTTCACGTTCACTGCTGATGAAGTATTGGTCTCATCCATTTTTCGTTTGTTATCTTTGGGATAGTTGACAACATATACCAGATTTCCCCAGACAGCCTCAGGGGCATGGAGAATTTCTTCTACCAGCTGGACACCTCTCATACACTGAGACACTGGATTCCTGGAGTGCAGCCCACATGCCCCTGAAAACTGGGCTGTAAGTATGGAAAGCAGCGTGGTCCCATCGTCTTCTGATGATATTTCAATGGGTTCATAATTCTCATCTTCAGTTACCTGAATATATTCAGACATCTTATTTTTCTACTAGGTCGCTGCTAGGAAACCTCACAGGGAAACCAAAGCAGCAAAGGACCCAAGAGCAGCCCTGCTGTCTCTGCACTCCCACTGTAATTTCCTGTTTATATATATATTTCTAATAAGATCCTGCTTCTGTCCTATCCCATTCCCACCCTACTAGCCTGTGAAATTTCTCAAGGTAAGAGCCAAAGCAGTCATCTTTGCATGCCCAACAGTCTAAGATACTGTTGGACTCTCAATAAATGTCCTCTGGAGGACCAAATGCTTCTTGGATCCCTAGTCACTGGCTGGGGTCTTTATTAGCCTGGAAAACCTTTCCTGGAATCATGACTTGCTCATTGGCCATGAGTCCTTACCGTGGACTCACCCCTCAAATCAGACTATGCAGAATGGGGCCAGATTAGAGAAGATCCAGCTTCACCATTTTTCATGAATGTTAAGGTATGCCAGGACCTTTGAAGAAGGGGTTGGGGTTTCTCTGAGAGACTTCCCTTTGGCTTGTCTCTGTGGTATGCATCCATTTATTTTTGGATGACTTCCCCATCTTCATGGGCCCATTGTTGACTGCACAGCAGACCCTGAAGTCAGAGACATGTAAATTATAAGATACACCTCCAAATGACATACATGTTCCCATCTTTTTACCCATTTTTATATTGTATCTTCCTGGAATGCTCTCTACTGACTTCTCTGTTTAATTAAACCCTACAAATCCAAATTTTATTTCAGGTTGAGCTCCTTTGTGAAGTTTCTTTAACCACCTAAGCTTATATTAAGCTTTTTCCTTTGCACTCCTCTTAGTTTCTAGATTCCCAAACTGGCTCTTATCTTTCTTTTGTGTTGTCAGTTTCTTTCTACAAACCTATGCTGTCTTCTCAGTAGAATTATCAGCTTCTCCAGGGTGGGTGTTTTCACTTGGGAATTCCTAAATTTAGAACATGTGGGGACCTCAGTGACATAGGCCACAAGAAGGCAGAGGGTGGGAATGCAGAACCAGGTCAGAGATAAATGGGGAGAAGTTGACCTGTCTATGGAGGGCTCTCAGGGGCCTTGGGGCTGGCCAGTGCTCTAGGTCCCAGCCATATGCGGAGATTAGAGGTGGTTCATGACAATGCTGGGATCAAGGAGGCCAGTCTGCTGTGTGGAGTGGGTGATGTGAGGGGACTCTGGGCATTAGGATTGTATTGTGGCTCCAGTTAAACAATGCTCTCCTAAAAGCAAGCCAGTCAGGCTGTAGGGGCAGCGAAGGTTCTGGTAATATTGAGGCAGAGAGGGAAGAAAGGCTCCCAGATCTGTAGGAAATAGGATTGGGCTAGCAGGTTGAGGCAGAAGCCCAAACAGTATGGTGCAGGCGAGGAAAGGGTAGGAGGAGGAGGAGAAGGAGAGAGAAAAGGAGGAAGGGAGACAGGAAAGGGAAATGAGGAGAAGGTAGAGAGGCTAGCATCAAGAGAGAAGAGAAGGGAGAAATACTCAAAGAGGAGAGAAGAGAAAGAGAAGAGGAGGCAAATGGAAGTCTGAGAGGAAAGAGGAAGAAGAGAAAAAAGATTAGAAGGGGAAAATCAAAGAGAGGAGAAGGAAATGGGAAGGTTTATCCCTGCAGATCACCTGCCTAAATAGTCCAACCCAATCGTCATGCTAGGAGGGTGGGTCAAGTTGCATTATATCTCTCTAAAATCACTATCGACTTTTATCTCCCAAATAGAGACTTTGACATGGATAACTGCCATTTTTGGAGAGTGTGAATAAAAGCATTTTAAGAAAATTTGGCTGCATTTGATTTGCATTCACCATACATTCTACCTTATGTATACATCATCTACATTAAATGTACATTTCATATATTACACATGTATTCTTCACTGTACACAAATGTGTTGTGATTGCTATACACATGCAGCTTTGGAACTGATTTTCTGACTACCTCACTATACCAGCTGCTTCTGCCATAACCACATTGTGACCCATAAGCCTGAATTCCTGTGCACAGTCCTGATTTGGCCTCAGTTCTAGTCACAGCCAGCTTGTATGTTGGAGGCTGCTGGTGCATTCCTGGGCCTCTTTAGAACTGGCTTATCTCTGAACAGTGTCCAGAGGGTTGAGAAAGGTGGTCATGATGCAGCTTTACTATCCAAGTAAGGACAGCATCAGGAGTCATTCATTCCCAGTGCCCTAACATGTTAGCTATGAATAGATGAATGAAATTAAAATAACACTTGGGTGTACCGTGAGGCTGCTAGGATGGAGAGATAAGCTCTTACGACCCTGCTTAGCTTCCGAGACCAGACAAGAAGCACTGCCATCAGGCTGGTATGGCCATAGACGAGATAAGCACTTACGATATGATCTACGATTACTTTTATTTGTGTTATTATTGGTGTAGTGCTTACATTTTCACATGCAGTACCTGCCTCATCTTCACAGATGCTCACAAGGCTGACAGAGTAGGCGTGGTAAACTTGCTGGACTACTGAGGAAGTGGAATTTGGCTAAGGTGATATGAATGCACACAAGGAGCCCCAAAAGTCCTCGTTACCCAGTTGAGCACTGTTTGTACTCTTGGGAATAGCCCGGCCAAAGAAAAATGATTATTTTTATATCATTTTGGAATGGTCACAAAATAATATGTGGTATGCCCTGACAAGCCCCCAGTAAGTGATTTTGCAGCTGTATTTTGCTTGATATACTTTAAAATTTTTTAGTTTCAGCTAAGGTTTATTTCTGTGCTCTTTCTCCCTTATCTTTCAAAATTGGGAAAATAATCCTCAGAATTTTAAGGCTAAAGGGCCACTGGGACCAAAGGTTCAAAGTAAAACTGGCTTCAAAACTGCTTTCAGTTTTACTATCATGTGTAAAACTGACATTGGGTGGTGATTGTGCGTGGTTTTGAAGTTATCCCTTGTTGAAGTGAAAAGACAAGGCGGTCAGTCCAGAAGGAGAATCAGGGCAGCCAATTTCCGACTTGCTCTGTGACTCTTGACAAATCATTTAATATCCATACCTTGTTATCTCCTAAATGCAAACTAGGGCAAACACCAGGGCAGGAGGGACATGGAGCATTGTGATGACCAGCTATCATGTATCTAACATACATTGAAACCATTTGTGCAGGAGCAACTTTTCCATATACATATCAGAATGTTGGATGGAGGAACAGGCTCAAAGTTCAGATCTCCTTAGGTGGATACCATTGAAGGCATTGATTTGGGGGTGTCGTACACTAATTCGTAATCACTGGCTGCTTTGAGGGCTTGGTGATTTTACTAGGTGACATACTGTGAGCATAGCTACTGTCTCTGATAGATACATATTAATTCTCCTCCTATGACCTCCAAGGGATTGTGGAAGAAAGTCTTGAGAAATTACTTTGGATTCAACTCAGACAAAAGGTTTTCTTACCAAAGGCCTACAGCCAAGCACTGGCTGTGACTTGATGAGACCTTTACTGAGGTGTTTCTGGCGTATTTTAAATGTGTGAGACCCAAGGGAATCAAGAAATGTAAGTCTCGAGAGATCGTATTTCTTTCCTATCCATGTATTTCTTCAACAACTTGGCCATGATGCTTAGCACTCTTAAATAAGGATTTTATATAATTCCCTTGAGAAGCAGAGTAGTTTCTCAACCTTCCACAATTTTAAAGATCCTCCGAATAATCATTTTAGGATAAAATTTGCTCAGAGACTGATTTATATTTCAAATTTATGGTGCTCTTCTCTATTGATTTTCACTCCCTAAGTGATCTCATCTGGTATCATGGCTTTAAATACCATCTATGTGCTGACACTCCCATATTATATCTCTGGCCTAGACCTTTCCTCTGAACTCCAGGATATATATCCAGTTGCCTGCTTCACACCTCTACTTGGTGTCTAAAATCTTCTCAAGCCTAACACAACAGATTTCCTGTTTCCCCCGCCAAAGCTGTTCTTTCCAAAGGCAACTCCAACTCTGAATGACAACTGCATTCTTAAGTTACTCAGCCCAAACACTTGGGGTTATTCTTTATTCCTTCCTATCTCACAGCCCATATTCAGCTCCTCAGCAATTCCTAACAGATTGATTTTTCAAAAGGTATCTGGAACCTGACAACTTTTTGCCACCCTCCCACCACCGGGCTGGCCCCAATCCCTGTCACCTTTCCTCTGAATTATTATAACAGTATCCTAACTGGTCTCCACGTCTGTTAACACTGTAGAGTTTCCTGTGTGATCCTTTTAAAATGTAAGTCAAATTATGTCACCCTTCTGCTCAAACCTTCTGGAATCTTCCCAAAATATGGACAGTAAAACAAAAGCCCTTAAAATGACCTACAAATTCTGCAATGCCTACAACCTCCTTCACCTCTCTGTTCTCACTTCCCAACAGTCTTTCTCGTATTCTGTTCCATGTGCTAGCCTACTTGCTCTTCCTCCATAATGCCAGGTACATTATAGTCTTGGGTCTTCCGCATTTTTTTGTTTCTTTTCCCTGGAATGCTCATTCACTAGATCCTCTTGAGATGGCCTTTTATACTTGTCTGTCAACATTCAGAGTCTGATAACTGCTTCCTCCCTTTGTTGTCATCTTTGGATTATGGATGGTGACAAAACTTGGAATAACACACTGTTATTAGTGGTATCCCTATATCTCATCAAATGGACAATCAAAAAGGACAAAAGCAAATTGTCCTTTTATAATAAGCCTTCCCTTGATTGTCTTAATTTGAATATGCCATCCTACTATGGCCCTGAGTGATACAATAATTAATATTACATTTAGCATTCGTTGGTGCTGTAAGTGGCCCTAAGGAATAGGCCTATGAGTTGGGATTCTGACAATGAGTTTTTCTTAAATTCATAGAGCACAGGGATAATCATCTTCCCAGGAGAAGGTGGGACACAGGAAGTTCATGGAATGGAGAGGCATTACTATTACCCAGATCATCACTGATGGTGGTATAAATGATATGTGGTTGGAGGGCATGGCAGCGGGAGACCACTGTGGCAACAATAGGGATTATAAAGACTGTGAATGTACTGGCTTCTTCTCTCCTTCCACAGCTCACGTAGGGGGGAAAATGAGAGATATGAACTTATATAACACATGTGGAGAACCAGATGGCTTCTATGGAGGATTTGAAGGAATTCCTCATCTCCTACTGTTGCAGGATATATTTGGCTTAGGCACAAGCCCAAAATGTAGTTATAAAGGGTGAGGGATTGCAGTGTTAAATACTTAGGTCTTAGGGCGCCTGGGTGGCTCAGTTGTTAAGCGTCTGCCTGCGGCTCAGGTCATGGTCCCAGGGCCCTGGGATCGAGTCCTGCATCAGGCTCCCTGCTCAGCAGGAGACCTGCTTCTCCCTCTCCCACTCCCCCTGCTTGTATTCCCTCTCTTGCTGTCTCTCTGTCAAAAAATAAAATCTTAAAATAAATAAATAAATAAATACTTAGGTCTTTCAGATTTCTCTTCTAAGGAACTGGCAGAAAAGGAGTTGGACCTTGAGGTAGGGAATTGGGACATTTGAGCAGACACTGGGCTGAGAACTTTGACTCTCAAAATTCTCCTGAAATTTTCTTGCCTCGGGAGGTAGTTTCTGCCTCATTCCCTTCCTCTAAGTAATCCTCCTCCACACAAAAGCTTTGAAGTGATGGGGCCTAAGGTGGTTGTCTCATAACCTGATGTTAATTTTCCTCACAACCCAACCTCATCAGCTGGCATTTCTTCTAGACCTAAAATGAGAGTTATTTTACAACCTAGCACAGTTTGAGAAGCTCAAGACCTGCCTCTGAGGAGAGCGCATATAGAAAAGGACCGAAGAATTGACTATAAACTATATCAGCAGATGCCTGCAGAGGTTGTGTAAGAATGAATTCTAAAGGTTCTAGAGCAAGGGAGAAAACTATAAGGGTGGATCAGGTCAAAGTCATTACGTGGGCCCACTTATCTGGCAGTTAGATGTAAAGTGTTATCTCCAGGACCTGGGCATGACACTAATAGTCTATTAGATTCCTTAATTAAATTCTAGACTGATATGTGGAACTTGCCTGGCATATTGCAGAGGATAGAGTCTTATAATTACGTTTATTCCAAGAGGTAAGTATTGGAATAATCATATTATAAATAAAACTGCCTAGCCACTCCTTGGTCATATCCTTTAGGAGGACTCAAAGGACCCATCATTCATCAAAACATTAAGAAATGCATTGGTTCACATCAGTATGGAAAGATCTATGGTGGTTCCTCTTACACTGGAGGTAATGGAGGAGATGATACAATGTAATTGGGTATACTGATCTTAATATGAATAGTGGGAATCTCAGATTTGTAGAGGACATTTAATAGCAATTCATTGTCAGAGAAGAGGCGGGTGCTGTTACTATAATAATACACAGGATTTTAATGGTAATCATGGAATTTGGATTTGAGGAATCTGTGACAATGCTTACATGATGAGGGAGTTCCTAGTAATAAAATAAATGGCATCCTACTTATGGGCTGCTTGACATGTAAGAGGGAAAAGTTTTGGTACACAGTACAGAAACCTAACTCAGATCATTACAGTAGAATTCATGCCTTCCATACAATTTCTAAATCTAAATTGGTTCATATACCTGCAGTCTCTTAACTAAGGAGTAGTCCAGGTCTCTCTGAAGAAAGACATTATAATATGGAACTATCAATCCTATAAATCTTTCCCCAAGACTTCCCTGGGAGACCTGAAGCCATTTATTATGGCAACCATGCACTGAGCAAAAGGTAAATGCCCAGACTTTTGGGGGGTTATTAGACATCATCTATGAACTGAAGATACTCTCTCAAGACTCAAAATAGCTTTGTGTTCTAATGAGCAGAAGGACTGGGGAAAATACTACAATTAATTCCTTATCCAGAAAGTTTAATGGAATTAATATTTTTAGGAAGAGAAAAAAATTCCTGTATTGACATGCTGACCTATGAAGTGGGGGGAAGTTATAGTAGAAAAGTAGAAAAGATCAAGTAGAAATCCCAGAAACTGCCTCCAACACTACCTGCTCTTCTTCCCATAACACCAAAAGCAATATTAAATTCCTGGAGATATTGTAGAGATTAGTGTCATTATCAAAATTTTGAGAAACAAAATGGTTATAATTGCCATATATTACTTAACATTAGCTTTTCTGGCTGATATGAAAGCCAGATGTATTATGGAGAATAATAATAGACTATAGCAAACTTGATCATGTGGTGATTATATCTGCAGCTGTGCTATCATTCTATTTTAACCAGTGAGGAAAATCAGAAACAGTTTGCATTTACATGGCAGAGACTACAGCATACTTCCACTATTTTGCCCAAGGGCTATGTCAACTCTCTTACTCTATGTTGTAATCTAGATGGACCTTAATCTTCTTATTTCACTGAACATCTCACTTGTCTACTACATAATGATGGCATTGTTACCTGCGTCTGGCAAGTAGGAAGTATCAAGCACTCAAGATACCTTAATAAGGCGTATGCATTCTAGAGGTTAGGAATACAAAGTATGAAATTTCAGGGTCTAAAATATGATTGAGCATAATGTCATCTCTTTTCTGAAATAAGGAACAAGCTGTTACATTTTACACAACACTCACCACATAGAAAATGGTATACATCTAAACCCAGTCAGGATTTTGCAGGCAATGCATATATTTGGGGATGATCCTCTCACCCATTTATTGGCAATTCATAAGGCTACAATTTTTGAGTGGGACCTGTAGGAAGAATGGGCTCTGTAGAAACACGGGTTCCTCTGCTATCTGGGCCTAATGATATGGGACACTATAAATAAAGGAAACATTTGTGTGGACAAGATGCTCGTTGAGCCTCTGGCAAATTCAGTAGGAAAATCACAACACGGGGATCTGGAATGAGGCCATGCCCTTCTTTACTAACAACTATTTTCCATTTGAAAAACAGCTCCTCGCTTGTTAGCAGGTTCTGATAGACACTAACCACTTGACCATGGGATATAAAATGACTATGCGATCTGAACTTCCCCCTGTATATATAGGTATTATTTGACCTACAGAATTTAAAGTTGACCATAAATGATAAAACTGAAATAGTATATACACATCCGGTCCTCAGCATATTCATCAGCTACAGGGGCTCGTGGCTCAGATTCATATTGTATCTGCTTCTATTGCTTTGTCATCTTTTCTGCATCCACACCTATGACTGCAGAATAACCACTTAATTCTGGAGGCAAAGCAGGGCCCCGATTTATGGATAGATCTCCATGCTTTGCTGGCACCAGATGAAGAAGGACAGATACTACATGACAATCACACCCAGTGGTGACCTTGAAAGACAGGTGGCAGTATGATGGAGTCATTATCACTCCATGATAATACTACAGCTCATGGGATTTCATACGTCTCCTGAGATAAGAACATGTATTTTTCAAGTGGATGAAGGAAAAGAATGAGTGGTGGAGGGGCAAAGCATGTAGGGTTTGTTGAATATCTTTCATTTGAAATTACAGGTCAACTTTCACCCTGCTAAATTTTGGCCTCTGCCCCGGGAGAATGGTTTGTGTGGGCCTCATCCCAGGCTTCTCTGACTTTCAGCTGAGTATGGCCAGTAGGGATCCCAGGCAGGAGATCGGAACTAGAGCAAGAGTTTATTCCCATGTCTCTTTTCTTGTGAGTTCATTTTAAACCACCTGTGTCCCTTGACTCAACATCACTGTTTATTTCAAGGTAACTTTTTCTGTATGACTCTCCCCTTTTGTATTCTGATAACTGGTCCTTTCTCTTGTCCTTTTAAGCCTATGGGTAATTATTGCACTGTTCTAACCAGCTCTGAGTTACTGCACAACCCTTATGGTTCTGATCCACCCTACCTACACCTTTGGAAATAGGACCTTAATTTAAAAAAAAAAAATCCTCTAAAATTTTCCAATTTGAGAGTGCCATCTGTTTCCTATTGGGAGATACACCTCAGGCAGTCTTCTTTCCTCTTGACTACACACTGTTTCATTATTTAGAGTTCATGCATTTGCAAGTGACAAAAATATTCCAACTAACCTTGCTTAAGTTGAAAAAGTGTAAGGATTTATTAGCTTGCATCACTAGAAAGTCCAAGGGATAATTCTGTATTCAGGCATGGTTGATTCCAAGAGCTCACATGATGTTGGCAGGGTTCTCTCCCTCTCTTGGCTCTACTTCGTGTTACTTTCTATTTTAGGCAAGTCCTTTCCACAGAGTGACAAATATGGACACTGGCAGTTCTGGCTTATGGTGGCTTTACGGATTGCAATCCTAGGAAAAAGAGCATGAGAAATACTGCAAGTGTCCTAACATACATTGTGATGTGATTCCAATGGTGAACTGTTGGGTGTACTTGAGGCTGCTTCCCTGGCCGTCATGTTGGCACTCACGTAGAATAAGTTAACAAACCCACTGCAGTTTGGCAGAGGAGTGGCGGCGAATAGAAAAGAACACTGCCTGGCTCAGAGGAGTTCCATCTCCCAATCCTCCAACAGAGCTGATCCTCTTTGAAGTATAGATTTAAAAACAGAAGAATGTTGATAAGAGAGGGTATAGGGCAAACCAAAGAGCAGTTTCTCTTTTAACTGGAACGCTCCTCTTGCTAGACTACAGTGTCACTTCTCTGCCTCAGAATAAAAGCTGATTTAGCAAATCCATTTGGAATGGTCTCTCAGCCTCAACTGGATTGCCAAATTCAATAATATCATGAAGAGGGATTCCCTTGGGTGAACAGTGAAGTAGATCTGTTCAAAGGACTTCCTAAAAGGCAAGAACCCCCTTTGCCAACCTTGCCTTTCTTCTTTGGCAACCATGCTGCAGATATGACTTGGAACAGTTTGCCTGAGTCTTTGGGATAATGAATGTAAGGGAACAAGCTTGTCTGGGATGGAGGGTGTGTTCCACCTTCCATAATACGTAATACATGACACAGATTGATTATAGCAGCAGAGGGAACAGACAGGTAGTGTGGAGTGAGCTCCTGAAAGGAACGCCCCATTTGCATACTTAGTGGAGCCACAGAGAACCTTGGGGATTTCTTCTTGAAGCACAGTGTGAGAGTGGCAGGCATGAAAGGCAGCCTTGGCTATGCTGTCGTTGGTAGACTGATGTTATAGCTGCCTGCAAAAGAAGTGCCTGGGGTCTAGACAAGGGAATTCACAGTTTACTGGAGAGAAAGTAAGACAAAGAGGTAAAGAAACTGCTCTGTGCTGAAAACAGAATAATATATGCTAAGAAATAGAAATAGTAGACAGAATTCATTTGCCTTTTAAATTCTTGTTTGCATACATCGAGCCAGGAACCAAAGTACTGTAGAAATACACACTGCATCTTTCACAGAACAGATAACGTTTTGTGGCTGGAGCTTTTGGCATGTTTTACTCAATAGATATTTGTTAAATTCTTCACTTATTATTACGTATTTAGTACCTACTCTGAAAATGAGTGTGATATAGTGGAGAAATATGGGTTTTGTGTCCCGCAAGGTTGGTTTTAAATACCTGTCCTGTCGCTTACTAGCTTTGTGCCTTGGGCCAAATATCTGAACTTCATGCATAAAACGCAGCACACAATTCCTACCTCAAAGGATTGCTGTAGATGTTAAATTAGATCATGTGTACAAAGTGCCTGGCACAATAATCACTCAACAAATGGCTGCTGATATTACTACCAAACCCTTAATTAGAAAAGATCCGTTAAAACCAGGATGGCAGCATACTTCTAATTCATTGATGTCTATGTCAGGATTTACCCCCACCCACCACCCCCACTTTAAATTATTTAAACAAATGCAGCATGCTAAGGTTTACCATCTCAGACATTTTAGCCTTGTTGAGGAAGGGGTTTGTGGTTTTTCTGTGCTCTGGTTTAATCCCCCATTGGGATCACAAGGTGGAATATGCTCTGTGTGTCAGCCTGGCTCACAGACTGCACTGGAGGGGACATAGCTTACCTCTGCTGAGATTTCAAAATCTGGATGTCGTTGGAAATTTCTGCTCTACACCAGGTGCTTGTTCTTATACATTTCAATAGCTCCAATATCTTCATTGTGTATTTAAATGTCAGTGTAGTTTGACCTTCGGATCTCCCCTCAGTTTGCCACCAGTTAAAGCTGCCGGTGAAGAACTTTTTGTTTTTACATTAGCAGGTAGATGAGAGAGGTACACTTCAGTGGCTTATCTGTTCTGTTTTAATGGAGCGAGTGAACTCGGAGAATGGTGCTACAGCAAGTGGGCCAGCAGGGGGCAGGTGTGAGTTAAGGGCAAGCGTCTTCTTTTTTAAACTTTTATGCACATTATTTAAAAAATGATGATAGCAAATTATATTTTCCTCATGCCTATTGGCTGCCTTTGGCTTGTTCCCCAGTTTAAAATTTGACACTTGACTTACAGAAATCATATTTCGAAAGCTGGAATTAGAATTCAATATAAGAAACTACTTTTCTTGGGCGCCTGGGTGGCTCAGTTGGTTAGGCATCTGCCTTCAGATCAGGTCATGATCCCGGGGTTCTGGAATCGAGTCCTGCATTGGGCTTCTGGCTCAGCAGGGAGCCTGCTGCTCCCCCTGCTTGTGCTCTCTCGTGCTCTCTCTCTCTCTCAAATAAATAAATACAATCTTTAAAAAAAAAAAAAAGAAACGAAACTGCTTTTCTTGATCATTTTTTAACCAGAGAAAGTATATGGTGACTGGTGTTTGTGGATGTAAATTCATTTTGGAAATTTTCTGTTTGCTTTTTGCTAATTCTAATTCAGAGCTAAGTATTCTGTTCTCATTTTCTTCTCAGTTATCTTGCATTATAACTTCTTTCCAATTTTCCTGGTTACATAAAAGGATATCTTGAGATGTACATTAAGGCAACAGCAAACAGGCACATAGTTGTGCAAAGCAGAAGTATCACATTAATGTTACATTTTGAAAAGTTACTTTAAGAAATCAAGAATGACTTATAAAACTCAAAAAATTGGTTTTAATTAGTTGGCATCTTTCTTTATTTAAAACCTCCATGCAAGACATTTTGAGGTTGTCAAGAACAGAGGCATGCTCAACGTACCAAAGGTGAGTGTTCACGGGGAGCATATAAGGAAGAGTGCATAAAATCACTAGAACATCATCAGGGAAAGCAGAGTAGCTCTGATGACCTGGTTGTTCAGCAAGCATCAGCAGCTGGTGCCTGTAAATGTTCCATCACTATAGTGTCTCAGACACTTCATCTCTGTTTCAACTGCTCCTACTTCTCCTGCCATTAAAGACCAAGTGACCTGTGGAACTCAAACTTTGTGAGTCTGATCCTGTAAAGGGAGACAACCACAGACACAGACTGTGGGACAGAAACTGAGAGAGGAGATATGGTTTGATGCCCTTTATGAAAATTTCTTCTGCATCAAAACACCCGGTCAACTTCCGGCTCAGGTGCCATCCTTTGGTCTAATCAGCTGTGGGCCAGAAGAGCAGGGTCACATATACAGAGCATGAGATCACACACCCGAGGGGCCATCTGGTATAAATAATGGTGTCTTATGACCTCTTTTCTGAGTAGAGGACATCGTCATAGCAAACATTCAAAGCAAGATAGAGTCCTCTACAGTATATGTCATTAAATCAAAATATAGAATCTAGAACCTTCCAGGAACTTAAAACACATACCCTATTTCACACCCATTAAGATGACTGATGTTAAAAAAGAAACCCAGAAAATAACAAGCGTTGGTGAGAATGTGGAGAAATTGGAACTCTTGTAAAATGGTGCAGCTGCTATGGAAGACAGTATGAGAACTCTTCAAGAAATTAAACATAGAGGGGCACCTGGGTGGCTCGGTTGTTAAGCGTCTGTCTTTGGCTCAGGCCATGATCCCAGGGTCCTGGGATCGAGCCCCCCATCAGGCTCCTTTCTCAGTGGGAAGCCTGCTTCTCCCTCTCCCACTCCCCCTGCTTGTGTTCCCTCTCCCGCTGTGTCTCCCTCTGTCAAATAAATAAATAAAACCTTTAAAAAAAGAAATTAAACATGGAATTACCATATGATACATCAATTCCACTTCTGGGTATATGTCCAAAAGAATTCAAGATGTTTCTCCCACCCCCCCCCCCTTTCATAGCAGCATTATTCCTGATAGCCAAAAGGCATAGTACCAGCACTGGCCAGCACAGTGTGTCCGTATAGTGTGCAGTCTCTGGAACCAGGCTGCCTAGGCTCAACTCCTGCCTCTAGCATCCAAGAACTGTGTGATCCTCGACAACTTAACCTCTCCCGGCTTCAAGTCTCCTGATCTGTAAAATAAGGATTGTAACACTATGTACCTCATAAGGTTGTTGTGAGGATTGCTTGAGTAAATAGAGCACTTAGAATAATGGCTGGAACATACCAAGTGCTCCAGAAATGGTAGCTGGTCTTACAATTTGAGTATGTAAAATGTGATCCTTTTTTTTTCTAAATGAATTGATCAAAGTGCCTTTGGTAGGGGTATCTTCCTTTACAGTCTGAAATAAGGAATTTCTAATAGAAAGTCCTAATGTCCTAAATGTGAAAGAACAAAAGCTCTTTGCCTTGGGAACAAAATAGGTTGGTTTCTTTAGGTCAGATGTGTCCACATATAAACCCATATATTGTAATCTGTTAGGTTTGCAGTATTTTTCTTGCATGTGATTATTTTCAATTTTGACACTAAAAGAAAATGTATTTACACATTGGATATTTTGCTTTCTCAGGCTCCGTCATTAGATTTTTTGCTAACTAGCCTCTCTCAGTTATTCTGGGTTTGTATCTATTGTAGCGAGTTTCTGAAACATGGCTGGGCATATCTCATTTTGCAAACCAGATGAGGCTAGACACAGAAGGATCATAGTTGCATAATGGCCACAGTAACAGCTAAATTTAAAACATTTTTTTTGCATAACAATGACATTCACATGATTATGCTGCTCAAAATACAGCAGTAAACTAACCCGGTCAGGTATCCTAGTTTAATATAACATACAGTGGTCCTTTTCTCCCTGAACATACCTAATGACGTTCTTGTTTATCCAATTTTTTCATGTCACAATTCATATAGGGCATCTCACATGATTACGCATGTGTGAGCTTGTTTGGGTATATGAGATTCTTATTTAAAACAAAGAATTTGTTTTCCTGATTTGTTTTGACTCCTATTGAAATTATTTCCTCAATTTGTATTCTTATTGATGCAGTTTAAATAATTTTTAAAAGTCTAGTAAATATGCATATATGAACAGTAACAATAGCAATTTGTATAAATGTGTACTATGGGTTTAGAGTGTCATGTGATTTGTTTTCTTTTTTAATCAGATATATTGAGAATATAGGAATTGTCCTTTGCTGCCACAATGTCATGTTTTTCAATGGCATATGGAAAAATCTAAACTTACAGGTCTTTGTTGTGTTCTTTTCTCCCTTGAGTAATAGTTACGAGCTTGCGATCTGGCATCGTATAGATCCAGGGCACTGCTTTGCCATTTGCTAGTGGTGTGACTTTGGGAAAACAAAACTTGCAAGCCCTCAGTTTTCTTATCTATAAAGTGGAGCTCTGATACGTATGTCAGATTACAAGGGTTGATGACAAGGATTTCAGTGTGAAAGCGCAGAGTACGGATTCCTTCTCCAGGTGTCTCACTGTTATGGTGGCAAGGGGGTGAGAATCAGCTCCAGGTTTACATCTGACTGGTTAAATAACTCGAAGAAAGAGAACTATAAAAGGCAAAGGACTGATATTCATTTGTCGCAGATCAAATGTACAGTCCACAAAACAATCCCCGTGGCCAGAAGGAACAAATGAAATAGCCAGGGTCTCATGCCTACCTTTTTTTTTTTTTTTTAAAGATTTGTTCTTTTAAACTGTACCAAAGTATAATCCACATGTGATAAAGTTCGCCCATTTTACGTGTATCATTTGATAAGTTTTGATGAATGTATCCTAATGTGGAACCACCACCAAGTCCAGGTATAACACGTTTCCATCACCTCAACAAATTCCTCTGTGCCTCTTACAGTCAAGCTCTTCCCTAGTCTCAGGCCCTGGCAACCCAGGATCTACTTCCTGTCACTATAGTTTAATCATTTCTTAGAATTTTACATGAATTCACTCAAATGGTCTTTTACTCTCCCTTTTTTTTTAAGATTTTATTTATTTATTTGACAGAGAGAGACACAGCGGGAGAGGGAACACAAGCAGGGGGAGTGGGAGAGGGAGAAGCAGGCTTCCCACTGAGCAGGGAGCCCGAGGCGGCTCGATCCCAGGACCCTGGGATCATGACCCGAGCCGAAGGCAGACACCCAACGACTGAGCCACCCAGGCGTCCCTCTCCCTTCTTTTATTTAGCATGCGAAATGCTTTTCAGATTCATCCATGCTGCTGCTGATATAAGTAATTCTTTTTCTGTCTGAGTAGTAATCTATTGTATAGATACAGCACAGTTTGCTTCTCCATCACTATCTGAGGAATTTGGGTTATTTCCAGTGTTTGCCTACTATGAATAAAACTAGTACGAATATTCATAACAAGTCTTGGTATAGATGCATGGGTTTTCTTGGGGGGAGGGGGAGAGGACATACCCAGGACTGACATTTCTGGGTCATATAGTAAGTATGTATGTATGTATATATGTATGTATGTATGTATGTATGTATGTATTATTTATTTATTTAGTTATTTTTAAAGATTTCATTTATTTATTTGACAGAGAGACACAGCGAGAGAGGGAACACAAGCAGGGGGAGTGGGAGAGGGAGAAGCAGGCTTCCCGCCGAGCACGGAGCCCGATGTGGGGCTCGATCCCAGGATCCTGGGACCATGACCTGAGCTGAAGGGAGACGCTTAATGACTGAGCCACCAAGGCGCTCCTATTTATTTATTTATTTTTTATTTCAGAGTTTGATTGTATTGCACTAAAGGAATAGCAGGATGGTTATACAGTGTTCTCTCTCATTCAGTTTTGAAAATCTAAAGTACTTGCAAAATCTTAAGAATACCTTTACCACCAGATTAGAACAGTTAAGTATAATAGCCAATTTCTTAATAAGTGGTATCTTACAAATTAAAACACATTTAAAATAGCTTTAAATGCATTCTTCGCAAGTATTCAACATATATTTTTATATCATGTTCACTTATGCTTAAGAATTAAAGCAAGTATATTACTCTGATGGAAACATGGGAAATCTCTCATTCAAGCAATATATAGGGATAATATTCAAGTTGAAGGGGAAAAAAATCCCACTCTTCGTATGTTGTAAATGTGTCCATATATAATCACATACAGATAAATGAGGAAACCCATGAGGTTTCCCACACATCAGATATATATTTTCAGTTCATCAGAAGCATCTGATATCTACAGCTAATTTATAATTAGATGGCATTTCAATAAAACCAAAATGAGCCCTACAAGTTCCTATATATAACGAAAGATTCCAATGGACCAAGGATAGTCAATAATTAATGCAATCATTCAAGGGATTATGGCTGTTCCTTAAGGAGTGCAAGTTCAAACCCGTCAACACCAGAGGTCATCATTTTATATTAATTTTTATATAATTCCCTTTAAATTCTTTATCCGAGTATAACATATGAAAACAATCTTTCCACAAGCAAAAACTGTGGAAACATTTAAAAAATAAGGAGTCATCTTTTTTAAAGTAACTGATCAGATTCCATAGGCTACTCTTGGAAACAGGTTCTTGCTGGACAGAATCCCTTCATTTGGTGGCTTTTTGCATGCACTTTGGACCAGTTCTGTGTGTTGTTCTGAGAGGTCACCAAAACATAGATCATGCCACATAGGCAGTAAAAAAATGCTAGAAGATAAAAAGCTAATTTGCTCCAGCCTTCTTTCTGACAATACGCTAAAATGTCTGCATTCATGACGGCTGTAGGGTCATAGAGTCCGGGTCTACTCAACCCTGGTCTACTCATACACCTCCAAATATGCTATGCCAAGGGGGGCAGATTGACACCCAGTGTATGCCACTCTGCTGCACAAAGAAACATGACACAGAAGAAAGCATGGATGAGGTACTCTGGAAGTACAAGAGGATTCAGGGTATTACACTGGTCTGTAGGATTCTTATAATCAGTGTTCAGTTCATCAAATGCTACAATGTGCCAGATGGCAAAGAAGACGAGCACGGGGGTGAGCAGCAGCGCCAGCATGTAGCAGAAGGCCGCCAACGTGAAGGTGCCTGCGGAGAAAGGCCATGTGTATTTAATTTAATATGAAACTGTTGGACTGTTTTCCAAAGTAGTTATATCATTTTTCCTTCTAACTAGTGATATGTGAGAGTCAGTTGGTGCTCATCCTTGCCCAGACTTGGAATTGTCATTCTTTGAAATTTTAGGTATTGGGTTGGGTGTGTACGGATATGTAATTGTGGTCTTCGTTTGCATTTCCCTAATAAATCATGGGGCTAAGCATCTTATAATGTGCTTATTTGATGGAGTTTCTGTTTGCATTTTTTGCTCTTTTAAAAAATTGGGTTGTCGATCTTCTTATTATCAACTGTTAAGTGTTCTGCATACGTTCAGAATACAAGCTCTTTATCAGATACAGGTTTTGCAAATGTTTCCTCCTACTCTGGCTTTTTTATCTTCTTAACGGAGTTTCTTGAAGAGTAAGTATGTTTAATTTAATATTAGTTATCATTTAAACATATTTCATACTTGTTATATTTTATCAAATAAATCTGTTTCTTCTTCAAGGTCACACAGATTTTTCCTATATTTTATTTTAGCAGTTTTAAAATTTGATCCATTATGTTTACATCTATAATCTGCTTTGAGTTATATGCGCATGGTGTGAGATAAAGATACAGGCTCATTTTATTGCATATAGCAATACAGGGTCCCAACATCATTTGTTGAAATATAATTATTCTCTACTGAATTACCCGAACCTCTACCTTGGAAATCAATTTACTATATATGTGTCTATGTCTACTTCTTGATTCCCTATTATGTTAAATTTGTTCATCTGTATTTATGTCAATATCACACTCTTGATTAACTCTGGGTTTATATTAAGTTTTATAATCAGGTGGTGTAAGTCCCCAATCTTGTTCTTCTTTATAATATTATGTTAGCTATTTTTGATCCTTTGAATTTACATATAAATTCCAGAATCGGTTTGATAATTTCTGCTAAAATCTGTTGGGATTTAGACAAAGACTGCAGGGAATCTACAGATGGATTTGGAGGAGAATTGACATCTTAAAAATACAAACTTCTGATTCATGAGCATGATTTATTTCTCCCATTTATTTTATTTTATTTTTAAAATTTTTTATTTAAATTCAATTAGCCAACATATAGTACATCATTCGTTTCAGATGTCGAGTTCAATAATTCATCATACATACAACATACAACACCAAGGTCTCATCACATCATGTACCCTCTTTAATGCCCATCATTCATTTATTTGAGAGAGAGAGAGAGAGAGAGAACACATGAGCAGGAGGGACAGAGGGAGAGGGAGAGGGAGAGAGAGAACCTCAAGCAGACTCTGTGATGAGCACAGGGCCCAACGTGGTGCTCAGTCTCACGACCCTGAGATCACAACCTGAGCTGAAACCCAAGAGTCGGACACTTAACCTACTGCACCACCTAGGTGCCCCTATTTTAGTGTTTTCAAATTTCTCTCAGCAATGTTTTGGAATTTTTTGGAGTGTAGGTCTTACACGTATTTTGTTAGCTGTATCCCTAATATTTCAAATTTTTGATATTATTGTAAATGAGATATTTAAATTTCTAGTTGTTCATTGCTAACAAATAGAACTATAACAGATTGCTGTGTTAACTATGTATCCTGCGATCTTGCTAACTCAGATATTAAACTTTAAGATATTTTCATAAATTACTTGGAATTTTCCTCTCGGACAATCATGTTATCTTCCTTTCCAATCTGTATGCCTTTTATTTCTTTTTCTTGATGTAATGCTCTTGTTAGGACATCTAATACAATGTTTAGTAGAAGTGATGATGTAGACATCCTTGCCTCATTCTCAGTCTTAGAGAAGCATTCAGTTTTTTACCTTTGGGTATGGTATTGGCTATAGGTTTATACAAATGCTTTTTATCAAGTTGAGGAGAATTTCTTCTGTTCCTAGTTTGTCTGAAGTTTTTTATTATCAATGGATATTGAATTTTGAAATGTGCCTTTTCTGCATCTATTGAGATGTTCATGTGAGCCTTTTTTTTTTTAGTCTGATTATATGGTAAATATTTGATTTTTGAATATGTATATTAAAACAATCTTGTATCCTTGAAATAAATCATTCTTTGTCAGGATGTATTATGCATGAATTTGGTTTGCTAAAATCTTAAGGATTTATGTATCTGTATTCATGAGAGATATTAATAGTTTTCTTTCTTGCCATATCTTTGTCTATTTTGGCTCTAGGATAATGATGGCCTTGTCAAATGTTTTGTGAAGTGTTTTCTCCTCTATTTTCTGGAGCATTTTGTGTAGAACTGGGATTTTTTTTTCTTCCTTAAATGTTGGTAGTGTTCCCCAGTGAAGCCATCTAAGCCCTGAGTTTTCTTTGTGGAAAGATTTGTAAGTACACGATTATTTTCTTCAATAGCTATAGAGCTATTCAAGTTGTCTATTTCTTCTTGAGAAAGACTTGGCAGTTGGTAATTTTCAAGGTATTTGTTTATTTCACTTAAGTTGTCAAATTTATTGGTATATAGTTGTTTATAATATTCCCTTATTATCTTTTTTATTTCACTAGCTTCTGTAGTGATGTCTCCTCTTCAATTCTAGATATTTAAATTTTTGTCATACCCCCCCACCCGTCTCTCTTTTTTGATAAGACTAGCTAAGGATTTACCAATATTATTAATCTTAAAACAACAACAACATATGGGACTACATCAAACTACAAAGCTATGCAGAGTAAAAAACCAATCAACCAAACCAAAACAAAACAAAATGACCAAAGAAAAGGCAACTTATAAAATAGGGGAAAACATTTACAAATCATGTATTAGATAAGGGGTTAATATCCAAGATATATAATCAGGTATTAATATAGCCACTCCAGCTTTCTTTTGATTACTGTTAACATGTACCTCTTTTTATATCTTTTTACTCTTAACATATTTGTAAGTGTATTTCCTGTAGGAAACCTACAGTTGGTTTGTTTAGCACAATTTGACAATCTTTATCTTTAAATTGGTGTGTTTATCTCATTTCGATTTATACTTGGTCTAATTCTTCCTCTCCTTTTGGCAGTATACCATGTGTCATATTTTGAGGCCAACAACTCTTAAAACTTTACGTTATAATTATTTCTCCTTACTCTGATTCTAGGCTAAAGAAGCAAATTTATTATTATAATTTTACATTCCATTGGTTTTCTGCAGTACCATACTGTATGGGCAACCAATAAGGTCCAGTATAGTCTGACTAAAAGTTATATTGCTCGTTATAAAGCTGTCTTTGTAACCAGGGTTAGCCCCAGGAAACTAATCAGAGTGTGCTACTGTTCTTCATAGCTAAGGTTTGTGCCTTTGACCATGATTATCCCCCTGAGGTACTACCACCCTTGGAGGTCCTGAATGGGTGTTCTGCCTTCCCAGACAGCTCTATTTTTGCTGTAACTGAAATAGGACCTGGATCTAAATGAGTGTTTCTTAAACAGTGGTCTATGGAGCATTTACGTAAGAATCATCTGGGGTATGTCTTGTAGTGTAGATGCCTGGGCAGAAACTCAGGCTAATTGAATTTATCTCTGCAGGTAGGCCCCAGGAATCTGTAGTTTAATAAGCTTCCCAGGTAATTTTCATGCACGCTCAAGTTTATGTTATGAAGTCTGATAATTAAAGCAAGGCATCCTCTGTATTTATAATAGTATTTATAAATTTTATGCATGTGTTACTATATTAATGCTATGAAGAGCATAAGCACAGGCAAAAATAAATCTTAAAACATTGAAATTTAAAAGAAATAAAAATAGAAGTTCTGATATTTATGTCTATATTCCAATGGTTGTATTGTATTCACTCACTTTGGATACCCCTGTTCTAAACCTTAGGGGAGCTGGGTAGGCTGAAGGCTATCTGGGATGGGACTCAGGCATAACTATTTTTAAAAGTTCCCCATGCCATCTCCATGTGCAAAAAGGTTGAGAATGTTGCTATTAGAACAATGCTTCTTAAACTTCAACATGCATAGGAATCACCTGGAGAGCTTGTTAAAACACAGAGCCTTGGACTCTATTTGCAGATAGGCCTAGATGAGGCTGATTTTATGTTTTTAACAAGCTCCCAGGTGAAGCTGCTGTTACTGGTTTAAAGACTACTCTCAGTAGCACTGTTGTACGGTGACAGTGCAGCCTCCCTAAACGTTCAGATAGCTCTTCACCTGTGTAATATTGCCTAACTTGTAGTAATTAAAAATTGAGATTCAGCCTATGCCAATGTTAGTGAATTATTCTCTCGGGAATATAATAATTACTTAAAAATCGTTTCATCATAGGCTCTATCTTACATGTTTCAGGAAGACCAATGATCTCACTGTACAGTGGGTCATCGTGATCATAAATTCTGTGACCTAAATTAATTAATATCGTGGCCATATGCCCTTCACCATGTGATAACCAAGATACATCAACAAGTTTATTGACCTACATTTACTGAAAATTTTGTTTAATATCATATATTCTTGATATAAGATTGAGCCTGATTCCTATGATTGCAGGGCCCTACTTTTTGTAGAATTAGGTCTTCCCGGAATTCATTGGTACCAATTCTCATATCTCAAAGAGTAGAGACAGAGGAAATAGGAGTGAGGACATTCAGTTCCAGTCTGACTTTGCCATTAATTCTCTGTGACATCTAAAAAAGGTATGTTCAATTTTCTGGGCCTCATATTCTTCATCTATAAAATAAGGAGTTGGACAGGTGAATATTTTTAAGTTCTTTTTCAGTTCCAAAATTGTCTTCTCTATAATTTTACAAAATACTGGACCCAGAACAAAAAGGTTATTATGTGAGTTTGTGTTGATTCAGTAATTCAGCACATTAAAAAAAAAAAAGAAGAAGAAGAAGAAGAAGTTGAAATGCTTAGCTCTCTGGAGCTTTACTTGTCAGCTTTCAGGGTAGAGCCAGTATAATTACAATGGGTACAGTTTCATGGCAGCTTTGCTCGATCCTGCTGTTGCAAGGAAACGTCTCCATAGACTCTACTTCATCTCCATAGAATCTACTGCAACTGTGAAAATCATCAGTTTCAATCTTCCTTTGGCAAAACAAAAGGACTCTGTTATGCTGGCAGAAATTGTAGTCTTCTGTATAAAATTTTGTGTGCCAAATAAAGAACCTAGATAACATTGTTGCCAGCTTAAAAAAAGAAAGATCAGTGATTTTTAATAAGGTTACAAATGAGAGCTTCTAATCTGTTAGCCCCGGGTGGGAGTGACAGGTAACTGACAGGAAGCAATTGCAAGGGATGGATTTAGTATTTGATTAATTTTAAGGACTCACAACCTAGTAACCACACAATGCTTGGGAAAAATAGAAGTATTTTAGGTGTTTTAAAGAAAAGAAGTGGATTATAAAACTCACTCTTGATTACTCGATAATTCCACTTCTGGATATGTTTCCTAAGGAAATAATTAGAAGCATGGTAAAAGCCGTGTTCATGAAGATGCTGAGGATAGGGTTATAAACACATACAAAAGGAAAATAGTGGAGCAGCCTAATGTCCAATAATAGAGCAGTTAAGTGAATCACTCTATCTGCAGGATTGGATAATATGAAGACACAAATTATATTATAATGATTATACAAAAACATGGAAAGGGCGGTTACAGTCTGTTAATTAATGAAGCCTAAGTACAGAATATGTCCCATAATAATCATGACACAAAATCATGAATATTGAAAAGGTGGCAAGAAACTATACAATATGCAGTAGTTACATAAGAATTAAGAGGTCATGGGTGACTTTTTCCTCCATTTTCCCAGCTTTCCATAATATATATGTGCTATCTTTCTATCAGAGTGGTTCAGGGCACAAATGATGCAGCCATACGTCTATGTTCAAACCTGGCTCCACCTCTTATCTGGATGAATTTGGAAAAGTTATTAACCTCTCCCTCTCGGGTCCTCATTTCTGAAGTGAGTATCATTTTAGCAACTCTCTCATAGGTTGTGAAGATTTAATGAATTAATGTGTAAAAATCACTTAGATTGGAGGATATGGTATATGGCAAACATTATAGACGTGTTTGCTATTTATTATTGTTTAAAATCATTTATCTTCTTTCATCTGTAATGTCTTTTCTATTGATAGAAACCCTGCACCTTTTTTTAAAAATAAAGAGAATATAAAAGTTGATTCCTCAAATCATGTGGTGCCTCTGACACAAATACACCAATTCCACACAATTCAGGAAAAATTACTGCTAAGTTTATATATTTTATACATAATCCCTGCTCTGCTCAAACTCTCATTTTAGATCTTATTTCTTGGAAAGTTTCTTACATGCACTTAGCTACTCCAATCGATTTATAGGCACTCACACAAATGTAAGCCTTGGTGATTACCACTGGGCTTAAACTGAGATGTTTGACTTATTTTTGCTTGAGTCTCAGAAATTCCAGAATTCTTTGGGTGTCTTTGACATGCTATGATCCTGGTCGTCAGCAAATAAGGAAAGTTTACTTTTTAGACAACGATCCATCATAGGCAATCTTTTTTTTTTTTAAAGATTTTATTTATTTATTTGAGAGAGAGAGAGAATGAGAGATAGAAAGCACGATAGGGAAGAGGGTCAGAGGGAGAAGCAGACTCCCTGCTGAGCAGGAAGCCCGATGCAGGACTCGATCCCGGGACTCCAGGATCATGACCTGAGCCGAAGGCAGCCGCTTAACCAACTGAGCCACCCAGGCGCCCCATCATAGGCAATCTTATTTCAAAAACTGCTGGGAGCTAGAATCTAACTTTACTTGTTCTAAAACTCCTTGGCACAAAATTTGTTTCCATAGTCATAGGCAATACAGAAGAACCAAAACTCAAACTCGTTAAAAATCAGATAAGCAAAAAAGTTTTAAGCAAACTTTTAAAATGAGAAAAATCATTGGAATATTTGGAAGCAGATGAGACCTAGTTATTGATAAATACTAGTAGTGACATATAGATTTCTAATATTTAAAAATTTTAAATCAGAAGAAAATTCCTAGTTCCGCTGCTCCTCTGTCCTAATCCAGCTCCTCAGCGGCAACAACTTTTATTTTTCAGTTCTTACTGTTGTTACTTCCATGTGTTTAAATAATGTGCTAGTACTTCTGGGTCTTAATTTTTTTCTAATCTGACAAACTGTTTTACCTGGCAAGTTAGTGCATTTGTATGTGTAATGATTGCTGCTATATTTGAAATGATTTCTACCATCTTATTTTGTGTTCTTTTTCTCCAGTGCTTTCCCCTCCCTCCATCTTTTCCTGTCTTGGATTTATCAAGATTTTAAAAATTCTCTTATTTGCTTTAATTAGTTTAGAAGTTCTGCATTATATGTCTGCTGGTAATTTGACTTAACAAACTTAAATTGATTGATTTTTAAATGTTAAACCAAATCAGGAATTTGCATATAAACCCAACTTTGCATGATATAGTATTCTTTTCATATATTGCTGTTTCTGAGTTGCTAATACTTTAGAATGTTTTCTATTTATATTTATGAGTAAGATTGGCCTCTAACTTCCTTCTCTTTTACTGACATTGTGGGGACCAGGCAATACTAATTGTTAAAGTCAGCTGAATCAGTTGAGAATTAAAACACTTTTTCAACACTTTGGAAGAGCTTGTGTGCAATTAGAATTATCTTTCCTTAAAAGTTTAGTAGAACACAGCACTGAGACAATCTGGACCTGGAGATTTTGTGGTGGAAAGTTTTACATTACTGACCTCATTAATTTAACATTAAAATGTCTTAAGAATTTATTTTATACAAATTAAAAATTTTTGTCTGTGGAATCTATAATGATGCCATGTTTTTTCACGACTAAAATGGCTACCTTTCTCTCTTTCTCTATCAGCCTATTAATTTCGATAGTCTTTTCATTTACTTGTGACCCTCTCTATTGTGTATTTGTTTTCCATTTTGTTAATATCTTCTCTTTCTTTGAAATTACTTTCTTCTCACTTCTTGTGAGGGATTCTTAGCTCCTTTGTTTAAGGCTATACAGTTCTCTCTACAGAGTGATGTCTTTGCATCTTGTGAATTTTGATATGAAGTATTTTCAGGTTTTACAAAGAAGTGGATCAGAGTGAAGCAAGAGGTGGGCTGTAGTAGATGTTGGGATGTCTGTCCGATCACCTTTCTGGAAGGAATCACTGATCCCCTCAGTTGCTGAGAGTCCTCCTGGCAGAAGACCTGCAGCTCGAGGCCCCCTTCATATACTGCCTTGACTGATGAGAGTGTGCCTCGCTCATGGTTATTCTTCCTTCTTTGGGCACTCTGCACCCAGTGCCTGACTCACATGGGGTATAAATTCCTGACCCTCTCTCCCCAATTTGGGATAGCACTTATGGGTAAGCTTCAAAATTTCCCCTGGAGTCAGCTCAGGTTTCTGTTGAAATTTCACAGCTATACTTCTGTCCAATCTTGTTTTCTTCTTTTTATTCCTACAGGTATGGCTCTTAAGAGTTACTTAAAAATCCCCTGGTGGGATAATCTCTGTATCATTCTTCTCAGGGAATTAAACTTATGAGAGACGGCTTTCTGGAAGAAATGTTATTCAAGCTGAGAACTAAAGTAGGTGTATATAAGAATATATGCAGTAAGTACCAACAGCTCATACGACTGGGGAGTAGAAGGTGTGTGCATGTGTATGCGTGCTAAAGTGGGGTGATGGTGGGGAAGCATGGCAGTATGAGAAAAAGAGCTAGAAAACCACACTTACTTAAATCACAAAGGAGCTTATAATCTACCTTGAGGAGTTTGGGGCCTTACGTCCCACTAGTAGTACTACAGATGTAGGTACTAGGCATAGTTCGTTGATTAGGTCTAGGTGGGAACTTTTTGCCAGATAGAATTCCAGAATATAAGTGGAGCCAAATTTCATTCAAATAGTAAAGATACTACCATTTCTTGAAGTATGATAGTACTTAGCCAACAACAAATGTTTGCAGAGAGAAATGATCACCGAGTGATTCCAGAGTTTTTAACTACCCAGTTCCTCATTAGAAGTCCATTTCACTGTTGACTTACCCAGCAGGATTTTGGAAAATGTTTTTACTGTACTGGGGCCATGGGTAGCCTTCTACTCTTATGGCTTGCAGGCAAATGGCACCCACAGGGAAAATTCTACTGCACATTGTCAGTTCTCAGATATGCAACCAGATCACTGCTGTGCTTTATTAAAGGCATAAATCTGAACTTGTGCTGAATATGTACAAAGGAAATTTGATTTGTACAACTTTATAACATCAAAGACTTACTCTATTTACTGTCTCATTAAAGGATCAGCACCACAGTAATATTTTCTAATAGTTGATGTCACTGACAGATCTGAGTTCCCTATGTTTTAAAGGCAGTGGAGAATGCGACATAATCATAAATCACATCCAAGCTAATACCTACTTCTTCAATTGTCAACAATGTATCAGGTATGGAAAAAGTGCTGATTTTATTATTATAAAAATGCAGTTAAAATTAAGCTTTTTGGTGAGAAAAAAAAAACCCACCTCTAAGTATATAGAGGGTCTAAGTAGAAGGAGATGGCAGAAGGAGAAAGAAGAGAGGGGGAGGGAGGAAAGTCAAAGGATATCTACCTTTATTTGACTGGAGAGGAAAAAACGACAATGTTTTTATAAAGATTTGAATAAACACTTCAAAAATCTGCCACCAGCAATAAAAGTCAACAGAGTCAGTTTGATAATGGATTCTGCTGAAAGTAGCAAATCCTGTTGCATAAATACAGTACTTCAAAAGCAATATTTCAACTCCTGAGTGACAGGTTGTTAACTCTACTGGTTGAGTGTATCCAAGAGAAAACAATGTTTGTGTATGGAGTTTCATAAACAGAATTGGTAGGCACAGTGATATTTTGTGGTCTAGCTCAACACGAGGGAAGTTTTTTCTCACCGCTTTAGTAATCCAATGAGGATTAGTCATATGTTCCCATTTACCTGCAGTGGAGGCTAGGAAATGTAATCTGTGACTGTGAAGCCACTTCTCAATGTCATCTCTATGCTCTGGTGATTGGGGGAGGGGGGCAGTTAACTCTTCCACATGAGCCATCACTGTCCTCAGAAAATAGCAATGGATCCCCTTTTGATTTACTTTTCTGGTAACTTCTGCATTGAAATGCAAATATCTAATCTATATCCAATCCTCTGCATTTAGAAAAAAATGATTATATTCAGTTCAATTGAATAAAAATCATTTTACTAAATATTATAGGGATCTGATGTTGTTGAGTTTCAACGTTAAAGTCTGTAAATAAGATATTGTTAGGGTCCTCAGGGAACTCATAGGGAATATATTCTAATAAAACTCAATTTCAATACAATATAGGAGTTGCTAGTCTCTTTTAAGAGTGCTAGAAGTTTGTTCTTCCTATATGTATTTTTTAAAGATTTTATTTATTGATTTATTTTAGAGGGGGAGAGAGAGAGAGAGAGAGAGAGAGAGCACGGGGAGGAGCAGGGGGGCAGGGAAATGGAGGAGGAAAGAATCTCAGGCAGACTCTGCACTCAGCACGGAACCAATGTGAGGCCTGATATGGGCTGATGTGGGGCTCAACCCCGCAATCCTGAGATCATGACCTGAGTGGAAATCAGGAGTCAGCTGCTTAACCGACTGAGCCACCCCGGCGCCCCTATTCTTCCAATATTTTAATGAGGCATCATTCATTAGAGGATTGTCAGGAGCTCAGATACAATTATACTAACATTGGAATTAAGTTTATTTATGTCACATGTCAAGAAATGAACCAAACTTTATAAGATTTTACCGTATCTCTAAAATGTAACCGTGTAGAGAACTTCACACTGCATTGAAAATGTCTGATTTTGGAGAAGGCTCTTCTCAATTCTGTGTCTCCAAAGTGGAGGAATAGCTTCCAGGCAGATGCAGAGTAGCCAATGTCATTTTTATTCCATAACGTAACACATGCAGTCAATCTTCTATTGACAGCTAATAATTGATATTTTGCTTTAAGGAGCTTTAGTTCCAGAAGTTTTCCTCATTAAGGAGTTTGGCATCCACCCACCAACACAGCCACAGCACAGACAATAAACACTTCATCTTTCCTGTATCATTACTTGCTATGTTCTTCAGTGGCCTCCACAGCCAGAGTTACTACTCCTCAGTCCACTCCCATCATTTTTGATGAAGAATCAAATGCATTTTTGGATCTTCAGTTGGAATTAGGTATTGTAATGGAAAGAAATTAAGCCCCAGAAGCCTGGGTCTGCCATGGTGTGACCTGAAATATGCATTTAGCCATTCCATGTCTTCATTCTCTCATGTGAGAAACAGTCTCAGAGTAATGAAGCTTGGATGCCCGATGTATTTTGTTGAGTGAGTCTATTATTCTAGGACATTTCTGTGTAATTATGCTGCTTATGCGGGGAATGCCAATGTAAAAAAAGGAAGTCTGGTGGATGTAGGCTATACTCCTTCTGTTATTTAGATATAACTTACCTACTTGTTCAATTTGGAAATCAGTTGTTTATGCTACCTTCTATTTATGTCTTAGGCTTCTTCTGTGCTATAGCTTTCTTAACTCCATAAATACAAATTATCGACTACCTGGAACTAACTTCATAATCTACAAGCTTAAAAATTGCACAATTCTTCTGTTTGGCAATACTCTAAGGAGGAAGATAATGCATTGAAAATAAATGGGCTTGGTTTTGGGAATGCTTCCAATTCTGAATCCTTGGCAGGGTTGGACTTCCACTGGAAAATGAAATTAGCCAAAGCTCTAGCTCAAAATCTTTTGAAAGATAAAGCTATGGGGATTACTCTAATGTATTCAAGGTGTCCATGTGCTTTGAGTACAGCTAATAATAAGCTCCCTGGAAAATATGATGAAGACACTGGCAGATTATCAAAGTTCAATAAAAATCAACTTCATGCAGATCTAAGACTACCATTTCCAAAATAGATTGGTGGATTTAAGGTTTATTGTTTCATTTGGAATGTTAAGTTTGGGAGTGTGGGAGGCATTTTTCATAATCACAAGGAAGGGGACAATAAGCTTTGCCTCCCACATTCAGTGTGTATCCTCATGCTGTTTTATCTTAGCATCTGAAATTCAAAGTAGCTTCCTCCAAAGCAAAAGGCCACCCAGGAGCTGGAATGAAAGGAGCATGCGGAGGAATTTGCGGTGAAATTTGGCCACAGTCCCTGAAAGCCCCCCTTCCTGTATTTTTTGAGAGTGTTGGGTAATCTTTGAGTGCTCCTCATGTGATGGACGTTCTACCCACCAGACTCAGTCTTTAGGAATTCTGGAGTCACACTTCTTCTCAGAGTGATTGGACCTTAGGAGTGACTGAAGGTTATGACTTGCCTGTTCCAAAGTTCAGAGGAACTAATGAAAATGTTTCAGATCATGAGAATCTCCCTAGTAATCCAGCTACATCTCAGGTTCATAGAAAAGGGTTTAAGTTTCATAACTGAATAAACTCCCTTTCTATTCAGGAATTATATAACTTCCAGCAGTCATTTTCAACCAAGGAGATGAAATGAAGGTTGAATCAAAGTTACCTGTGACACTTTTTTTCAACTTACACACTCTCTCCTCTCGACAGGCTCCATTTTCTCCCCCAGATTCTAGCACATTCTTGCCTGTGGGGCGGCATGGATAGAATCTGCCACTGTGATCAATAGTTACCTATAAGAGTGGGTTGTATCTCTGCAATACTGGGGTGGGGAAAAGGTTGAGAAAGAGCTCTGCTGTTTCAGAACAACATTTCTTGACAGTGTCTCTAGCTCTTCAAGGATTTGTGAAGTTAGCAATGGAGACCCGCAGGCGAAGTTCATCATTTTTTTAAAACAACCCTGTATCTACTGAAAATGAAGCTGCTCTAGCTGCTGGCTAAAACCATGTCTCTTGTCCTCAAGCTAAAATTATATCAACTCATGGTGATGAGGTAACTATTATAAGCTATGGGGAAGCTCTGATGAACACTTACATGTTCCTTGATGAATAGAAATGGAAAGCATGAATCTCTATTTAATTAGCTCTAGTTATTTGATGGACTATTTCAAAACATGGGACACATAGAAGAAAAATGATAAAAGGGCACGTGGCACTAAAATGTTTGGAAATCACTGACCTCAAATGAAGTAGGTTTCAGCACAGGGGAAATGTCTTTTGATTTTTCCTTAATTGATAACTTTCTTATTGATAGTAACATCTATAAATACATCTCTCTCTCTCTATATATATATATGTGTGTGTGTGTGTACATATGTATATAATATGTATTATATATATGTGTGCACAGATTTGTATTTTGTTCTATGATAGGTAGGACTGAAGAAAGAACAAATCTATTAAGGATAGAGTTCTTTATATATTGACAGCTGTAATCATTTATTAATTTTAATTATGATCTTTTAAAATTATTCGTGCTTGATTAATCTCCAGTAAATTTGAGTTCCACACCCTTGCTCTTCCTGGAATGGGTGCTGTGGGTGGTGAGATCGTGGGAGGCTCAACTTCAGAATGCGTTTTTACAAAATTACTATCATCAGTAAGTTCTGGGTCTTACATAAGGTATGAATGATTGACCTGAAAAATATATCTGTGAATATGATGCTTATTAATATAGTTCTTACTGCTTTTTGTATAATGGATGATAAACAAAAGTTTGGACATTTGGGTGTCTTTCTTTCTGCAGTATTAGCAAGAGTTTCTACCAGCAAGCTGTCATTAACGAAGTTTTTACTAAGGAAAGAAAATCATGGTGGGAGACCCTGAAAGCTACCAGCTTTTAACTTTTGGGGAGCGGCAGAAAGCTATTTGCCCTTTTTCTATTTCCTTCCTAATACCAATTAGAATTGAATGGGGGCAGGACAAAAGTGGCAGTGCTTTGTTACATGGCAGTGAGAAACAAGGGCACGAGAATGGGTGACATAGTTTCCAGATGAACAAATATCTGGGTCTGTTGGTTTGATCTTTAACGTATTGGTGAGAAAACAATGGAAGGAGAAGGCTGACCTGTTGATTTTCCTTCCTGGAAGAAAGGTGTCTTTTAATTCGGAAACTCAAGTGCTATTCTAGAAGAATTCCGCTTTTTAAGGCAATAGCCAACAGGTTCTTGAGATTCCGGGTCATCCTTTCAAGTTGCTGGGACAGAGAGAAAACATGCGTGATCAATATCAACCCCGATTCATTCCCATATTTAGTTAACAATATTTTGGCACTCTTGGAGTGATGCCGGGCTATAATATTTATCAGTTAGTGGCCATAGTGACTCCTCAGTCAGATTTTAACACAAGGAGGTTGGACAGAGGAAGAAAGAAAAGAAAGAAAGGATGCAAACCTTTGCACTGTGCGAAATGATATATGAATTCATCTTTCTGAAATCCCTTTTTCATCCCTGCCTGTTTCCATTGTAAAGCAGGAATAATAGCTGGAAACTTGAAAGCAGTTTGACATCTGTCCCACTTCACGTGTAGAATATCTGCTCTCCATCAGTGGGCCATCTCTCTAGACAGTGCTCAGAGAGGAAGCCCATGGGGCAGGAGCTTGAGAACCAACATACCATAAGCCTTTCTGTGGGCCGTCTAGTCAGACGGCTCAGAACAAAGTCGGGAGGAGAGTCTTCCAGGTTTACATGTGCTCTGAGAGCCTAACAAACAATCGCAGGGAAAAGTCAGAGGTCACTGTTCCTCCGTCAACAATTCCAAAGTTATCTTCACCCCGCTTTGAACTTCTTAGTGAATTTTCTGTGCTTTGCACTCTCCCTCCCCATTACAGTACTTAGTGCAGCGCTCTGCACTCACATCAGCCTCTCAACAGTCATGAGCAGGTTGGATGTAAGTTAAATTTGAAGTAGTGGGTTGGAGGCAGGGGGATGAGGGTCACACAAACGCTCCACTTGGATCTGCCCTGTGAATCGTAAGTTCTGGAGGCCTCGCTGCTGCCTTCCGAACCCTTGTTTCTGGCGCTAAGGCAAGTCCATTCCTGCAAGGGCGGGACTCCTCTTGTGGGTAACTCAGGCCTGCAGACTCTAGAGGCTTGGCTGAAACCTTTAGAGCTGCGTTGCCAGTGTGAGACTCTTCCTCCCGACCCTCCTTGCTTTCCCTCTCCTTCAGCTGGAGTCACACCTGCAGCCCGCTCCGAAGCCTTCCCCTGCCTCCTCCAGCTTCCCCTGCTCTGCCCCTCACAGGGTTATTCTCCAGCCAATCTTTTGTGGTCTAACCCTATCTTGGCATCTGCTCCTCAGAGGACGTGCTCAAACGCAGGAGGGAAGCTGACTTCCTCCCATGTTTTAGAGCTCTAAATCTGAATGTAAATAAGGTTTTAGGGGAAACCAGGCAGATATCCAAATGGGATTCCAAAATGTGCTTGGCCACCTTCCCTCTCTCTTAACTCTTTTACCGCTTCCCAGCCGGGTAGCAGAGATCAGCCAACTTTGTCACAAAGGGCAATATAGTAAATAGTAAATGTTTTATGCTTATGGGTGATAATGTCTCTGCACAGCTACTCAACTCTGCTACTGTAGTGTGAAAGCCACTGCAGACCATACATAAAGGAATGGATGTGTCTATATGCCTGTGTTTATTTAAAAAACAGGTGGCAGGGCTTATTTGGCATGTGGGCCATAGTTTGCCGACCCCTGGTCTTTCAAGTACACATCAGAGATTTCCTTTGGCTGACTTATTCAGTCGTTTACTTAGACCTCTGGAAATCGAGACGATCTTTTAAGCTAGAGAGAACAGGAGGATCTGTGTTCTGTATTAGCATCTGTTCCTTTAGAAATGTCTCACTCTGCAGTCAGCATTGAAGGCTCTCTTCCCTGGGGCTCTTGTAGGGGCCCCGTGATACCTGCTCCTCAGCACTTTTTCATTTTGCTTGCACATTGCTAAGCACTCCACTTCCTATTCTAGCAAATGAAGCTTTCCTTTGTTGTTGTTGTTGCTGGAAATTTTAAAAAACTGAAATATAATAAGAGCATGACTGCATCTTGTAAAAGCTTCTAGCAACTACAATAGGAGTCACTATGGCAACTCACATTTTTTTTGGATTAAAGCATTTTGGAGTGGGAGCTGATGAGAAAAAAAAAAAAGTGTTGCATGCAGCCAACTGAGGTTTTGACTTTAGCTAGAAAAATACCCCAAAGTTTTCCAAGAGGCATAGGAGTGGGGGGAAAGGAAGCAGAGCTGATAAAAGGACCCAGGGCTGAGAACAAACTCAGGTAAGAAGTCAGTCAATCAAACAGCCCAAGTACTCTGAAGCTACAGGTGAGATGGGGAGATTTTTACCTCACTCATTATGCTTAATTGGTGGTGAACATGGATATTTAGTGATTGATGTTTAAATGCTCACTGTGGCTTCATTTATATCCCTGCTTGGATGGTCTACTTGGATTGTACCATTCTCAAAGAAAAGATTTAGATGGGGGCGCTGGGCCCATTTGGATTGCCTTTGGCACTTGTTCCAAACTCCAAGACAGAATGGAAGATAATGGCCTCCGCTCTTGGATGTGGGGTGGTGGCAAAGTAAACCTTGGCTCTACCTCCTGAGAGAGATCTCCAACTCAGAATGGATTTCTAAGCCATCTTCACCCTGATTCTCTGTCCTTCCCTCCTTCTTTGTTCTTGTTGAGGCCTCCGTCAGAGCCTCAAATAAGCAATAGGTGATAAAGCTTCATTTACACGGAGCCTCTTAAGATGATGACAGTGTGCAATAGTTTTAACGAAGCATTCAGAGTTGTGAGGGTTAATCATCCAATTAGTGATAACATAGCATATAACAAACATAAATCATTAGCAATAACAGTAACAGTTACAAAGCGATGGAAGGACTGAGGATGACCGCCATGACAACTATAATAATAATGAAATGTGTATCATCTCATTTGCTTTTCAGAGCGTCGTCTGTAGTTGCCATTTTACAGATGAGAAATTTTAGTCTCAGAGTTTGATTCTGATGACATGATTCAACCAAGGGCATAAAACTGAGAATTCACAGAATAGAAATTGTTGGCTAGTCTGGCTTCCGATGGCTGGGACAAGTGTTGAGGCTCAGAATTCTGGAGTCGGATGATCAGGTTTGAAACTCCATCCTATGCCTTGCTCAATAAGTTACTCAGCGTCCCCGTGTCTGCTGCACAAGGTTGCTGGGAGGATTAAGTGAGCACTGTTTGGAGAACGTTTAGAATCATGTTTGGCATATGTACTACATCAGAGTTTGTAAAATAGATAAATAGGCCATATGGTTTTCAGGAAGTTGAATACATTAGCTGACCTGAGGAAATTTGCCTGATCTTTCTGGGCTTCATTTTCTATTTAACTGCAAAATGGCGATAGGAATGGTGCTTATGTTTTAGCTGCTTACCAGGCTAATTGGACTCAATGTAAAGACCTTAATACAATGCCTGGGACTTATTAAGGGCTCTATTCTGGTAGCTTCTGAGGTAGCCTGGCTTCCCTAGAAAACAGAACAAACAAGATATATGTGCGTGTGTATATTACAAACATAGGTGTATATATATATATACACACATATATGTTACACATATATATTTACTAAAAGGAGTTGCCTGATGCAACTATAAAGACTGAGAAGTAAACCCAATATCTGCAGTCAGCAAGCTGGAGAACCAAGAGAACAAGTAGTGTAAATTGTAATCTGTGTCAAAGACAGTCAAGCAGAAAACACTCCTTCTTATTCAGCCTCTTATTCTATTCAGGCTTCAATGAGCACCACTCACACTAGGGAGGGTGATCTGCTTTGCTCTGCCTATCGATTCAGATGTGAATTTCATCCAGAAACACACTCGCAGACACACTCAGAAGTAATGTTTGTTATGGACTGAATGTTTCTGTCCTTCCAAAATTCATATGTTAAATACCGAACCTCTAAGGTGATGGTTTAGGAGGTGGGGGCTTTTGGGAGGTGATTAGGTCATGAGGGTGGAATCCTTATGGATGGGATTAGTGCCCTTATAAAAGAGACCCCAGAGAGAAAGAGACCCTTTGCCCTTTCCACCATGTGAATTTGCAGCAAAAAGACAGCCAGTCATATAAGAAGCAGGTCTTCAACAGACATTGAATCTGCTGGTGCCTTGATTGTGGACTTCCAGCCTCTACAACTGTGAGAAATACATTTCTGTTGTTTATAAGCCACTCACTTTATGGTATTTTTGTACTAGCAGCCCGAGTGGGCTATGACAATGTTTAATGAAATATGTAGGTACCCCATGTTAGGGGGTCAAGCTGTTAGATAAAAGTAACCATCCACGTTATTATGGTTGTTTTTACTACTGTTGTATTATCTTATGTGGAGGTGAAATCTATGCAAGCACATCAATCAGACTAAATTGAACTGTAGTCAAGTGTAAATGGTTACTATGGAGGAAAATGTGTATAATATTTAAAATTTCTTAGAACACTCATATTATTCGAAGATTAATCTGCTTGGTTGAAAAAATAATTTCAACTATATTTTAAGGGCATTACTTTTCATAGAGATGCATCTTGTTTGGGCATTAGACAACTCAAGAATAATAGGTTGACCAAAAAGACAGTGGCCTCAAAATAGACTGATGTATAAACATATTAGGACTTTCCTTAAGTGTTGGAATTTTAATTCATCAATTGGACAGCAGGCTTTTCAAACAGCTAAATTAAGACAGTTCTTGCAACACAAAGCACCTCTGCATTGAGGGGAACTTGTGAGACGTCACGGGTGGTTTGCTAAAAAAGAAAGATCCAGAGGAAATTCCTACCACCTACAAGAGCCAAGCTGCAAGTGCTGTGCACAGCTCCCTCAGGCTGCCACCATGAGGATCAACCTGCAGCCTTGTAACTTGGGAAGACAAGTGGCTTGTGCCATGATCCCCCCTGCCCTCCCCTCCAGCTTTCTTTTTGTCTCCCCACTTTGTCTCTCCGTCTCTCCTTCACTTATGCTGGACTTCGGAGTTCTCCCAGTTAACCATGCTCATCCTTTACTTTCAGGCCTGTGCACAAGCCACTCCTTTCAATGGGGGTCATTCTTTCCTCACTCTTGGTGACCTGCTTCTCATCCTCTGTCTTAGCTGAGGTATCATTTCTCCAAAGAGGGTTTCCATGATGGCCCAGATGAGATTAGATCCTGCTGAGATATGCCCCAAGAGCATATATGTTTCCCTCTTTCAGCACCATCTTTCATTTAATTATTTTTCTTACTATATTTTTTAGTAACTACATGTACTAAAGGCATGGCCCATTTTCACTGTGTATTCTCAGTTCTTACCACAGTGCCCGACACATAGTAGGACCTCATTAAATAGCATATCTAATTGAATTTAAGATGTATTGATTGTAAGACACCTCAGTATTGCATATACCTCTAGAAGAAAAAAAAATCTTCCAATTATCTATGACACGATGCTTTTTTATCTTTGAGCATTTTTATTCTGTATTTACTAGAAGATGTTATTTATTCTGATTTAGACACAGCTTTTTTATCACATACTACTCTTGTATGTCTATGAACAGAAGAAAGTGAAATAAACTGGTTAGTATGTTTCATAAATGCCTTCATATTTAGAATCTGAGTCTTCTGATTTATTGTATTGTATTTTTTATTGTGGGGAAGTATACATGACATAAAATTTAGTATTTTAACTCTTTTCAAGTGGACAGTTCAGTGACATTAAGCATATTCACATCATTGTGAGATTTGTTTTTTAACACTTTCGGTATTTTTTTTTCCTCCCACAAGATACTACCTTCTTTGACATCAAGAGCATCAGTGATAGCACATCTTAAAAGGATGATCCACTATTGTCTCTGAGGATTTGGTACAAATTTCACAACATCCCTCAAGTATTTATATACACGTGGCCCAGCAATGACAGATCCACCACGACTGTAGCTGGGCCAAAGAGATTTTAGGAAGCATCCCATTTCCAGAGATGTTAAAAGTGAAAAAAAGGTAAGACAATAAACATGGCATTTGCCAAATAAATACTGTAAACTATATAAATACATGTAAGAAGGTCTAACACATATTTATGTAGATAGGTAGGTAAATATCAATGACATCTTGTGCTCAATATGTGTGTGAAAAAGGAGAAGTCCACAGCGGATGGCTTACAGACAGGCCTCTTTGAGAGCTTTAGAGGCCAAGGCAGGAGGGTGGCATGATGCACCCCCCTTTTTCTCCAGCTTCCTGCCTCTCTAGGGTGGGGCGAGAAGGGGGATGGGGCTTTCACTTTTGTGGAAGAAACTTAGCTGTCTCCTTCTTTTGAGTTTATACACTTTCTTCTTCAGCATCATACCCTCTCACTGTAACATCTGACTGAATTTATACACAGTGACTTAGGGTCTTGATTCTGTTAAGGCTTTAGGATACCGCAAAGTTTATATAGTCAAATCTTTATTTAGCAAAAGAGGAAATTTGATATCCATAGAGGTAAGAAGCAACTTTCTCATAGTCACATGTAGACAAATACAGAGCAGAGTAAATGGAGTAGACACGTCATGGGCTAAGCAGTTGGGAAGCCTAAACTCATGTATGTTCATCTATAATACATTGGGCTGAATTGTGTCTTCTCAAAATTCATATGTTGAAGTCCTAATCCCTAGCACCTCAGAATGTAGCTATATTTGGATATGGGGTCTTTAAAGAGGTATTTATGGTTAAATGAGGCTGTTGGGTAGACCTAGTCCAATCTGACTGATGTCATTATAGCCAAATGTTGGGATACACAGAAAGAGACACAAAGGATGTGGCAAGAAGGTCGCCATCTGCAAGCCAAGGAGCAAGGACTCAGAGGGTGCCAATCCTGCCAGCACCTTGATCTTGGACTTCCAGTCTTCAGAACTATGAAAGAAATTTCTTGTTGTGTAAGACTCCCCTGTTGGTGGCATCTTGTTATGGCAGCCCTAGCAAACTAAGACATCTTGATGAGGGAAGAGAAGAGGGGATTCAGAAAGACAATTACACATGAAGGAGGAGGAGTGCACTGGAACGTCTTTAAAAACTTACGGCAAGATTGGGCTATGAGTATAGTTCAGGGAGTCTCAGGAGAAGCTACATTCTCCCTCAAACCACAACACTTTTCTTCCCAAGGCACTCAAGGAAAAGATGAGGCAAGAGCAAGTTGTCTCCCGCATGGTGGGTGGCCAAGCATGGCTTGGTGGGGGAATGCCATTAGAGAACTCTGGTCTGCTGGGCGAGGGAGTAGGATGAGGGCGTCCTTCCTTGCAGTGAATTCACACCTGCTTTAGCCCCTGGTTGGTTATGCAAGAGGACAGTATACACAAGAGAAGAAAATGATATTCTTGGCAGTTTCAGGTTTTTACTTCTTCTTGACTAAGTCTGAGCTACTTATATGTCTCAATAAAGTCATTCATTTTATCAAGATTTTAAAATTCATTAGTCCCCTATGGGCACCCGGGTGGCTCAGTCAGTTAAACATCTGCCTTCGGCTCAGGTCATGGTCCCAGGGTCCTGGGATCGAGCCCCGTAGTGGGCTCCCTGCTCAGGCAGGAAGCCTGCTTCTCCCTCTCCCACTCCCCCTGCTTGGGTTCCCTCTCTCGCTGTGTCTCTCTCTGTCAAATAAATAAATACAATCTTTAAAGAAATAAAATTTATTCGTCTCCTAATGTATGGATTTTTCTTTTCTAATTAAAATAAGACATCTTCTGTATTCATTATTGACCTTTTCTCATATTTTTTTTTTGTCTTCTCCCTCTTTTTTTCCCTACTCTCTATTGCCTCCAAAGAAAATTTAAATCTCTTTATTGTATTTGGTTCCCTTGGAATCTTCAAAACACTTGCTCTCACGTGCTGCCATGCTCACCTGTTAACCTGCGCTGTCATGTGGTTTCTCTCTGACATAGAGATTACATTCTTTTCCACATTATCCCTGATTCCTGTGGTGGATCTCTTTCAGACTTATGGTCTTCTTCTGAGTCTCCATCATTATGCTCTGTTCTCCTGTCCTGCACAGGATGTCTTTAACTTGCTTGTTGTTGCCTCTTCCTTGAAGGGAATAGATCTATACCTGGTGTTTATAAACAAATACGGTGTATGGATTGCCTTTGACCTCACTCACCAGCCACTTGAGTACTTGCTCTGGTTGGTTCTATCTTATGTGCATGACAAGAGCAGAGCAAATTGTTGTACATAGTCTTCATTTCCATTTCTGGAGTTTGACAGCCTTTTACCTAATGCAACCCTACTGAAGTTCAATATGTGATGCCCCTTCTTGAACTCCCCCACCCCAACTTCCTTTTGTAATAAATTGAATCAGTGCACTAGGTGAAAAAGACTAGTACTCAAAATGTTCTACTCCTCTGGCTCTTTCCATGCTTGTGCTTAAGACCTGTTCCTACTTTCTGGCCAGTTATTTTCTGAGTGTTGCATTCCCTAGATGGATATAGAAAGAGGGGTATGATGTCCTGGGGGAAGGAGAAGCATGACAATATCATCTTGTTCTCCTCAAAAAAAAATATAGAATCCACACAGCAGCAGGTTTCACGCTCAGTGTGTTGGTTGGTTCATATTCTCCTTCTGAGTGGAACAAACAGTGAGGAAATAAAAAGATATGTTCCTTTCCGTTATCTAACGTTTGCAGAACAACAGATCTGCTTTCTCTTCAGAAGCAAAATACATGTGGGATAATAGTTGTATTTCCCAGTCCCATTTCATTGTTTTAATTCTGGTTTTAGGCAATTGTATGAGTTTTCATCTTTTTCTTCAACTTCTAAGTGGCCGTCGGGTTTGTCATTTTGCTTCTGACATAGTCACAGTGTCTGGAATACCCTAGGTGCTCAAAAAATAATTTACCTCATAAATGGATGAATGTCACCACTGTTATATGACTGGGTTATTAGGACAATTAGCTAGAATAAATTTTTAAACGAGGCTTCACTATTAAGGTTGGTTTCATTAAATTCTAGTGCCAATTTTATTTTCTTCTTATTTAGTAATGTGGGTATATAACAGAAGTTAATAGGGGCCCCTGGGTGGCTCAGTTGGTTAAGCATCTGCCTTCGGCTCAGGTCACAATCTCAGGGTCCTGGGATCGAGCCCCACATCAGGCTCCCTGCTTAGTGGGGAGTCTGCTTCTCCCTCTGCCTCTGCCCCTCTCCCCCCAGCTTGTGCTCTCTTTCTCCCTCTCTCAAATCAATAAATATAATCTTTAAATAACATAACAGAAGCTAATAAATTGATTTGGAAATTTTGATGTGTAAGAAATTGTATTAAGATCAATCTTTTTGTTTTCACAAACATGTATTGAGTGCCTATTTAGGTTAGCACTATGGCATGATAGAAGTCTTTTCAGCTAAGGATTTGGGGGTGGCTATATAAAGATGACAAGCACAGATTTAATATACAAATATATTTTTATATTCAGAGTAATTAAAACGTATTGTGAGATATAATAGAGTAATGTAAAATGTGCAATAAGATACAGAAGGAGTGGGCGCCTGGGTGGCTCAGTTGGTTAAGCGACTGCCTTCGGCTCAGGTCATGATCCTGGAGTTCCGGGATCGAGTCCCGCATCGGGCTCCCTGCTCAGCAGGGAGTCTGCTTCTCCCTCTGACCCTCCCCCCTCTCATGTGCTCGCTCTCTCTCTCTCTCTCTCTCTCTCATTCTCTTTCTCGAATAAAATAAATTAAAAAATCTTAAAAAAAAGATACAGAAGGAGTGACATTTGAATTATGGGGTCTTTAGAGAAGATCATGAAGGCTAAGAGTTCTGAAGGATGAAGATCTAAGAAGAAGAGCATTTCTGGGGAAGGTAGTAATATCCAGAGTCTAGAACAGTCAAGGAATTATATGTAGTTAAATGTGATTGAAAAAAGAGGGTGAAGGCTCCCTGGAAGGGTCTTGAAAATGCAGTTATCTATGGATCATGGAGGGTAATTTTCCCTAGAACACATGGATGGTACTAGATTCAGAAGGGTGGTGGACCATAAACCGAGTGATAATGACTGAGTCAGCTAAGCAAGTGTGGGGCTGTGAGCAGTGCATGTGGATAGGAGTTATATAATTGGATAAAGCTTCCTTTGAGGAAATGGATTTAAAATAGCATTGGATAGGTTAGAAGAGAAAGTGCTGAGGGAATTATTGTGTATTTACAGAAAGACATGTATGTGTGTGTACGCGTGCTTGTGTGTGTGTGTGTGTGTGTGTGTGTGTGATCAGAAGCACACTTGACCTAAAGTTTGAGTGGTGTTGCTGCTGCTTCACTCAGCCAGCATTTGTTTGGTATCTCTTGGAGTCATGGCTTAAAACACCGGCTCAACTCCAAGAGAGGAAAAGTACAGATGAAATTAAAGCATAAACTAAGAATACTTGGAGAATAGAACAAAATGAGCTACCAGGGAAATTGCTGGGGAAGCATCAGCACAGATTTTCAAGGACTCTGAGCTGATGTCAGAAGAGGGATGTATTGAGGGAACGTATAACCCTAAATAGTAAATATAACTGGAAAACTATTAAGTAAGGGGCATATAAGAAGAGTGAGTACAGGCAAGCAGGATGTGAAGATTAGGATGTTAAAATCATAAAGAATGGGCAACCACTTTTATTCAAAATGCAGACCTTATCTCTAGAAACTTACATAAACCCCATCATTGGCTGTACCAAACCTTTCCCACTTTATTCAAAATCAAATTCCACCCCCATTTATATATATAAATAGATATTACCGGCTCTGCTTCTTCAAAATTAAATTTACCATATTCACTCTCATGTTATGTGTCTTCAGCTGACAGCGCTGTTCAACCAGTCATACAAGGGAGCCATGCATCTGCGAATCATCTAGGTTGTATCTCCTGTGCTCATCTTTCATATCTTACACTACAGAATGCTGTCAGTTTTCCAATTCTTCTTCCTTTACAGTAATTGCCTTCATCCAGATACTAAGAAAATTTAAATGGAACTATTTTAATAACAAACACCTCCTCCCCCCATATACATATATACAACACTAGATTGAAGCCCCTTAATAGCATGGATATTTATCTCATTTTTGCTTCTTGGCACTTATTTCTAGTTGCTAAGTGTTTATTGAATGGATGTGTAATGGGACAAAAAGCAATTGAATTATGAATGTCCCTATTTTGGGGCGCCAGGGGGGCTCAGTCCGTTGAGCATCCGACTCTTGATTTCCGCTCAGGTCATGATCTCAGGGTTGCGAGACTGAGCCCCGCGTGGGGCTCCCTGCTCAGTGGGGAGCCTTCTTGAGATTCTCTCCCTCTGTGTCTCCCCCTCCTTGCATGCGCTCTCTCTGTAAAACAAATAACTAAATCTTTAAAAAAAAAATGAATGTCCCTATCTTTCCTATTTTTAAAAAGAGTTTAGAGGCCCCGTCATTTCATTTATTTCTCTTTACTCGGCTTCTTTGGAGGTTTTTGCCTTTGCGAGGATCGTTCTTTGGGATTTTGTAATAGGGAATTAAGATAAGAAGGCGAGCTGGAAAGGAAGTCTTCAGGTAGGACTTGCAGAAGAATTACTCAGAGAACCTTTAGAGAAGTTTCGAGAAAAGTAAGTGTATTTTATGAATAAAATGGATGGGACAGAAAAGAGTTTTCAGAATATGTTGCTGTGGTCAGGAGATCTCCCTCAGGTGTTGAGAAGTACAAGTAGAAGAAAAGAGATCTGAAAAATGTAATTCGTAATAACATTTTGGTTGCCTAATTGTGCATGTACCTTGACAAAAAGAGTCACAGATTCAATGCAGATACAGACAATTAAATACATAATACATAAATGAGTGAGTGAGTGAGTGAGCAAATGAACGGGTAAGAGCCTGACCAGCGTTGTCATCTGGGTGGAGGGTATTTTGTATCTGTATTGAATTACTGCAGGCTATCCCAGGTAATGGGTCATAACCAGAGAATTTTGTGGCATTTGACTTAGAAGGGGCGGTTTTGATTTTCAAATCTGCAAGATCAGGTGATAATTATTTCATAATAGTAAAGGTGCTTTAATAGAACTATATCCTGATGAGCCTATTAAAATAAACTTATATGTGAATGTGCGCCAAAGCATTGAATAAATTGATCTGTTTGATGAGATTGCTTAATATTTTCTAATTAAATTGTATTTACAAATATAATTATTTCAATTTTAATGTAGTTGGCGTGGAGCTTTGTGAGCATGTCTATATTTTGTTACAGATAATGTTCAGCTAATATGTGTAGTTATCTTTAACGCACCTCCTAGTTCTGAGAGTAGAACTTATTAATTTAGCAAAGAATGATTGCTCTAGCAGATGCCATCCAGTCACCTGGTAACTATTTAAATATATGCTGTAGATTGGGGACTTTAAAACCTAAGCTTGATTTTTCACATCATTACCAATTGACTTTTTTTTTCTTTTCATAAGCTTATTTCTGTTCTGTGAGCAGTTTTATTAGAAAATAGCCTCAAGGAAGCACTAATAGCATACAATCAAGAGAGTGATGACCCCATTAGAGTCACAGGTGGTTTCTCTTTATGAATTTACAACGTGGTGAGTGGTTGGTAAAATAGTCCTACTGCATCCTTAACTGTATTCTTAATAATAATCTCACTATGGATACCAAGCACAAATAAGCTGCTGAGCTTATGTGTAGGATATTAAATTTAAAAACCTGGTGGTAATCTGTCGCAAGAAGAAAACTCAAGTGGGAATGTAGCAGGACAACTGATGGATACTTTAAGATAGCTTTTATTGATAAAGATGATATAGGCGACACTTCATTTTGAAAAATTAATTGGATCGTTTGACAAACATTTGATCTCATCACTAAGGACTGGCTCTGAACTTCTGATATTTTAAAGTATTACTTTATCTTCCTATTCCCCTTTTCAGTTTTGGGTCCTGGAGTTACTAAATCCCAGGACTGGGGTCCCTAAACTATTTGGACCTAGTTTGTAGCCATTAAACACAGCAGTTGTCTAGCATTTGAAATGTGGTGAATCTGAACTGAGATAGCTTGTAAGTATAAAATGCACATGAAATTTCAAAGACTTCCTTTGAAACAAAGAATGTATTTCTTTTGTAGTTTTTAAAAACTATATTTTGTGTATATATATGTTAAAATAATTAATTTTTCTGTTTCCTTCTAGTTTTTGATGTGACTACCAGGAAAATTTAAATTACATACGTGGCTCACATATTTCTATTGAATAGCTTGGCTTAGACTTTAGAAAAATTGTCATAGGATTGTGCGTCTAGTGACATTACTTGCTTAGGTGTCAGTGAATATGTAAGCTTTAATAATTTTATTAGCCCAAAACATTCTAATCATGTGTCTCCAAATATGTACCTATTAAATTCTTTTTTAAAAAAATTTTCTCATGAAGCTAAGATGTTGAAAAAAATAGCTTGCTCTTAAGTTTTTGGTGACTGAATGACTTCTTGTTAACATAATGACAATTTTTGGTAATTCCAGGCAAGGTTGGTAGGCCATCTAATTTTTCAAGTCTAGGGAAAGCAAAAAATGTCAGCTTCCCTCATGGAAATGGCTTTGAACTAACGTCAGAAGACCTGGGTTAAAGCCAAAGCTTTCTTGTCCACTTACAAAGGGTCTGCATGTTCTCCAGTAATAAATTATCTTGCTGGGAGCCAACAATGTGTTTCCATATCTATAAGAAGGGGAAAATTAGCAAGAGGGGTCCAACTTATCCACAAGGTTGTTGTGGAAAATGGAATCATAATTTCAGTAAAATCTTTTGTAAACTGTTATTACATATATAAGGTGTGATTTTGTTACCTTTTAATATATGGGCAGGAGAAGTATATGTATATTTGTTTTGTTTGGTAAAGCTCTTACAGAGCCTAAACTGAGATTAACATTTATTCTCTGCCCCAGCTTCCAGCTAGAGATAATGACCTTAACTACTTCTGTTTTCAGCTCTTCTGGGGCTCATCACTACAATTGTAAATAATAAACTTACATCCTTTTCTGTAAGTAGTGGCTAATTGACCCTGTGCTATTGAGTAAAAGAGAATTTAGCTCAGGAACACTACCTCCCAAGTTAAATAACCTGTATCACTCTTCAATGCTTTTATTGCTTTCCTTTTTAACCTTAAATAATATAATTAAACCTCTTCTTTTTTTTTCCATTAACTTCGACAGTGTCTCTCTCTCCTTGTGTGAAATCCAGGCATTATTGTCCCTCCTGCATCTCTCACCTCTCCTCCTTCCCTTATCCCGTAACTTCTTTCAACTCCGCCATTATTTTGGATCTTTTAAGTTCGGGTTCAACCTTAAATTCTGTCTACTGAATAATTCCAAAATTGAGAACCTATGAACATATCTTACATTATTATGATTAGATAAAGTGTATTCACAGCAGAATCCAGGAGCGAGGTTTGCTTTACCTCAAAGGGTCTTTGTGCCATTTTGTGGAGGCTTCCTCCTTGTGGACTTAAAAGTCATACTTGGAGAGAGCAAGCAGTATGCTCTTCTATTCCAACAGGCAGTTTATGTAGCAGGTGATCATTAAGTACAAGATCCACTTAAGTCAATGGAGCTTGCACTTTCATGGGAATTTTTGCCTACGGGACACTTCGCAATGTCTTCTAGAGAATAGTGGAAACCTGCCTCCCAATGTCCATGATAGGAAAGTACAGATTATAATTGGTTATTATTGTTGTCCGTCACCTTGGGATAAAGGAGCAGGCAGATTACTTCTAAGGACAGATTCAGTGACCTGCAGACCTTGACCCTGAATTAATTAATTTTTAAAAATCTAACCTTCTTAAAACAGAGTGGAGGGAGTTATCAAAAATTGTATGCCTTTGAAACAATTAAAGAGAGAGACGCAGGTGAGTGGAGTTTGAGAATCCAGTGGGGGTGATAGTTGATTATTAATTGAGTAGCAAATAAAGGGATTTTTTAAGAAATATTTAGACTAATGTTTGTATACTATGGGTGTGAATCTTTTATTGCTTTAGTAAAATACCTTATTCATTAATTGGGCTCAGCAGGGAGGGGACTCCTTCTTGATCTTTTGCCAAAACTACCCCCTAAAATAGACCAACACACTAAGAGTAGGAAATATAATTCTGTGTCATTAAATTGTTTCTCTTGAAGGTTGCTATTCTAAACATCCAAATCGCATATATTCTTTTGGGAATAATCTTGACTCTGTGTTTTCCCTTCCTGCACTAAGAAAAAAAGTCAAAAAGCAAAATTAAAAAAAAAAAAAAGAAATCACTGGTTTCATCTTCCCTTAACTGTTTCTTCCCTATAACATACTATTTGGCTGAAATACGTTTAGAGTTTCCTCAATACCTATAGAAAAAGAGGCAAAACTTTTCCAGGGTACAGCTTCTGTTTATGCTCCAACCTTGTATAACTACTTACTTGTCTGTATTAGTTCTCTGTTACATTTAATTTTTGTTGTTGATGTTTTGAGGTTATTGTTGTTCATGTTCGGTTTATAGGGTAGGTATTGTGTTAAATGATTTGCACCCATTCTTTTACTAAATCCTCTCAAAACCTTAATATCTCCATTTTAGAATTGAGAGACTAACCCGGGGAAGCTAGACTTGTGCTCACGTCTAACTCAGAGCTCATCATTCATTCAGCCCCTGCGCGCCGCACCCACCGTACGCCGCTTGGAGAACAAAGCAGCGTCACGTACCACTACACGTTATGCTCCTGTCCTCACTTCACCTGGCCCGCCCGTAGTAGCAGCAGGTCAGGAAAAGCCCTCCCCTTCAAGCTTCAAATCTTCTCTTGGCCAGACAATACATTCTTAGAGGGAATTATCACCTAGAATATCTTTTCATCACTCCTGTGCCTAAAATAATACTTTGGACTGGTAGGTGGTTAAAAACAAAACAAAACAAAACACTTTATTGATGATAATAATAATAATAACTATTAGCATTTAGTATTAATAGCAGATTTCAATTTCTGTTCCCTTCCCACACACATTCCTTAAAGCTTCAACCTTTGAAATCTTCCCACACTTCTCTATCCAGACAGTTTGACTTCAGATCCATACTTCACACTCTGAACCTCCTCAGAGTGGGAAGCACAGCTATCAGAACTGTTCTTCTTTTGAAATAAAAATTCACACCAATTCTAGGGAGTGGGCCAGATCCCAATAACAAGATGGAGCTGAGACTGAGCACATTTTCTTGGATGCCAGAGTTTCATCTGATACTTTACTGAACCGTAAGTCTTAGGTAATAGAGGCGTTAATTAAAAACCGCCTCTTGTAGCACATGAATGACAAACAATCATACAGCCCTCGGCAAGTAAGTGGTCTTTACTGCAAAGTCAGAGAAAACCTCAGCTGGGCCTCCTCTAATCTATCAGATCATCTAAGCTCTTTGAGATAACTAAATGGCATTGCAACGGGAGCAGCAGGGTTGTGGCTGACAGTTTTTATTTTAAGTGCTTTCATTTGCTTTAGTTTTAGTTCCAAGCAAAATACTCTAAATCCTGCACAGTGCTTACACTTAAAATTTAAATGCAGCGTTATTATACGGCACTGCAACACTGGCAAAAGATAGCCCTTACTCTGCCAATATATTGCCAGCACACCAAAAAAGCTCCTCCCTTATCAGAGCGTATGTGCGTGCTCTCTCTCTCTCTCTTTCTTTCTCTGTCTCTCTCTCTCTCTCTCACTCACACACACACACACACACACCTGATCCTAGAGGAGGTTAATAAAGACCTGACCCTAAATTTGTGTGTACAAGTAAGGTTTTGTACCTTAAAGCATTGCAAACATTATCTTGTTTAAGTGTGCTTGAATTGACATGGTCCAGACCTACATTTGGTCAACAAAATAAACGTGTTCCAGAAATCAAACAAATCCATATTTAAAAAAAAAAATTCTCAAATTACTCATCCTTTTTGCCATTTTCCTCATTATCAAAACACAGCCCTAAAACAAGTGATAGTCAAAATATCTAATCATAGATGTGGCATGGTGCACTGACTTATAAGAACAGATGGCCTCACTTTTGCCAGATATTATCCTATCGGGAGCTGGATCCTAGAGAGATCTGAGGTCCCAGGGGAGGGACCAGAGCTGCTGTGGGGGCTCTTGGGGGGAGAGTAAGCTTAGGATAGCAGCTATTTATCAATGATACTGAAACATTTCAATATTTTAACAGCTTATCAGATAAATGTTAACATTGCTAAAAGCTCATTTATATTAATAGGTAATCCTAGACTCATGACGCTTAGAAATAGAGAAGGTTCTAATCTAGTGGTAGACTAGAAGGGTTTAGAAATTCTCACGGGTGTTGGAAAGGGATCTCGGTCTTGCCAATTAACTTTGAATATAAATATGAGTAGTTCTAACCCTGGTTGTCACTAGAAAAATCAAGGAGGGAAAAAGTTATTATATCTTGCGTCCCCGTGCGTCATAATCTCATTTAATTATCTCAGTAGCCCTGTAGGACTATATTATTTTACTAGGACTACCTTAATAGAGTACCACAGACTGAGTGGCTTCAGTGAGAGAAATTTACTTCTTCACAATTCTGGAGGGAAGAAATGCAAAATTAAGGTGTCAACAGGGCTGATTTCATTCTGATACTTCTTTCCTTGGCTTATAAAAGGCTGTCTTCTCCCTGTGTCTTCACACGGTTTTCCCTGTATGTGTGTTGTCCCCTAATTCCCTCTTCTTAAGGACACCGGTCATACTGGACTAGGGTCCTTCTTAATGACATCATCACTGTGTCACTTTAAAGACCCTATCCCTAAACACAGGCACAATCTGAGGTTATTGGGTTAGGACTTCAACATATAAATTTGGGGGAGCACAATTCAGTGCATAACAGAAATTTAATAATATAACCCCTCCTTGTAGAAAAATATTTATTTAGTCAGTACATTACTTACCTCAACTCAGCTTGTCAGGGACGGTAACTGAGACCTGGTGTCTGCTCCTGTCGCCTGTACCTGCTAACCTGTAGCTATGATGCACAAGTGCTTCTCTCTCTCTGTTGTTGGCCAGACGGGTGTCCATATCAACAATGCCTGCTGGGAGCTCCATTGCCTGGAACATGGCATCCCGCCCGATGGCCACATGCCAAGTGACAAGACCACTGGGGGAGGAGATGACTCCTTCAACACCTGCTTCAGTGAGATGGGTCCTGGCAGGCATGTGCCCAGGACAGTGTTTGTAGACCTGGACCCCACGGTCATGGATGAAGTTCGCACTGGAACCTACTGCCAGCTATTCCACCCTGAGCAGCTCATCACAGGCCAGGAAGATGCTGCCAACAATTATGTCCAAGGGCATGACACCATTGGCAAGATTGATCACATCTTGGACTAAATTCAGAAACTGGCCAGCCAGTTCACAGGTGTTCAGGGCATCTTGGTTTTCCACAGCTTTGGAGGGTGAACTGGTTCTGGGTTCACCTCCCTGCTGATGGAACTCTCTATTGATTATGGCAAGAAGTCCAAGCTGGAGTTCTCCATTTACCCAAGGTCCCCCCACCCCCCCAGGTCTCTACAGCTGTAGCTGAGCCCTGTGGCTCCTCCCCACCAGTCACATCACCCTGGAGCACTCTGATGGTCACTTCATGATAGACAAAAGCCCGTCTATGACATCTGTTGTAGAAACCTTGATACCGAGGGCCCCAACTACACTAATCTGCTACATTAGCCAGATTGTGTCTTCCATCAGTGCTTTCCTCAGATTTGCCGGAGCCCTGAATTTGATCTGACAGAATCCCAGACCCACCTGCCCTCCTAGCCCCACATCCACTTCCCTCTGGCCACCTATGCCCTTGTCATCTCTGCTGAGAAAGCCTACCATCAACAGTTCTCTGTAGCAGAGATCAAATATGTGCTTTGAGCCAGACAACCAGATGGTGAAATGTGGCCAGGGTAAATACATGGCTTGCTACCTGTTGTACCGTGGCTATGTGGGTCCTGAAGATGTTAATGCTGCCATTGCCACCATTAAGACCAAGCATCCCTTTATGGACTGGTACCCCACTGACTTCAAAGTTGGTATTAACTACCAGCCTCCCACTGTAGTACCTGGTGGAGACCTGACCAAACCACAATGAGCTGTGTGCATGCTGAGCAGTACCACAGCCATTGCTGAGTCTTGGGCTCACCTGGACCACAAATTTGACCTGATGTATGTATGCCAAGTGTGTTTTCACACGTACACCCACGTGTACGTGGGTGAGAGCATAGAGGAAGGAGTTTTCTTTTTTCTTTTTTAGAAGGGGGAGGAGCAGAGGGAGAAGGAGAGAAGGTTAAATAGGCTCCCCAATGAGCGTGGAGCCTGACGTGGGGCTTGATCTCATGACCCTAAGAACGTGACCTGAGCTGAAATCAAAAGTTGGATGTTTAACCGACTGAGCCACCCAGATGCCCTGGAAGGTGAGTTTTCTGAGGCCTGTGAGGACAAAGCTGCCCTGCAGAAGGGTTGTGAGGAGGTTGGTGTGGATTCTGTTGAGGAATACGGTGAAGAAGAGAGAGAGGAACACTAATTAACATTCCTTTCAGCCCTGGATCATGTTAGACTTAAAACTTTAGCTTCAACAGTAGCTGACAGGCGTTAAAAGCTTTCTGGTTAGATTGTCTTCACTTTTAACTGTGATCATGTCTTATTTTTCCATGTGTACTCATAGAATTTTTTCAACATGTCTCAAAGTAAAGGTTTAAGAAAGAAAAAAATATTAAAAAGTTTATAAAATCTTTTTAGAAGTCAATTTTATTAAGGCTTATTTTATACCTAAAATAATTCCTATTTTAAGTGTACAGCTTGAGTTTGGGCAAATAGGTATACCTTCTAACCCACGCCATGATCAAACTACAGAAATTTCTATCATCTCAAAAAAATTGCCTGTGCTTATTCCCTCGCACACCACTCCCTTTTATCCCTAGCTCAAGACAGACACTGGTCTGATTTCCTTTCTAGTGTTTCACAGAAATGGAGTCATAAAGTATGAACACCACTATCCCTGGCTTCTTTTTTACCACATGATGCATAATGTTTTTGAGATTCATCCATTTTTTGGATGTATCAGCAGTCTGTTCCATTTGACTGCTGCATGGTAATCCATTGTATGACTCTACCACAATTTGTTTATTGTCTATAGTTTTGGCTATTATGAAAAGAGCTAAAATGAGCCTTTGGTTATAGGTCTTTGTATAGCCAGGACATGTGTTTTCATTTCTCTTGGGTAAATACATAAAAGTGGAATAGTGTGTCAGATGAGAAGTATGCATTTAACTTTTGAAACTTTTTTTTTTCAAGAAGAATCTGCTACATTGTTTTCCAAATGGTGTATTATTTTACATTCCCACTAGCAGTATATGAGAGTTCTAGTTCTTCCATATTCCCTCCAATACCTGGTATTATTGGCCTTAATAATTTTAGCCTTTCCTGTGGATATGTAGTGGTATCTCATTGGAATTTTAAATTTGCATTTTCTTGGTGACTAAATGATATTGAGTTTCTTTCCATGTGCTTATTGGAAAATCGTATATCTTCTTAACCAACTGAGCCACCCAGGCGCCCCCAAAATCGTATATCTTCTTTTGTGAATTGTCTTTTTAAATATTTTTCCTGCTTTTAGTGGATTGATTTATTTTTAAGTTTTTTGAGTTCCTTACATATTCTAGATATAAGCCATTTATCAGACGTTTAATTCCAATATTTTCTTCTATTCTTTAGCTTGCATTTTTAGTTTATTAGTGCTTATTTCAAGAGCAGAATTTTTAGTTTTGATAAAGTTCAACTTATTTTGCTTTTAGTTTTGCCCTTTGGTATCCTATTTAGGGAATCTTTACTGACTCTATAGAAAGCAAAAGTTATAGATGTAGATTTAATGTTTAAATTTATGAGACATTTTAAGTTGGTATGTGTGTAGTATGAGGTAAGTGTTGACCTTAGTTTTTTATGCACATGAGTAAACTATTGTTCCAGAACCATTCCTTTCTCCATTGAATTAATATGTTACCCTTGTCAAAAATCATTTGATATATCTGCGTGTGTGTATAGGGAAATATCACATATTTACTTATTTCTGCAATATCTATTTTGTTCTTTTAATTAAATTCTATTCTTAGGTCAGTACAAACTGTTTTGATTACCATGGCTTTACAGTAAGCCTTCCAATCCAGGAGTATAAGTAGCTCAAGTTTATTCTTAAAAAAAAAAAGAAAAGATTTAGCAATTCTAAGTTCATTTTATTTTCATATGAACTTTTGAATTACCATCAATTTCTATAAAAGATGAAAACTGGATTTCGAATGGAATTTTGATAAATTCGTCGATCAATTTAAATAGAAATGACATCTTAATATTGAATAGTTTAATCTATGATCTGGTGTTCTTTAATTTCTCTCAGAAGTTTAACAGTTTTAAATGTATAAGGAGTGCACATATTTTGTAAAATTTATCTCTAAGAACTTTATATTTGTTGTAAATGGTATATTTTTTCAACTTTCTTTTTTTTGTTACTAAATAAATCAGTTGATTCTGTTTATTAATCTTACATTCCATAAGCATCACAAATCCGTTTATTAATCCTAGGAGTTTTTTTGTGGGTTTCATAGGATTCATGCAGATTTTGTCATCTTTCTTTCCAGTCTATATATGTTTTTATTTCTAGCATTATTACATTGGCTAGGACCTAACCCCCACACCCCTCCTGCCCAGAACAATGTTGAATAAAAGTGATAAGAGAGAATATGTTTAGTTTCTAATGTTAGAGAAAAGCATTTATTTTCACCACTTATATGAGTTAGCTGTAGGTTTTCATAAATGTGCTTTGTCAGATTAAATTCTCTTTTAATCCTAATTTGATGAGATATTTTATGATAAGTGAACACTGAATTTTATCAAATGCTTTTTCTGTATCTATTGAGGTAAGCATATGGGTTTTTTTTCCTTTATTCTGCTAATATGTTGAATTACAATGACTGATTTTCAAATGTCAGATAACCTTGGATTCCCAGGATAAATTTCACTTAATATTTTTTATATTGCTGAATTTTGGTTGCTAATATTTAGTTAATAGTTTGGGTTATTTTTGGTATTTATATTCATGAGGGCTATTGACCCGTAGGATTTTGTTTTGTTTTGTTTTTTTTCCTTATTGTAATGTCTTTGGCTGGTTTTGTTATCAGGATAATACTAGCCTGTTGGAATTAGCTGTGAAGTATCCATTCTTTTTATCATTTATGAATCCCTCTTTATCAAGTGATTTTTCTCATGATTATAGTTCACAGTTTACTTCTTTGGGGGCATCTATATCATTTTATTTTTTAAATTTTATTAATTTTATTTATTTATTTATATTATATTCAGTTAGCCAGTGTATAGTACATCCTTAGTTTTTGATGTAGTGTTCAGTGATTCATTAGTTACATATAACACCTAGTGCTCATCTCAACCGTTGCCTTCCTTAATACCCATCACCCTGTTACCCCTCCCCCCATCCCTCTGAAACCCTCAGTTTTTTTCCCGGGGTCCATAGTCTCTCATGGTTCGTCTCCCTCTCTGATTTCTCCTCCTTCAGATTTCCCTCCCTTCCCCTATGGTCCTCCGTGCTATTGTTTATGTTCCACATATGAGTGAAACCGTATGATAATTGTTTTTCTCTGCTTGGCTTAATTCACTTAGCATAATGCCCTCCAGTTCCATCCATGTCGATGCAAATGGTGGGTATTCATCCTTTCTGATGGCTGAGTAATATTCCATTGTATATATGGACCACATCTTCTTTATCCGTTCATCTGTTGAAGGGTATCTCGGCTCCTTCCACAGTTTGGCTATTGTGGATATTGCTACTATGAACATTGGGGTGCATGTGCCCCTTCTTTTCACTACATCTGTATCTTTGGGGTAAATACCTAGTAGAGCAATTGCTGGGTCATAGGGGAGCTCTATTTTTAACATCTTGAGGAAATTTCATATTGTTTTCCAGAGTGGCTGTACCAACTTGCATTCCCACCAACAGTGTAAGAGGGTTCCCCTTTCTCCACATCCTCACCAACATTTGTTGTTTCCTGTTTTGTTAATTTTTGCCATTCTAATTGGTGTAAGGTGGTATTTTATTGTGGTTTTGATTTGTATTTCCCTGATGGCTAGTGATGTTGAGCATCCTTTCATGTGTCTGTTGGCCATTTGTATGTCTTCTTTGGAGAAGTGTCTGTTCATGTCTTCTGACCAATTTTTTGACCAGGTTACTTGTTTTTTGAGTGTTCAGTTTGGGAAGTTCTTTATAGATCTTGGATATCAGCCCTTTATCTGTAACATCATTTGCAAATATCTTCTCCCATTCTGTGGGCATCTATATCATTTTAGATTGGATGATGACTATTTGGAACTTTATGTTGTTGATGTGTTGCTTTGCTGTATTCTGTTGTCTTTATCGGAGATTGTCAGACCTTGTCCTGGGAGGCCTTTAAATATGTTGGGATTTTTCATTCTTTCAGGGTTTGTTTTTAGGCTGTGCTAGGGTTTATCTAGAGTCACCTTTACTCTATGGGTATTTTAGCACGACTCCTAAAGTGTGACTCTTATGGGATCATCAATCAAGGTGATCAATGAGGATTTTCCAATATAGCTTGTCAGACCCTGAATGTCTTTCTGCCCTGTATGATGTCTAGGAATTTTCAGCATACAGCTCTTTTTTTGCCTGGTTTCATGAAGTTTTACCCTAAGTGTACGCACAGTTTAATATCCCATTATCAACAGATAGAAAGTCACCTATATGCAGATTTTTGGAGGTCTTTATTGTAGCTCCTTCCTGTCTGGTTCGCTGCTCCACGAGTTCCAGCTATCGTAGTGCCCTTGCTCCAATCTATGTCTCCTCAACCCAGTGTGATTCTCAGGTTCTACTTAGTGGTCCTCCTCTATGCAACGGGTCTGAAATGAGTCAAAATCAGGCCTTCATAGGGCTCACAATTTTGTTTCTCTCTTCTCACGGATCATGGTCCAGTTCTGCCTTTTGTTCATTGTCTGAAACAGTTGTTTAGTTTTTTAATTGTTTATAGGGGGATGATAAATCTGGTCCCTGTTTTTAACTATGGCCAGGAGTATAATGCTTTCACCCCTTTTTTTAGATAAATAAACTTAGATTAGAAAGACTAAGTAGTATAGTGATGAGGAACAAGGATTTGGGATTTAGGTTGGAATCTAAATTTTTACTGTTTAAGTAGTTGTACAACCTGGGTAAGTTATGTAACTTTCTGTCTTGGCTTCCTATCTTTAAAATGGATATGCTTATGTTTATGCTTATGATGATAACAACAATAAGAAAAAAGTAATATAATATTAGAAATTATTTCTTACCATTATTGTGACAATTAACTGAGATGATGAATATGAAGTGTTTAACATAATGCCTGGCATGTAGTGAATGTTGGATATGGTGTTAGGCAACTAATGATATTGTCCATGATCACTTCAGTAGAATTCTGACTTCAAGTTCAGGAATGTAATATTGGTGGACATGATAGATGTTTTTGCGTTATTTATCAAAACTGTTTTTCTTTTAAAAGTACCCAGACAGGAAAATATATTCAGGTCCACCCACAGGACAAATCGCCTTGAAGCAAGGACAAAGTATACTCGCTTAATGAAACATGAGAAACCTAGTTTGTGTTGGTGGGGAAATTTTTAAGGAAAGATCTGTGGATAATCCATCATAAATTTTTAGCTCAGGATAACTATTATTTAATTAACCACAATGATGGATAACTTGAATATAGGTAATAATTAACAGTTTCATAGTTTTGAGACTAGTGTCATCCAAAACATAACTTTTAAAGGACATATCCAGTTTTCTTTTTAGAACCCCACAAAATCTTGAATAATCACGAGTAGGGCTCAACAGGGAAAAATCAGGGAAAGCTAGCACGTTCATCGTTGAAGGTTTGTCCATGTCCTAAGTTGATCCTCATGATGGCAGGTAGACAAGAAATAAGACACAGATTTGTCAGATGTGTAATGGAATATTTCAGCTCAGCAAGGGGAATTTAGAAGTCTTTCTCTGCTGGCTGATCACAGCCACTGTGTCGGCCAACAACATCTGCTTATTCTCAGATGACAACAGTGCCAGTTAATTAGCTCTTGTTTATGTTTTGACTATTGATAGACTTAAATTATATTCATATTGCCATGCAGAATAAATACATAAAAAGGTTTAGCTTTGGTCTAAATACAGCCTTTCTATTGCTACAGTGACATTTGAACTGAATATCAGAATAAAGAGATTATAATAAGTCAGGCATAAAAATACATCACCTAAATCAGATAATTAAAAAAAATCTGATTAATGATAATTTTGGATTGAAAACAAAATACCCTACTTCAACAGAAGTTTTAAGCTGATTTATAAAAATGTAGACATTATCTACGAAAGAGATTGGTGCTACAAAATGCCACTAATATCTCCGCCAAGTCTTCAATCCTCTTTTCACTTTGATGTTTTAAAGATTTAATGCGATATTTGTTAGTATAAAGCATATTCTTTATGGAAAATTCTTGAACTAGAACAAATTTCATTCTCTTATGACCATTAAAAAGCTTTCCCTCTTCTGATCCTTTTAAACTCTCTTCGAATAATACTTATGAAAAGTCATGTAAATGTTTTTTCTACAAGCCAGAATAACATATCTCTTGTAGTAATTTGAACTGCAGAAAAGTTTGTTTCTTTGCAATACATTCTGTGTAACAACGCTTCTGTTGAGGAGCTCAGTACAGCATTCTAGGGGTGTTGGAATATTTTCCTTCTGGAGACAAATTCTCCATGGTTGGCCTCCTCCAGCCTTTGCTATTCCCATTTAAAGACTTGTAGGTCGGAGTTGATCATAGGCAAAGCATCTTTCAAGGGAAGTGTATGTATTGGATATCCTTGCTTTTTTCTCTGCCTTCTTGCTTGCTTTTTTTTCTGTCCCCATATCCCCCATCTCTCTTCTCAAAAAAACACAGAGACACCATTCAGTAATATAGATATGCTTGCTTGGGTGTCCTTGATTAGAAATAGTCCAGATATCAGGAAGCTAAAACCAAGATGATTATTTATATAATTCTTAAAGTTGGAAGTTTTGAAATACACTGCAAAAAAAGACATTTTAAAAAGCAGTTTTAAATATGCCATTCTGTCTTCACTACACTACACTCACATCACTAAGATAATTCAGCATTGAAAGCAGTTTAAGCAGTATAGGTAATCATGAAGTTAAAGAGCTGTCTGCCACTGAGGCTTTAGTTCCAAGGCCTTCCATAGAATTTTAACCAACATGACATTTTGATCCATTGTGTCCAAGAAGTGGTCAAGGTTGATCAGTCAGCTTTCAACAGAAGAATTTGCTCCTGATGGAGTGGCAGCTATAATCGTACGGTATTTTTAGGAAAGTGATACACTGAGAAGTAATATCATAATTATGTATTTATGAAGTGTTGGTTTCTACAAACTGGAGATTTGATGATGATTGCTAGAACAAATCATTGCATTTCTAAAAAAAATAAAAAATGCACACTGTCAACCAAATGGATTATGAAAAATCTCAATCCTGTTATCATCTTAATGAATGCAGTAGAGAGTGTCATAAATGCCCTTACATCCTTGTCACATAGTGTGAATTACAAATAGAAAGACCAGAGAAATGGTAAACTGACTTCCCTTTCATGGAGTCTGATTTGTGAATCCTTTGTTCCTTTCTCACTTATTACAGATGCCTTTCATTAGTGAGCTCTCATATTCAGATAATCAGCCCCCAAATATTCATAATTATGGGAAGACAATACCATTGCCATTTTCACAGTCACATTATGATATTTTTAGTGAGTGGGATATAGTAATTATTTATTAAAAGTAACACATGAAAATATGAATAAAATATCTTTATGTACAAAGAGGCATGGCATGATTTCTACCTAATATTTAATAATACACTTGCAAATTGTCCCTGCATTAACATAGTACAAAACAATAAATACAAACATCAGGTCATATAAGAATACCAAGAAAATAGGAAAGTCTCCATGGATAGGAACTGTTGGCTCTGGAAACTTTAAACTCAAAGGAACATCATGTCGTCATGAACCCACCTGCCTGGGCTGTCAGGTTAACTGCTCACAAATGTCCTTCCTAAAACTCGATCTCCTAAGGATGTTCTTAAAAAATGTAGTAATGTGCTTTTTCACATCCCAAATGATAGGAGAGGCCCAGGCTTCTTTTGGATTCTGTGGAATTATTGCATGTCATCTGAACATCACTTTATTGGGACAGGCGACTGGCACAGACTGGAGAGCAGGACTGGGAGTCGGGACTGAGTCCACAAATCGGATCTCCCTTTCTATCCCTGGAGCATAGAAGCTGAAGATTAAGCCTGTGGGGGGGAAAAAAGTTCAGATTCTAAGAAAGTGAAGAAGTAGAGATGCTGGAGGGGCCATTTTTGTTCAGAAATGTTAGTAACTTGCTGATTTTTTCCACCCAGTAGAATCACTTGACCATTTCACAAGTACTTCAAACTCAACACGTCCGAAAGGAAAACACACTGCAGCGGCCCCACCCCCACCCCCATCCGTGGTTTTGTTTCTCCTGATTTCAGCTACTTGCAGTCAACCTTGGACCGGAAGCAGATGATCCTCATTCTGACCTATTGATCAGAAGGTCAATAGTAGTCCAAGGCTATGTCACGACACCTACCTCAGTCACCTTCATCTCATCAAGCAGGCATTTTATCACCTCACATCATCATAAGAAAGGTGACTACAGTACAATAACATATTTGGAGAGGGAGAAAAACCGCATTCACGTAACTTTTATTATAGTTTATTTTTATAACTGTTCTATTTTGGTATTAGTTATTGTTGTTAATCTCTTACTGTGCCTTATTTGTAAATTAAACCTTATCATAGGTATGTATGTACCGGAAAAAATCATAGTATGTACAGGGTTTAGTACTATCCATGGTTTCAGGCATCCACTGGGGGTCTTGGAACATGGGTACTGCCTGCCAAACCTGTTCCTTCTCACCGCACAATTCTAATCGTTGCTGTAACCTCCATGGTCCACCCAGGCGCTCATGCTGGAAATGTGGACATAGCTATACTCCTAATCTTCCTCATTCCCCAATGCCCACATTCAACCAGTCGTGACCTCTGGAGAAGTTTACCTTCCACACATTTCTCTCTTCCATTCTGCCTCTTCATCTCCACCCCCACTGTACCTGCAGAAGTGGTGAAGCACTTGTGCTTTGCTTAGGGAATATCGCAACAATTTTTTTTTTAACTTCTCCGTTCTTACTCTTCTTGAATTAATCTTTATTAAACACTCAGTGATGTGTTTTCAGCACAAATCTTATCATATTCCTCTTCTGATTAAAGTCCTTAACTCTACCCTATCATTAATGGGACACAGTTCAAGGTCTGTTGCTTGGGGTGATAATGTGAATAATGAAGACATTTATTGGCAACTTTTATGCTTTGTTGCTGTGTGCTTATCAGGGGGAAATACGAACAGACAACTCTCTACTTCTCCTTCACAAGAAGGAGAGAAGGAGAGCCAGGGCTTTGTTTTATGACTTTGGGGTTTTCTTCTTTGCAGTGCAGAAACAACTTTCTCTGTTGGCCCCACAAGAAGCAGGAGATGGAGGCTTCTGTGCCTAAGTGGAAAAGGGTAAGTGGCCTGACCTGACAGGGTTAGATGTTGTCCTGCTGTTGATGGCAGGACTGGAGGTTCCCAAGAATCTGGGTGGGGTGGGCTCTGGTACCAGGGGTGGAGACCTGCACCCTGCTCTTTTATGGAATGGTTGGTGGAGGCGGGAACTTTGGTAAGGATGGTTAGTCATACTTCTGCTTCACGAGGGGGAAAGCCGGACCCTGGCTGCCATGGTGGGGAGTGGTCTGGAGAGCAGGGAGTGGCCACAGGATCCGTGTCAAGTTTAGTCTATGGAAAGGATCATAGAACAGAGTATTTCTGATGTCCTCCCAGAGTATCTGCAACTGACAGATGGTCCAGTTTATGCTAGGGCATGGCGTAGCCCTAGAGGGAGCACAATGATCATGCAGAACAGACCCTCTCTCAAATTTGGAACTGATTTCCTGGATATTTTACATCCAAGGTTGCAGGACCGGGTGTCTCCCAAAATGAGTAAATGTCTGCATGACATTAATGAAGGAGGACAGAATCTCATTTTATTCTACTTAGAAAAAGTATTTTATTCTCGTTTTCTGCAGTCCTTGATGATTTACCGTGGAAAATAAGACCTCCCGTGATCTTGTGCCCTCTACTGCTTCAGTCCCATTTTCTAGCCTTTCTGACATTGAACTATATCGTCTAGGCCAGTGCATCTCAAACTATGAATGGTGAGGACTAGATTTTTTTAAATTTCTCATCAGCTGCAAAATGATATTTAAAAAAATACAATAACGTGAATAGAATGTTGCAACAATATCAGATTGCTATGATTTTTAAAGGCTTATATTCAGTTTCTATACTTAATTTCACCGTAGAACAGTATTAACAGTTCATTGACCTAGCAGCAGATGTGCATAGCACAGCCCTAGGCCAACCAGTTGTTTCTGATTTCTTTCATATACATGCAGTTTCTTATCCTATAAGTCTCAGCTCAAATGCCATCTTTTCTAAGCAATTAGCCATTAAATTCAAGGTACCATGTCTAACTTTACATACCACTATCTTATTATTTACCATATTAAAGTAAAATTATCTTCCTTATGTGTATTTCTCTTCACTTCTATAAGCCCTTTGAGGACAGCAACATGTCATGTCCCTTTTTATACCTGGTCTCATACTTGGCAAAGAGCAGGATCTCTGTCACTTTTTGTTCAACTGACCCAGACTCTTTTGTAGGTGAGTTCCCAGGTGAAGAGTTTGTAGCACCATCTACGTAAACACCTGGATTTAGGTGAGTAGGCTAATGCTCATGATTAATACTACATTAATACTATATTGATTATTTTTTTCAAGGATCAGCAAGTGATATGGGAACGTTTTCATCAGAGTATACTCCACGTTGATCATCTTTTATCAAGAGATGGAATTTGCTTCTTTAATGACTTTTTTCATTAGTTGGAAGTTTCAATTTGAATGTACCAATATCAGTATTTGCTTCCCTTCCAATGTTATAATCTCTCTAAATTTAGTGTGTTTTCTTCAATAATGATAATGCATGACTTTATGGTTACTGAATGTCTCACAACCCTAAAATTTTATAAATTTATGATGTTTATAAAGAATAAATGATCATTTTTGTAATAAAGTATCATAATAGATTAACACTGACAACACTTTATAAGCAAAGAAGCAAAATGGTCTTAAAAGAAAAGATCTTTCTGTCGTAAGTTTTACAGATGTGGAGCCCAGTGCAAAGCATTATTAAGAATTTAGTTTAGGGCCATAACTAGGATGAGAAAATAGATCTCTTCCATGATGTTTTCTTTTTTTAGCCCTTGCTATTTTGTCTTAAAATGTAAGAAAAATAATTGAAAAACATGTTAAACTCTTCTGGAAGTTCACAAAAATGCTTTTATCATGGTACCATTGAGAAATGACAGAAGTTGAGCAAATTGTATCTGGGAGAAAACTGAAAATGGGTAACATTCCATACTTCTGAGGGTCTGTGGCATGAGATTTTCATATAAGCCACTGGTCTGTTCAGACTCTTGGTTCTTGATCTGAAACTCCCTTTGCTTTTTTTTTTAAGCTTTTATTTAATTATTTCAGAGAGAGAGAGAGAGAGAAAGGGAGAGAGAGAGAGAGAGAGAGAGAAAGCACAAGCAGGATGAAGCAAAAGAGGGAGCAGCAAGCTCCCTGCAGAGTAGGGAGCCCGATGCGTTGCGGGACTCGAGCCCAGGACCCTGGGATCGTGACCTGAGCCAAAGGCAGATGCTTAACTGACTGAGCCACCCAAGCACCCCCTCCCTTTGCTTCTTCAACTGTCAGGAGGCTTGGAACAGAATGGAGAGAGAGCCTGCTGGTGAGGGAGCAAGCAGGTTACAGTAGCTCTCTCCTTTCCTATAGCACAGAATGGGTTGTGGAACAATCAAATGCTTTCTGTTCAGTTTTAAAATTGTCCCCTCCCCCATTTAACATATACCTTGGACGTGTTTGCATGTAATTAAAAATTGTCTTGAGAATTACTTTTGCTAAGTTATATACTGTCAGTGATAGGATGAAGCATAATTTACTTGAAATTTCCATACCATTAGACATGTAAATTGTTTCTAAATGTTAGCTAGTATTCTTTGTATATTAACCTTTAATCACACTTCAAATAATGTCCTTATGAAAGTTTCCTAAAAGTGAAGTTACTAGGTGACAAATGTGAATATTTTAAGTCATTTGGTGAAAATATTACCAAACTGTTCTTCAGAAAGATTAATCTAATTTATACTTTAAAATGCAGCATAGGATATTATTTGCTTCACCAGTATGACTTAAAAATCAGGAAAAAAATGTTTAAGTAAATTGAAGGTTATAATTTTTTTGGTCTTAATTCACATTTTTTTGTTATTATAGTAACTCTTCTGTAATTTTATATTACCATTTCTATTTCCTCCTCTATGAATTGCCTGTTTCTGGCCTTTGTTCATTTTTCTGCTTCCTAATATGTATAAATGTCTTTGATATATTTAAGATATTAGTTAAGTGGTCTCATATTTATGCCAAACATTTTCTCAATTTGTTTTTTGTTTCATAATTTTCTTTATGATAATTTTTTTATATTTGGACATTTTAAGTCATGACATAATAGAATTCCTATCTTTTCCACTGAATTTCCTTACATTGTTTACATTTAAAAAAATTTTTAATCAGTTACTTAATAAAACATACATATTTTTCTTTTACTCTTTCTTTTTTTTTGTACTTAGTTCTTTATGCATCTTTTCCCATATAGACATTATTAGCTAATGTCCCCACCTCCACACTCATTATGGACCAATTTGTTCATTTATTGGCATCAATAAAAAAAATGTACTTTGCCTGCTCCACACTTTAGCATAGAAAGTCTGTCTTTGTGACAGCAAATCAATTCCTTTAGCCATGTTATCCTTACCACCCCTTGTCATAAGAGAATTAATCTCAGAAGAAAATAACAGCACATTTACATGATAAATGAGCACAAATATATATAGAAATGCATATCACTAATATATTTCTAATCTTTGATTCTGGTGGCCTTCAAAACTTAACATGAATTATTTTCGCATTAATAGCTATTTTGAAGGTGATACCAGCTAATAGTTGGGACCAAGGTGAATTATACAGGGAAAGTTTAAGCTAAAATAATCCTTTTCTTATTCTTAAAAATTATGATCCCTAAATGGAGCAATGCATCTGCAGTGAAAGGATAATATTTTTTGAAACCCTTATCAATCTTCCTCTTGTTGGTATAAAAGTCTCAGAGATTTTAGAATCTGTTTGAATTGATGCATCAGTACCAATCATGTTTACATAACTTTTAATTTTTTTCTCTAATTATTATCTTATTTCTTTTTTTTTAAAGATTTTATTTATTTATTCGAGAGAGAGAGAATGAGAGAGAGAGAGCACGAGAGGGAAGAGGGTCAGAGGGAGAAGCAGCCTCCCTGCTCAGCAGGGAGCCCGATGTGGGACTCGATCCAGGGACTGCAGGATCATGACCTGAGCCGAAGGCAGTCGCTTAACCAACTGAGCCACCCAGGCGCCCTATTATCTTATTTCTTATATGTGATTTCATGTTTCCACTAGGCAAGGCTTTGCAGAGGGCAAGGATCATAGATTATAAGTATTTTGGAAGTCTTGTCTGCCCTACCAAATCACATTAAATATAATGCTCTGCACAAAATAGAGGATCAATATATGAAGCACCAGGCATTAAACTATTCTGGAATTGGATTTTGAGATGAAAATTTTTAACACTGTGAACTTTCCATATTAGTGTTCGCTGTTGCATACAGATCCAGACTTCTCAACTTCTCTTCCCAAATCTTCTAGTTCTGATGACTATATTCCTATTTATTCTGAATCTCTGAGTTGATATCTGATTTCTCATTAATAACCTAGAAAGTCTACTCATTGCTTACTACTTTCAAAGTATAATGATTGCCAAGGGAAATATACTGAAAAAAGTACATTGTTACGTAATTCCAAAATTACACAGAAGAGCAACAAAAACTACTTATTTGTGCAAATTAAAAGACATGAAATTAAAGGCTAGGCATATTTTTTAAAGTACAAAAAATGGAAAGGAATGGGAACTGGACAGTAATGATCTCTGTATATTTTTTCTTTCTGACTGAAAAGAAGACTTTGTCTTCCTCCAAACTGGATGATTAGTCACTAAGAGTTAAGCATTTTGATAATTTAGAAAGCATCTTTTGACTAGCCACAAGGTTGCCGAGAAACTATAGCGGGTATGCAAGAAAGCTTTCCATGTCCTAGGTAGGTTTGGACCACCTGTCTCAACAAACTTGTTAAATTTCTCAACTTCTCCAACTTTGCATCTAAAAGTGTCCATAGCAAAAGGATAGGCAGACTCTCAGATTCCTCTCATTCTAATCCACCCCTGATGGCTAGAAAGGGATAGGATTGTGATCCTGGTGCTCACGTCTGGATGCCACTGCTCCATCTCCATCTCCATCTCCTGCTACTGGCCAGAGAAGCATGGCGGGCATCATTTACTCAACAAGCACTCTCTACGCATCTGTAACAACACTGTATTAGTGGTTGGGTAGTAGGCATAGGGAGTGGACAAAACAATATCCTCCCTCTGGATACTACCCAGAGTGCCTACCAGTGTGGTCAGGTCAATTCTGGGCACATACATATTGATTTGGTTTTTTGCTTTTTTTTTTTTTTTTACTCTTAGTTGCCAAAGGGTAAATTCTTCTGCAGGTTCTAAAAAGCATCAAACACTAATTGTGAGGGCACTTAATCAATGCTTCTTGAGAAAACTACATTAAAATCAGAAGAAGACCTCCTTACCCAATTCTAGGAAAGCAAAAGACAATCCCATGCTAAACCGAGAGGGTTAATTCCACAACGCAAGATCCTGGCTTGAGCTGTTTTACTGAAATAAAAAAAAAAAATATATCTGCATTGCACTGACTCCTGGTCAAAGCAGAGGACATGCAGAATAACAGTGTTGCTCGTAACCATAGTTTGGGGAGATTTCAATTATTTATTGATTCACAATTGCTGTAATGAGATTGTTCATTTGCATCTGTTCTCATAGAGACACTGGCCGCCTCGGTCCCTCAGCTAGTTATACAGCAACATTATGGCCCTGTGACCCGCTGGGTATAAGAAACCCCAGCTGAGACTACCTTTTTGGATCACCTTGTTTGAGGTGCTGTGTGTACACTCCACGGTTCCTGCATCCACAGAGAAAGTATATCCTGGTATAGTCTTTACAGAGGGAAGACAGATGGCCCTGCTACCCGCCTTCTCGGAACCCCTTGCCCTGAACCAGCCTTTGGCTGTGATGCACATCCTTACTTCAGTGCAGCTGCTGTATCATATCTTTTTCCTGCAGTGAACTGAAAATTTGCAAGCATTGTCATTCTGGGTCCTCCGTTAGCAATAGAACCCTGTCTAGCCACCACGGTTAGTGTGTATATACTGACCGAGGTAAAGGCAAACTGCATTTATATGAAAACATTACCAATAGGCAGAGTAAAAACTGTGTCATTTCTGAGGTGGGCAAGGCAACTGGAAGAATCTTCTACAGCCCCCAACATACGCATTTCTCTGGCAAGTCTTCTTAGAGTTTGTTTTTAGACAAATAGACAATGATGGCTTCCCTGACAAACTTTTCAGCTTATAAAAGTCTGTTGAAATAATCTAAGCTGCAGCACTCTAACAAAGCAGATACTAATGAGCATCTCAGTGAATGAAATTTAAAAAAAAACTTACATATTTATTGCCCAGGTGTGGGGAGGATTCATCAAGCTGTCAGTTCTTAGATTTTCCTTGTGCAGAGTGCTCACCTACAAACAGAAGATACGTTTTGATCTATAAGCTCAGAGAGTAAATAAGGATGAAAATAAAGTTTCTTGGCTTGTTTTTTATTTTTCCAGGGAAGTCCAATTTCCCTGCAAGAACGTCATTAGAGCCACAACTTGTCTCTTGGTATTGCTTGGAAATTGTTCAGCAAGATTTATGAGCTTTTTTCCACCATCATCTGTTTTCACCCTAAAGGAGCAATGCTAACTAACTCCCTGAGAGTGGGGTGTGTGTGTGTGTGTGTGTGTGTGTGTGTGTGTGTGTGTGTGTGTTAACAAGAGAGGCACCCTAGGGAATGAGGTATAGATTTTTGCTTTTTCCCAGAACCTAAGCAAAACTATATGTTTAAACTGCCATTTTATCAGGAAGCCATTCTAAGTTCCTCCGTTTAAATAATTGAGTGAGCGCTTTGTGAAAGTGAATTTAGAGGCCAACATGAACCTTTTGGTGATATACAGAGCAGCACAAGGGATATTACTCAAAATAATATGTTATTCCATCAGCCAATACAAATATTGCCCTAGGCTGATGGGAAGCTGAAGATCCCAAGTGTTTTTATAAGCCCCTGAATCCATGATCAACACATTGCACACTACCTGTGTCTTTCAGGTAGATTCAAATATCAACATCAGTCATATTATCCTAAGGCAGTATGGGGCAAAGTTTCTGGCTTTGAGAATAAATGTCACTGTTTTGCTCCAGCTTTTATCTGTCATTTAGAAACCTGTTTCTGGGAACTCTGTTGATGTCACCTGTCACCAGCACTATCATGGGTGATAATAAATAGTGCCAGAGACCAATGAGGAGAACAAATCTGGGACGCCCTAAAGAACCCCTTAGCACTGTGCTCTGAGAGATGCCGGGCACAGAGTGACAGTCCTCCCAGCCGCCTTCCAGAACAACTTTTTGCTCACTATCATTATTTTGCAGAAAGCACAGCACTTCCTGGAATCCACGGCTATGAAGTATAGGAATGAGAAGTGAAAAAAATAGACACTTATTGAACCCCTACTGTTTGTCAGAGTCCTCTAAAGCAAATCATACGAAAATCATTCCGATTCTTAGTATCTCCTTCCAAGTGCTGTCTAATTGGGAATAGAAAATATGAGAAAGATTCAATCACAATATGAATCCAATAAGTTATAATAATGACGCCTATATTAAAAGCAAATGAAACTCATACCTAGAAAAAAACAACTGGAAAGAAATACACCAATGCCAATAGTGATCGCATTGTGTTGGATTTCATGAGTAATTTTTAATTCTTTTTTATTCTCTAGTTTTCCCTATTCTTTATTATGCATAGTGTGGTCTAATATTAAAATGGCAGTACAAGCTATGAAGAGATATTACAGGACAGGGATACATGTTGATTTGCCAAATGAAAAAATAAGTTCAGAAAAGGGAAAGACCATGCACACCGAAGACCGAAGACAGTCAGGGAAGCTTTGGTGGAAATGTAGGGAATGGCCAAACATTGAAGGGCTGAGAAGACAGAGGCTGATCTGCGTATAACTTTCTAAATCTTTTGATCTTTTTGTTCATCTTCACACTGCACATTTCTTTTGTTATTTGTGAAAATAAATAAGCAAAAAAGTGACTTTACACTTAATAATTACCATAACATACTAATTAGTATTGGCATACTAATAATATACTAATAATGTATAATTACCATAATGGTGAAGTGGTGGAGGGGAAGGAGAGACAAAAGGGACAAAGGCACCATCTCCTCCTTCAAAAGAGCTTGAGTTCAGCAAGGAAGACAGGGGTCAGAGATGCATGATGTCTGGAGAATATGAGTTAGTAAGTGGTTCACAGACTGAACAAGGGAAAAGGCCTTTGTAGACATGCTAAAGTGTTTGAACTTCATCTTAGGTAATACAAACTTACCAGTTTTCTAAGCAGAGGAATATTATAATGAATTCAGATCTGCTTTTTCTTCTTCCAAATGGTTCAAAATCAAGTAGTGCTTTAAAACTAAATTCAAAGATACTATGCTTTGTTTCTTCTGTGAAGTTATGTATTATTTAATTAATTTAAGCAATTTTTCTTCATAATTCTTATAGTCTTTGATATTAAAAATAAGGCAACGTATATTCACTTTCTGAGATGTGCGTTAAGTGGGAATCGTGTTTAAAATGCAACATTGTCACATATATGTTTTTCAGTCAATCATGGTGATGTTCAACTGAGCAAGATTTCTTACTAAAGTTGAGTGGGATCTTGTATGTTCTCATAAAGGACTCCTCGATCTACCATGTTTGGTGCTTATTTGTTTCTGAAAGCAGATTCCTATTGTACTCCAACAACCTTTTTCCTTTACATTAAAGAAAACTCCTAATTTAAATGATCAAATTTTAAACATTTATGGGTTACATTTTCAGCAGAAGAACCCACTTGAGAGAGAACATACATGAAGAAAGCAAGGAATGTGCATGGATAAATACCATGGCCTAATCAGAGGAAACTTTGGAGTAAGGAACTGTCTTATTAGGAGAAAATGATCAGAACAATAACCATGGCTCTTGGAGGCTTCTGGAAACCCAGACACTTTAGCATCCACTGGCATTTCCCCTGAAGGTGGATTGCTGCAGAGCTCTGTTTCCTTGGAAACATGATTTATTGACCTCCAAAATGGCACAATTTATTCTGAGATACAATACCAGAGCTTATAAATTAAAATACTGACCAATCCAATCAGTTCTTATGGCCACTGAATCTCAAATTTCATTTTGTTACCACTTAGGCACATTAACACTGCATTTCTTAGGCCATAAGCAAGTAACATAAAATGTAACAATCATCAATTCTGAGTGATGGGTAGTCTGATATTTGTTCTATCAAATTCTTTTCTGTATTGCTAAAAATTTTTATAGAGGAGATAGTGGAAAATTGAGCTAAGCCTGTGTTTTTATATCAAACTTACTCATTTCAGATTTTATTCTCGTTATATTTTAGGAAAAATGTCATGGTTGTGCAAAATATGTTTAGGTAAAATAATTGTAACAATGTAACTTCTGTTGAGTGTAGTAGCACAGTTTTATTTAAAAAAGCAAATTTGAATACATTTAAAAGGAAGTGAGAGAGATTTGTTGATGAGAGTTTCAGGAGACAGACTTTAGTAAAAATTGTAGTATAAACAACATTTGGAGATCATTATGTTTTAGATTATTAATTCTAAGCTATTGAAAACTACTCTGAATGAGCAATTTCAGTTTTGCCCTATCACCAAATATCTTCCATAGTGATCAGCTAGGTTGACCATTGAGAGATTATCTCATTAAAAGAGGTATGATTCCTAAGTTGAGGTTGGTAGAAATAAAAAGAACAGAGAATAGATTTTATTATTTTCCTGATGGTATTTCCTCCTTAGCCCTGTGACCTGAAAATGTACTTATGATGAAAAGGAATCTTGGAGAATTAAGGGTCTTCTTAACTATCCCCCATAGTCTACTTCACTTGTTACCCCAGTGACTACGGGAGTGGGAGAAACCAGTTTATGTAGAATTTTCCCTGGGCCTTAAAGAAGACTCAGATATTAAATTTGCAACCAGGAAGCAAGGTTCTCTGGAAATTTCCCACCCCCGAGTGTCAAATCAGGTGTCAGTTGTCATTTCCCTGGTAGACATGGGGAGTAGGGCAGGTGGTCTTAATCCCAGGCCTCTCCTCACAAGGATAACCAGGGGCTCATACACGGAGGCAGGGGCTCCCATAGCTCAGAGAGCCTGGGGGCTGCAGAGTGTTTTGTTAAATCCCCACCAGAGTAAGGAGAATGCATGAAATTATTGTGACGCTGACTTGCAAGCCACAGGCAGATTCTGAGAACTTTTCTTGGCAAATAGTATGGTCATATTCAGGATCCTTATTTAAGACTAGTTCACATGTAGGCTGCTCTTCCCTGACCCTGTAAAATAGGCTTGACAATTTAGTCAAGACTGATGAATAATCGGGGGAATCCTGTGAGTGGTTTACAATTATCCTAATGAATGAGTTTTACTCCTTTGCCCATTCAGATAGTTACCGCCAAGAGAACTGTGTGGGAATAAAGGGAATGTGTGCATCAAAGAGAAGAAGAGATACAAGAATGAAGAACGTCTCTTCATAAGGGAAAATGACTCTCATGAGGGGCCTGGGCACATCTCTGCAGATTCTGGGTACCCTCAGTTGTCAAGGCTTCTGCCTGCATGTTGTAGTTTGTTCTCGTTAGAATTTCCCACCTGAAGTTGGGACCACATTCAGCCTTTGATAGCTTGCTCTTGAATTGGGACAATATTGATTGCTTTTTGTTTGACAAAAGTGTTTTTTGCTACATATGCACAGTGGAGCTTATTATTCAAGAGCTCTCACCTGACATACTGTCTGTATTCTGTGACTATTTTGTATAGGTAAAATGGGGGGCTGAATATGGTAAATGTATTCATGTAACTTGGTATTTAAATTAGATCCACATGGATTGTTTTGTAGAGCGAATATGTATCTGTTTTGTAATATTGAGGTTTTAAAGAAACTTTGGTCTACTCAAAACAAGAAAAAATCTGTGCTTTTTCATTTTTAAAAGCTGCTTAGCATCTCATTTTTCATTACTCCTGATGCAGATATAATTCATACAAATCACACCTATGTTTTGAAAAACTTATACATTTCAAATCCAATTTAAAAACATAAGAAATTGGAAAAAAGAAATGTAAATTTTATCAACGGGAGATTGTGTTTTCTCCTCATTGGGAAGCTCAATTAAAATTATATGAAATGATACAAAGTAGGATTTGCATTTTACCTGATGAATCCTGGTTCCAGTTGACTATAGATAGCCATTACCAAAAATGAAACAAAGCAACAGCAATAATAAAAACCATGTAGTACATTTAGTGTTCTTTCTGCTACTACCACAGAGTAGAACATGTCTTGAGTTACCACCCCTTCTTTGGAACATATTCATATTATAAAAAGCAACCTCTAGAAATACAATAGTCCAATGATCTTACCAAAAACAATATTTCTAGGACTCATCTTTTCCGTATAGGAGAATTTTGCATTGTGGGGGAGTTACTAATTATCTATTTCTAAAGAAATTATGCTTTTTGGTTGTGTTTCACCTGGACAAAATCCAAGTTAGAATTTGAAATAACCATTTTCAGCTAATCCACAATCTGGGAGCTTACCAGACTCGTGAGAAATTGTCTTAACAGTGAGAAGCTTCACACTCTCTTTATCGGACTGAGGTCTGTTTGGAACAGAAAACATAAGTCAATACCACCGTAATTAGCATTGTCTGTCTGTGAAAGAAATTACACATGAAATAAACAGAAGATACGCAAGCATATATATATTTTTATGTGTGTCTATGGCAAAACCTGTGTCTCTTTACATGCAGATATGTATATACTTCCATAGCACTTTCTACTTCTAGAATCCAGCCAATAAATCCCTGTCACACTGTTAAGCAATGATAGATAAATCAAACACAAAAATGGGTCATGTGAAACACTGCTCACAAGGTTCATATCGCACAGGTCTCCAGTCCTGAATTACGAAAGGGAAGACAGAGGGATGTTTCCAAGCCTTCCGGGCTAATGTTGAGTTCTGGGGATATCCCTTTTCATGAGGGCCTAGATACTGCAGTAAAGTGTCTGAGCTGTCCATTCGAACCAGGAATTCCCACCTATCCTTTCTCAGATTCTAAACAGTTTCAAACCCAGATTACTTTCCCTGGACATCTCAAGAGACACTATTTCTAACAAAGAAGGATAGATGACCTAAGGATATTATTTTTAAAGTCCACTATTTGATGAACATACAAAAAACAGCTACATAAAGGCAGGCTGCAAATTCGGGTCAACAAAGAAATCTTAACTACAAAACTTGTTTTTGACATGAAAACAAGTGTTTCTTTATAGAACCTTGATTGTAACAGCTGGCTGGATTGGTAACAACTGTTTTTTTGTTTTAATAAGGTTGAAATAGAATAACCATCTGCTGCTAAGATAAAGCCACCTTAGAGCTGTCTCAAGATGCAGGCAAGATTATTCCCTAACTGTGATAAACATACTGAAAATTTCACTGGGAAAACTGTTTTAAAACTCTAGATATGTTTTCTATGAGATTTTTCCTTATAGTCATTTATATTCGTTCTTCTGTCTTTGCATTTCATCTTTATTTTTATTTATTTATTTTAGAGAAAGAGAGAGAGAGCACAAGCAAGGGTAGGGGCAGAGGGAGAGGGGGAGAGAGAATCCCAAGCAGACTCCCTGTTGAGCGTGGAGCCCACAGGGCTTATCTCTCAACCCTGACACCATGACCTGAGCTGAAGTCAAGAGTTGGATGCTTAACTGACTGAGCCACCCAGGCACCCCTGCATTTCACCTTTTGATTTCCCATTTTACTACCTTATCCAAGCTTAAGAATAATCTTTCTTTTTAGTTGTTGGAATTTCTCTGTTGATTCAGAGAGTACTGACAAACAGCCAAACCCTGCTTCTTGTGCTTTTTACACAAATTCTTTAAAAAAATAAACCCAAAAAAGTGTAAGTAGAAGATTAAATTTTTTCCCCTATATAAATGGGGGTCAGAGCTTCTGGAAAAAAAATGATGAGGCTACTTACTGGTCATTTCCATTTTCCGGTGTGCCTAGGGGAGGAGAGAACAGTTATTAAAGCTATGAGAAGCTTGGTTATAAAAACAAACAAACAAAACAACCCCAAGACCCCTGCTACTTTCTGTGCAGAGATGTTTATAAACCCATTTTGTAACTTTTTTAGCTCCCCTGCAGCCCCACTGACCTTTTTATCAGATATGGTTCCTATTATTCCTCAGGTATGACTGATACACTCATGGGATAGTCCTAAGTAGGCCAACTCTGCTGCATTTAGTTCTGGACTAATTTTAATCTTATAGTTTCATATCACTATGTGAAACTACTATCCATTATCACACATCCCACAGACACCACAAAATGTCTCAGTTTATTTCAGCATCTCTGAAAAAAATTTTCCTCAAAGTATCGAATTACCTTTTTATACCAGAGAATTGAATTTTTGGCTCTCCTTTATACACTGCTCTTTCTGGAGACACAAATCACTGTATTTGTGGTGAACAACAATGTAGACATTATTTCTAATTGCATTTGGAGCCCACTGATTCGGCCTCCCAAAAGTGCTCTGCAAAATGTCACTGAGGCTACTAACTGTAACTAACGTTTTGTTCGTTTTGCTGGGCTGCTCCACCAGGGTCTGGTAGAAGACATTTGGGGTGTAGAGTGAGAATTCAGAATGTTTCATTTTGCACAAACCCTTGGACCTTAGGGAGGATATGTTGGTGGTCAAACCTTGCATCATTAATCTGTGGCACATCAGGCAAACTAATGTAATTGCTTGGGGTCCCCCTGTTTTGTTCCCAATTTTGCTGTGGTTTTTCTTCCATTGCTACTCAACTTTTGTCTCTTGGATTGCCTTTCACCTTTAATGTAGCCCTTGTCATTGGGATGTGCCCTTGAAATATAATTACCGGGCGGTGATCATCGTTGTTTTATAAAGAGTTTGATTTCCACTAATATTTTGGCTACTTCTATTTCCGTCACCTTGGCAAAGATAAGCCATCATGACTCTTAATCCCTAGGACTTAACTCATGGCGCCATATGTTGCTCACCAACTCGATCTAACTTTGTCTTCCCAACATCAGTAGGATTTTAGCAGCATTTTTTATTCTTATTTTAAGTGTTATGTATGATATCACTCGTGATGCTCATAACCCTGTTTCAGAATGAGTTGATACTTTTTTGCGTGCCTGTTTTAATATTTTTCCTTAGAATACTGCAATACGGGTTCATTAGCAAATAGACGCATGCCAACAGACAATCTTCTGCATATATGCTGTTCTTCCTTGGGTTAAAGCTCAGACCACGGTCAACATTATCTAGATAAGCTTAATTTCATACCAAAATCTCTGATTCATGTTGTCTTCCACAAAGCAGAGAGGGTTTACAAGTTTTCTGAACTTGATGAAGTCTCACCCACATACTTGAAGAGAGATTAACTGTGGGTGTCTAATGGTGCTAATTTAATAACAATTCTGTAAAATTCTGCTTGGAAAGCAAAGTTAACAATAGCCACATAGATTTGGCTAATTGTATAATTGCTGAACTTTGTTATAAAGTATTATATGCCTCCACAATAACTCTCCATAGCAGTAGGGATTTTATATATTTTTCCCTGAATGATCGAATTCATCCAATTCATCTTCTTTAATAGAAAATGTCAACTTTTCAAATAACTTATTTGCAAATCTTCTTATGCAAAGCAGTCTTTCAGTACAGGATATTTTTAAAAATGGATTTAGCTCATTAATTTTTTTTAACCTATCCTACATACTCAACACCCACAGGCTTCACCTTGGAATGGTCGATTTCCCATAAAAGATAGTACTGGTGGTTTAGAAACTTAGATAAATTAAACTGATTTATAAAATTGCTATTTCCCCTCTGGAAATTGACTAAGGAAACATATTTCAGACATTATTAAGTAGTTTATTCACTAACTCCCAAAGGGAAAGGCATTTATTTGTTTTCTGCTTATTTTCCAATAAGAGCTAAAATGAACACTACTGGTTTTTTGTGTAACTTTGCCTTGTACTGTCACGCTCCTGCCCTGAACTTTGTGCCGTGCATGGTCAGGGATTGGCCATAGGAACAGCATCCCTTAGTATCCTGGGGGCGCACTGTTCATGGGGTAAAGAAGAGTGTGGCTTGCATATCTTCTAAAATTAATCAATTTTGGGGCATCTGGGTGGTGCAGTCTGTTAAGCATCCGACTCTTGATTTAGGCTCAAGTCGTGACCTTAGGGTCGTGAGAACGAGCCCTATGACAGGCTCCACGCACACGCAGAGTCTCCTTGAGATTCTCTCTCCCTCTGCCCCTCCCGCTCATGCTCTCTCTCTCTCTCTCTCAAATAAATAAATAAATATATAAAAAATAAAGATAAAAATAATCAATTTTTACTTCTTAATAGGATATGAGACTTAGGTGGTATTCTTGTTAGTGAAATATTTAGAATTGAAGTGAGGAAAGGGAAGGTTCTATTTTATTGGAAATTAAAAATTTATTTTGACAAGCATCTAGTAAGGTTCTGCTATATATTATGCACAATGCAATGCGAACACTATGTGGTTTGTGAGTTGGAGGGCTTGCCTGATGTTAGGGACTGTTTCTGTCCTCCTAAAATTCATCTGTTAAATCTTAATGCCCAATAGGATGATATTAGGAGATGGAACATTTGGAAGGTCATTAAGTCATGAGAGTGGAATCCTCACGAATGGGATTCATGCCCTTATAAAAGGGACCTCAGGGAGCTCTCCTGTCCCCTTTGCCACGTGAAGACACGGTGAGAGCGTGGCTGTGTAGGAAGCAGGGAGAGTGCCCTCGTCCGACATCAGATGTGAGGCCGCCTTGATTGGACTTCTCAGCCTCCAGAACCATGAGAAATGTTTGTCGTTGAAGCCACCCTGCCCGTGGAATTTTTGGTGATAGCAACCCCAATAGAACAAAGACCCATCTTGCGGGGACAGCGGGCACATAGAGAAGTAACTCTACGATCATGTGATGAATAATATCACAAAATTCTGTGCAATTAGAAGAAAAAACTCTATTCTTCTTAAGGAGATGGTGTGTTATAGAGAGATACTCTCAGTTGCTGTGCGAGCTAGATCTTTCATGGATAGATTGGAGATTGGGTATGTTATAAAAGTTAAGTGGTGAGCAAGGTGTTCTAGGCGAGGGAATAGCACCGATGAAGGCATGGGGCCGTGACACTACGGTACACAACCAGGGCTCAGGTCTGGAATAGAAAGATAGGTCAATGTTTAAGACAAGGGAGGGGAATGCCGAGCTACGGAAACTGAAGGTGGTCCGAGAGGAGCTCAAGTATCTGGGATGGAAAAAAGACTGGATGAAGACTTTAGGAAATCTGAATAAGGTAGGGATTTAACTAATAACAACGCATCCATATGGTTAATTAATTGTGACAGATAGAGCAATACTACTCTAAGATATTAATAATAAGGGAAACAGGGTGGTGTATGGGAACTCTCTAACTAGCCTTGTCACTTTTCTGTAAATCTCAGTCTATTTTAAAATAAAAAAAAATTTAAAAAAGAATAAAAATATAATGCCATTATGGAAACCATAAATACTTAAGAGGAGGGAGAAGATGAAACCGCAAAAAGAAAAAAAAAAGAAAAACAGAGTGAGGGTGTAAAAGAGAGCAGTGCGATTAATTAATTAAGTTAAATAATTAATTAATTTTAGTTTCAGGAGTAGAATTTAGAGAGTCATCACTTCCATACATCATCTGATGCTCATCACAAGCATGCCCTCCTTTATCCCTGTCACCCATTTCACCCATCCCCCCTCCAGCATCTCTCAGTTTGTTCTCTATAGTTGAGAGCAGCAGTGCTATTTTAAAGAAAAGAGGAAAGACTTTAAACGCCACTGGAGAGATTAAGGAGGATAAGAAAGAACGGTCAAGCTAAAAGCCCACCAAAAATCGCAATCCTGTTCAATCCTGAGGAGCTGAATCAATTAGCGGAACACACAGCCACGGAAGACACCTTCCTTGGAAGGAAGCTGTACCTCCCAGGAGGGTCGAAGTCATAGAATGCTCTTCCTGAGATTGTGGGCCCCTCAACTAAATTCTTAGCAACGCTTACCTCTATTCTCTGTCACATGGAAATGGAAAAATTCTTCACTGCAGTTAAGGTGTGTCGTTTTATGCCTCCGTTATACCATAGTCCCCTGACCACTCACAGAACGGGGGTTATTTCATTAAAAAGAATCTGTCCATATTTGATAGTATCTGCCACTAGCAGGTAATCCTCACCCCTTACATTCATCAGCATTCAGTGGGTTTCTTTGCCCCTTCTCCTCTATTTCTGTGATCAAGCAATAGGGCATTTTATTTCTTTCTGTAATCCTCCTTTCCCCTTGAGTTTAAATTCAAGTTTAGATTGAACATATGTTCACCTTTCAGAAAACAAAATGAAACAAAACCCTGTTACCTACCTGGGTCTGTCTTCCAGCACATTCGATACAAACCCACAAGAACAAATGCAGAAAGTGTCACTACAATCAAAGCAATCACCACTGGCAAAATAATACCTAAAAAGTATTGAAGACATTGTCAATTAGAGTGGCTATTGACTTTAACTGTAAAGAGTTTACAGAGCAAAGGCACGCATGCATCCTCCCTTCTTCAAACATCACTCCATTAAACAGACTATATTTTCAGCAAAGATTTATCTGATTCAGAGGTTTTACTCTAGTTGTCATTTCTGACGTATCCACTTGATGTCAGTCTTGCAGCCTTTTGAAATAAAGTTCCAAATGTAAGGGAGCCGATTTTCTCACCTTCTTAGAGACTGGAAAAGTGGGGAGATGGAAGACTGGAGAATCAGAAGTTGTCCTCTAGACTATGGTCTGACCCACATTCACACATTATACCCCTTACTACTTCATAAAAGGTTACTGGAATATCTACCTGTCTATCATCTATCCCATACTGGAACTGCTCTAGTCGTGATATTGGCTTCCTAAAAAACTCAGAAATTCTCAACTTCTAAGGAAATGAATGGATTTTTTCTATTCAGTCGTAGAATACACACATATGGTATATGGTATATGATATACATGTTTTTGCTAAAATGGAGCATTTCTTTCAAGGCCATTTTTAACATAAAGTTCTGTGAAGGTGAATAATTCGTTTTTAAGGAGCTCTCTGCCTGTACACTTATGGCTTATCTTTCCATAATAATATCTTAAAACTAGAAAAGGTATAAAATAGCATAAGTGGACATAAATGGATATCAGAGTGGATACGATTTCTTAAAAATGAGCACACGGTTCAAGAAAGACGTATGTGTGTTCGTGCACATACATTTAAAGGAGTGGAGTTGTGACAGTAAATCGGGGTGAGTTTTTATTCAGAGGAGGGTCTTGCTGTTTTGGTTTGGTTTTAACATCTGTCTTCTTTTGTGACAATCACTGCCCAGGTGAAAGCAACAGTGATGAAAAGACGAAGCTGTCAGGGCCGTACGACCGGCGATGTGGGGGCCGTAGTTATTATTTAGCGCTGTCTTCTCATCTGCTTGCATATGTCCACCTCGTATTTATCCAATTTTCTATAGGATGGTTTATACTTCCAAAGTTATAGTTAAATATTTGTTTCATATTAGACCTTGAGCGAGATGATGAATGCCTCCCAAAATGAAGATGCCATGAATTAACCGGTCAATAAATGCAATGTTGACTTGTTGAATGGAATGGCTTTACCTAAACCGAGATAATCTTTTATCATTGACTTCATATACATTCACCTTATTCTTCATTTCTAGGAAAATGAGTGGAGTTTTTTCTATTCAGACCTAGAACACACATATATGTTACATGATATATACATGTTTTTGCTAAAATGGAGTATTTCTTTAAAGGCCATTTTTAACATAAGGTAAAGTTCTGTGTAGGTGAACAATTCATTTTTACGGAGCTCTCTGCATGCTCTTTGGCTTATCTGGGACTAGTCTTATCAATTCACCCTGACCCTTGGTGGTAGTTGCTTAGGATTAGGGTAAGAAAAAAATCCCAAAGGTGTGCCCGTTAAAATCAGATGCAATAGCAGGAAATTCTCAAAGCAGACGATAATTAGGTAGGGTTATAATGAAACCGCAGGTTTAGTAAAGTTGATAAAAGGCTGTCAATAATCAAATCCTCTCTGTTATCAGGCACATTCAAACATTTTGCGTATTTGTTGCCACGAATGAAGATACATCTGTTACTCACTGGAGTAAGAGGGGCTGGCTGAAGAAGAGCTTGCATTTTTTGCATCCTCAGTACCTATTATTTTAAGAAAGAAAAATAGTAAGTCACCTTTGGTTAATGTGTGCCAATCCTCACAATCTTCTCCCCCACCCCCATTTAAGCAAGCCTTTGTGATCTCTAGGTATGATGCTTCAAGTGGAAAAAAAGCTCTCTCATTCTGAGAGAACTCTGTTTTGTAAATCAAGACTGGTAGGGAGTTAATGTATACAGTTTGATGAATTTGGACAAACGCCTATACCTGTGAAACTATCACCACAATCAAGGCAATAGACATATCTATCACTTTCAAAGTTTCCTTGTGTCCCTATTTTACCACAGATGTGCAGTTTTGTTTTGTATTTCAATTATAGCTCGATAAAGCTGTTAAAAAAAAAAGATTTGTAGGGTTTCTTGGTGAGAAGGGGTCAAGAAAAGCACATGTCCATTCATGCACACAGAAGTCATACCTTGAAACTGGGAGCTGTTTCCTGGCGTTGTTACTGAGATTGAGGGTAACGTACTGGGGTTAGAAGGTGACGCCTCTGGATGTAGAGGGTTAACTGTAGGGAAATCACAAATCCAATCAGACGAGGGTGTTAATTCTTACTGAATCTCTTTGCAGATTTTAATAGTTTGCATTTCTGAGGACCTGTGAAACTGTTTATTGTGGAATCATAGGATACACACAATCGTACACTAAATCATAAGTTCCTTTATTTCTCCGGTAGAGATGATTAAATTTGGAATCACAAAACCTGGGTAATCAGTATCACATCTTGAAATACTGGCCAAGAAAGCTGAAGTTACGGTCTCTTATCCTAGGCTGCAGTCTGTATCACCCGCTGCATGACATTCTTGTGGGACGCAAATCTATTCAACAGCAGTAGTCACATTTCAGATATTACAACTTCGGGGGATAGAGATATTTTTTTTTCCAACACACAACTTAAAATAGATATAAATGCGCAGGACTTCAGATTTTACCCTGTTTCTTAGAAAAGATTGCAACTGAGGTTTTGGTTAAAAGGACTGGGGAAGATATCAAGGAAGATTCCTTCATTTTCACCCTTAAACCTCAGTCGTTGTTTACATGTATGTGCCTTCTCTATAATAACTGCATTTCCACCACTGTTTCATGCTCTTCTTCCAAAGAAATTGTTAATTTTAAGTTATTATGATTATTATTTTTTATTATTATTAGTTTACTTAAGTCAACATCTGCCATCTTCCACCAGAAGGCCTGAAACAAAAGTCATAAATAAAAATGCATTATTCAACATCCACTAATCTCAACAAGTTGCAAGGAAATACCAATATGTAAATGCTTTATAAGCTTGGAGTATTTGTTCTTGTGAATTTGGGACAAAACACCGTTTGTATTTAGAATGATTTTGAAAAAGAATTATTTTTCAAAGGATGTATTTTAAAGTGATCTCCTTTGATCACACCTGTTTGCCTTGTCTCACCGCTGAAGTTTAAGTTCCTGCGGTGTGAAGGCCGTAACTCCACATGGAGTTCTACCTGTAGTGGGTGTGCAGTGAAATGGAGCTAGCTGCTTGGCTGAAGCAAGAGGCATCTTTCATACTTATGGCCCCCTGCGGAGTATTGAGGATGTATATAATTGCATCAGAGAAATTGATATTGCCTATGATTGCCTTGGATCTTTCCCTCTGCCACCCACAGCCCAGCACGCAGTGCATGATCATGCCTTTTTGACATCTGTGGGGGAAGAATAACGTTTAGAGTCTGTACCGTTCTTGCCATGCAAGAAATCTGTGGGATGCCCATAAGAACAAAGAAAAATGTCAGCCTAGTGCACTAAACGGGCAAAAAAAAGAAATATTAAATGAAAGAGTGGGAACTAGCTGAAACCTTGGTACTTTCAGCTGCTTTTTCCTGCATCAAGTGTTTTAGTGAGAACATTGCTCTTTTGATTGTGTTGGTAGAGAACAAGATGGCTGATTAAATTACCTGGGATTTCCCAAGGGTTAATTTTAAAGACTCCATATCCGATCTTACTACCGTCTCATAGAAAAGCTAAGTGGTTACAATTCTGAATATAACATATGTGGTTTAGATAGAACTCCAAACTTTCCTACTTAACACATGTTGATTGTCCAGTGCCAACTGTTATTACTAATGATCCATGGGGGTTGGCAATAGAGTTAACCCTTCTTGAAAGAAGAATTTATTGGCTCCTTGGACAAAGCCTTTAAAAGTTTTGTTTTTCTTTTAACTGCAACCTTCAATTAATAAGTCATTTCTGGGGGTGCCTGGGTGGCTCAGTTGGTTGAGCATCTGACTCTTGATTTCGGCTCAGATTGTGATCTTATGGGTCGTGGGATCAAGCCCCGAGTTGGGCTCAGCGCTCAGCAGTGAGTCTGCTTCAGATTCTCTCTCCCTCTCTCTTTGCCGTTCCCCCACTCATGCTCTTATTCTCTCTCTCTCTCAAATAAATAAATATTTTAAAAAAATCATTTTTTTAAAGATTTTATTTATTTATTTGAGAGAGAGAATGAGAGAGAGAGAGAGCACGAGAGGGAAGAGGGTCAGAGGGAGAAGCAGATACCCTGCCGAGCAGGGAGCCCGATGCGGGACTCCATCCCAGGACTCCAGGATCATGACCTGAGCTGAAGGCAGTCGCTTAACCAACTGAGCCACCCTGGCGCCCCTAAAAAATCATTTCTGAATCTGTCACACCTACACACACACACACACACACACACACACGCACGCACACACACTCACACACTTTACCTCTATTATGTGTGATGCCTTCTGGTATTTTGTTTTCTATTATCTTTTATTTAATTTTTCCAATATTGGTCATGACCCACTTTTGGAAATTAACTCACAATTTGAGAAACCCTATTAGTATGCTCATATCAGTGAAATTATTATTCTTGGCTTAATTCATAAATTGTGGCCCTAATGGAATTCTTTCTGTGACGAAGACAGAAGGATCCATGATGTGTTCAGAGCTGATCTCTGTGGATTTTGTTGAGACTCTATTATGCTACATTACTACTAAAACAGCATTGGCAGAGGAGGTACAGGAGAAGTATAGTGGAGTAGTTAAGAGCATGATTCTGAAGTCAGAGTAAGCGGGTTCAAATCAGACTATAGAACTTGTTTCCTATAAAATGCTGGGCAAGTCACTTAACCTCTTTGTGCTTGAGTTTCCACATGTACAAGTGGTGATTTTAATAGTTCTGTATCATAGTGTTGTAAAGTCAAATGGATAAAATTAAATTTAAATGGCTTAGAAAGGTACTTGATACTAATATATTTATATTACATTATTTTATAATATTTTATTATTATATTATTTTATAATCTTTTTATTATATTGTGATTAGGCCTCTAAAGAGTTGTACTTTTCAACTAAAGTCAACTTGTCCCATTTTTTTCCAAAAATTCTTAACGTAAAAATAAATGCAATAGACTATTCTGACACCTCCGTGTTTTTGGATGCTCCTTTTCTCTAACCAGGAATTGGAATAACTGGAGTATATAGCACTCTTACATGACATAGATTTACTGTGGGACCCTGACTTTTGGTGATTATAGTGATTATTTAATTGCAGATATGTTGTGTCATTTTTTTAAAGATTTTATTTATTTATTTATTTGTCAGAGAGAGAGAGAGAGAGAGAGCACAAGCAGGGGGAGCAGCAGAGGGAGAGGCAGAAGCAGGCTTCCCCGTGAACAAGGAGCCCAACATGGGGCTTGATCCCAGGAACCCGGGATCATGACCTGAGCTGAAAGCAGACGTTTAACCAACTAAGCCATCCAGGCTCCCCTGTTGTGTCATAATTTAAACCCAGTTTGCAAGCCAGGAAACTCCAACTACGGCAGTGTAACTGACCAAGCTTTCTCACCTGCTTTCTGAAATTCATCATTGTGTTCTTGCTGATGCCATGCCTCCCCCAGGCTTCCCCCAGCCAATGACTGAGCCTAACAAAGATATGAAAACAGGTTTATTCTTGGAGCCAGAAACTCGTCTGAGGAGATACTCAGGCTAGAGGAGTCCCTGTTGCCCTCTTAGAAGAGGGTATATAAGATACATAGATATTAATGGGAGAAAAGTGTGATTGGCAGTAGAGAATAAGACATTCTATATGAAAAAGAAAATAAAACTATATATTCTATTTTTATTTCTTGTATGTTGCCTACACTTCTTTCTAATATTTGGACACTTAAAGTTAAGTACCTGAGGGGCTAAACTCAATTGAATTGAAAGATTTTTCCCATCACTGGGACTTGTGTTTAATTGCAATTTGATGGATTCATGTCTCATTTTTAAAAATGACTTTTCAGCATTTGACACAATAAATCATTCACTCTTCCTTAACGCCTTTTCTTCACATGGCTACCAGTAGGAGCACAGCTTATGGCTTATTCTTCTTGGTCTCTGGCTGGTTCCCCTTTCTTTCTCTGACTCACAATCTTAGAGGGTCCTGAGGCTTACTATTTTGTCTTCATCTCTAACTACACTAATTTCTTTGATGATCTCATTCAATTTCAAGGCTTAAATACAACATCAATCTCAATGATCCCCGAATTTATATTTCCAGCCCAGATCTCATTCTTAAACTCCAGATGCATAAAGCCACATACTTACTCAGCAAATAATAAACATCTTACATTCAACATGTCCAGACTTGAACTTCTGCTTTATCGGCATGTTTTCCATCTGGCAATCATTCCTTCCAATCTTTTAGGCCAAAGACCTCATAGCTATTTTGCCTCATCTTTTACATCCTACCCCACATGCAGGATCAGCAGGAATATCTATTGGCTTCACCTCCGAAATATATAGAGATTTCATGCAACCTACCCTGTGACTACCCTGGTCCAAGCTAATATCATCTCTCTCCTGGAAAATTTCCAAAGTATTTTTGCTTCATCTGACAGGCTCTCCTTAGCTCTCAGATTTATATTTATAAAATATGACTCAGATCATGTCACTGCTTTGCTCAAGACACACAATATTTCCCCATTCCACTTATGGAAAAAGCCAAAGTCCTTGCGATAACCCTCCAAAGCCTAGGCAATCTGCCTGGCAAATCTCCTGCCCTGCTTACTCAGTGCGGGCACTGAAACACATGGGGTCTCTCCTCAAGCCTGAGTGCTCTTCTTTCACAGATTGGTTTGCTCACTTCCTCGTACTTACTCAAATCTTTTTAGGAAAGCTTACCTTGACCACCTTTTCCAATCCTGCAAACTGGTCGCCACCTTTCTTCCCCTCCTAAGCCCTTCTTCCTACACTGCTGTGCATTCTTTCTTTCTCATCACACTGACCACCTTCTAACTAAGACCCTTGAGGACAAGGATAATATTTTCCTCACTGATGTTTCCCAAATGTTAGAACAGTGTCTGGAAGTAGGGTCTGTAAATCTTTGCTCTATGGATAAACAAACTTTTTGGCAGAAGTGACTACTGTTAAAGATGAAATGAATTAATGGGCACACCTTTTGTATCTTCATATTTGGACTGGTACAGGTTTAAGATCATTGTAACATTAATATTTTCATTCATTCTACAATAAGAAAAAAGTGAACACCTACTCCGGTTCAACAGGAGATACTGAAAGAAATAGAGTGGAATACAAAAGATAGTTATTGCATTTAAGGAGCTTATATCCTTGCCGGGGAGGTGAGAAGCACAGCCCAAAGTGGATAGATGTGAAACAAGAAATAAAGAATAAGACAAAACAATATGTCAGGGGTCAAACAAAGAGAGCCTCTGTTATTGCCCATTAAATTTTACTTATGAGCTCACTCTTAATAAAAAGGATCCGAGTAGCTGAAGCAATGACATATACCATAAGATGAATACAATAGAAATAGGAAATCAGAACCAATGCAAATGGATGAAGTAAACAGGTTCCTTCTAAGAATTAATACCAAACATTAATACAGTTTCTGGTGTTCCTGTAAGAATTGACTCTGAGCATCCTGACACTCAGAAAAAGAAGCACAGTCTACTCTAGGTTTTCATTATCAGAGAAAAAGTGGTTTCTTCTATAAGTAAGTGGCATATAAGAGGTGGGGACAATAAATGCTAGGAGTATGGTTGGTACCATTCTCTGTTTTGGGAGGGGAATATGCTGATACGATCCCTGAAGTCTGTTCTAGCATTAACATTTTGGATTCTTCTCAAGGTTCTTTTCAGTCCAGATTTTGTCATAGTTAGAATGTATTTTCACCTATAATGGTATTCCCTGTCTACTTAATGGGCAAAATATCAAAAGGGAAGTTCTCTGTTCTCATAAGACCTTACCTTTCTGACCTTGGTGTACTATTTTTTTTTTTTAAGATTTTATTTATTTATTTGAGAGAGAGAGAGTAAGCGCACAAGTGGGGCATGGGGACAGAGGGAGAGAGATAAGCCGAATCTCCACTGATGCAGGGCTCCATTCCAGGACCCTGAGATCATGACTTGAGCCAAAGGCAGACATTTCACTGACTAAGCTACCCAAGGTGCCCCAATCTCGGTGTACTCTTAAAGCAATGCAAAAAAAAAAAAAAAAGTTTTACCTCAAATTTCTTTCACTTTGCACCATCAATGTGACTAACCTTGGGTAACAGAATCTTCTAACTCACTGATAACTGTGAATGGAGATTTATTTACTTTACATAACTTTGTAGAATTATATGTTAAAGAAGGATATATTTTTTGTTAGTTGAATATAAATAGTTATTAATTTCCAGAAAGTTGTATACAATATAAAAAGAATGAATGAGGCACTGTGTTAATCATCTTATTCTGAAATATTTTTAATCTTGTGCTTTAAACATGAGAGATACTATGGCTTGGAACTAAGACATAAACCAAGTAGGACTCAAAAGTCCTTTTCCCTTTTTATTACACCAGGTAACCAACAGGTTTTAAGTGAGTTAAGTTCATCTTACTTGTTAACGGCATCATTATCAATGAAATCAATGAAATTTTTTCTCAGCATTCTAAAGGTTTAGGATGTTCTTACTCTTCCCCTAACATAGAAAAGTCATCTTACCTTAAATTCACAATTTGAAAAATATGACCTGAAAACACTGAAAAGCTTTATAATATGTAACTGTGTTATGCTTTCTGAGAATATGAAGGTAAGCATTTCAAAATATGGACATTAAAATATTGAATAGGATTTTCTTTTCAAACCCTTTTGGGATCCCATGTGTTGGGCACTGTTCTAAGTGTTTTACAAATATTAATTCATTCAATTATTGCATTGTAAATATTTGCATTTTACAAAGTGGAAACTGAAGCCCAGGGAGATGAAGTGATTTGCCCAAAGTCACACAGCACGTAGATGGCAGAGTCAGGATTTGCATGCAGGCTCTCGAGTCTGTGTTGTCAAACATGACTCTGTGCTGCCTGCTGCTGCATTTCGGCAGGAATGAGTTACAAGTTCATGCCTCTTATTCTGTTACATAAAATATAGTCTATTTCAATTTAGACCCCAATCAAGACAAACTTCTTTCCATCGAGACAAACTAAACACCTCCTTCCTTCAACAGGCCAAATCGGACCATGCAGATACATACAAGAAGACAGAGAGAATTATTCCTAATAGCTAATCAGTTGAGACTGTGAGTTCTTGTGACCTTCCCTGTAGACTAGAGAAACACAAGAACTTCTTGGAGACTCCACAGATTTCTGAACTAGAGGAGAAACCACTTAGCTATTCGCAGATTTATATAATTTCTTAAGTGAAAGTTTATGGTAGACCCTATCACATCAGTATTGACATCTTCCATTAGTGAGTCCTTTTATTCTCAACTAATCTTTAAAACATTATAAAATTTCCAAGTTAAAAAAATAATAAGCCTCTAGATACTGCTTTGCTATAGGTCTATTTCTAGCTTGAGTGGATTCTACCTGAACAGTTGTGTCAAGATTCTGTTATTCAAAGTTAGAAAACTCAGATAAGTAACCTTCTGCATAGAAGGATTGATGATTCACATTGTATAAATTCCTAGAGGTCAGCAACCAATTCTCAAGCATTACATAGAGTGTTGAGCACAGTGGATATGCCCGGGTGGAGCATTCTCCTTTCCAAAGGCCAGTGGTCAGGTTTGGTAGGACTTGTAATGTCTGTTCCGGCTTCTAATTTTCCATCAAAATTAATGTCTACAATGCAATTGAGGTTGTGAAACACAGTTAAAAAAGTAAAGAAGATGGGTACAAGAAGACCGTTCTCAAGTTGTGCTGATCACTATGGGAATGTGGTTGCAGTGATTAATTGTATGTGTCAACTTGACTTGGCCTTAGGGTTCCCAGATATTTGGCCGAGCATTAGTCCAGATATGTCTATGAGTGTATTTTTTGGATGATATTAACATGTGAATCAATAGACTGAATAAAGCAGATTGCCCTCCAATGCAGATGGCTCTATCCAATCAATGGAAGACCTGAATAGAATTAACAGGCTGAATCCCCCTCAGTAGGAAATAAGAAGTAAAGAATGAACTCTCCTGCCTCACTGCTTTGAGCTGGGACATTGGTCTCTCCTTGCATTTGGACTCAAACTGAATTATTGGCCTCTTTCTGGGTCTCGAGGCTGCTGGCTGTCAGTCTGGAACATACACCATTGGCTCTCTTGGTTCTCGGGCCTTGGACTGGAACTACACAATTCGCTCTCCTGGGTCTCTAGGCTTCCAGCCTCCTGGCTGCAGATCTTGGGACTTCTCAGCTTTCAAAATGCATGAGCTAATTCCTTACAATAAATCTTTATACATAGATATATATAGTTTCTCTGGAGAACCCTGAGTAATATAGTTGTATTTTCCAGAAAATTGAAGGCAAATGGTTTATTTCTTTCCCAATACACTGAGGCATGTTGGTCCCCTTCTCTTCAAATCTAAGGTCTCTTTTCAAAGAAATCGAGAGTTTCATTTTCAAGGACACATTATTAGCTCTGCTTGTCTGTGGAAAAAATGATAAGGCTAAAGAAAAGTGAATTCCATCATTGCTTAAAATTGTTGTGATGGCCATATGATTCCTGCATCTATCTCTAGGGGATAAATAGCCCTGCATGACTTTTTCTTTCAATTTCCTCATTAGCTCTGAACTCAGAGCTAGAAAAATGAGTAGGCAGAATAATCTGGAAGCTACAAAGTCACTTTTTTCATGAACATTTTCCTCATTTTCCTTAAACTGCTTTTCTAAATCTGATGTATAACACAACCACAGCTAAATGGAGAAAAAAAAATCTCTCTTTTCTCCAGTCTTAACCTAAGGTTAAGAAGTTTGAAGTTTGTCTGTGACACATCATTGTGGACCTATATGGCTACAAGAGTTATTACAGTTTTTTTTGTTTATTTGTTTGTTTCTTTGTTTTACCATGCTGACTAGTCTTCTTGGTAACCCTTAATGGCAGGCTCCAGGTATCACTCATAACTCTTAGCTAGTGTTAGATATATGGAACAGAAGAACTATTTATTAAATGCCTGGGTTAGTGGTGGTTGGTTGAATATACGGTTCTGTGTATTTAGTATAGTATCATACAAAATTTCTGGTCTTACCATATATGTTACAGTCGGTAGGTGAGGTTTGACTTTCCCACATACTTCAAACATTGAGCATGAATTCTTCATGCTTGGCGTTGTTAAACACAATGATCCACCTCATACTACCTTTCCTCTATTGAATGGACTGAATGGCCATGTCTTCAGACCTTGATCGATCATTTCCCTATTACTGTGACTATCTTTCTTCATTATATCTATGTACAATTTCTTATAATTGATGCTTTATGTACTGTTGCCTTACTTATTTTGAATTCCCAAAAAAGTTTTATGTAAAAACAACCATCAATTTCTATACCCTTAATAATACTTTCTGAAGTCAGTGGTAAAACATACTTTTTCCAAGAAAATGAAAGCTGGGTGCATAATATGAAAGAAAATGCCAAATGTGAGAATGACATATGATCTAATCAAAGGCTAAATGCATATTAGCTTATATTTATAAAAAGGAAGCAGTAATAGTAATAATTCTGCAGGCTAGAATTCTACCTCAACTTCCACCTAAAAAAAAAATGTTGATTATTTCAAGATGCCTATTCTTGATCATATGGGAGACTCTCACAAATTTGATATTTGAACATCTTTGATAACAAACAAATGACTGAACAAACAAATGATTACAATTGTCAACAGACGTGTAATGAATACCTTGTCGTTACACTTTTTTTTTTTGAGTGAGTCTGGATTTAGTCTTTACACATAACATATATCCCTGAAGTTAAGACTGACTTTTCTCATAGTTTATAAAATAAGTCTCACTTCCTTTTAATCCACTGTTCAAATCAATGATGTGTTTATTGTCTGTTTTAGGGGAACTAGTTTCTATAACTCAAAATTTAAATAGCATAAATGGGCTTTTTATTGTAGTTAAAAATCAACTATAATTAAAGCTGGCATTTTGTAAATTCATTTCTTAAAGGATGCTTCAATCCCTCCTTTTAAGGAGCTGATGATTTTGGCAGCCTCTCAATTCTCTTCCATCTGTAACTTCTCCTGGATGACCAGTCCATGAAGCAGAAGGTAAGGACTTCTCCAGAACAGTGCAAACCATCAGCCAATGCAAAGCTGTCCTGTTTGCTTGGATGCATTGTTTTTATGTTTTATTTTGCTGTGTTTTTCCAAGTGCTTTTTCTAGTGCATTTCTAGACTATGTAAATGGAAATAAGAATGAAAAAAATATAGTGATGAGGTGAAATAAAGAGGATTAATATCAAAATAACTTTTTATTCATGAGATATATTGTATAGAAGATAAATAATTAAAAGTTAACAGAATAATCATTTCAGTTTTGAGTTCCTTGAACACCTGATGGGGAAGGTACACTGTGATGATCATTTAGTACATTTGCTGTGAAAACCAAGTCGGTCATAATCTTCATGGCTTTATTTTTCTGACTTTTTAAAGTTATGTGATCTTCTAAGTTTATTTCACATATTTCTCATTCTTATATATACCAAAAGTGACCAAGATTGAGAACCTAAGAGATTTGTCATTTATAAAAGTAAGAGGTAAGATGTAGGAAGATAAAAGTCTCCCAAGTAATTATGATTTCAAAACAACAGAAAGATTCAATGGTACCATCTTACCCCGCCCAACGATCTTTTGCAATTCCTATCGTGCCATCACCCTCAATTTATTCAGTTTAAAATTTAGGATAACAAAACACAAGCAATTCCTCGAGTGATAATATTTTAGGCTGTTAACTGTGGCTTACAACAACAACTCTCGGGCTGCCAGGATCAGGCTGCGTTGGGAAACACAGAAAAGACAGTCACGGACACACTACACTTTTGGGAGAGGGTAGGCCAACCGCAGAAACAGACCAAGAACAGTGGGTTCTGGGCAGAGGACACTTCCACAGGCTTCATGAATTTACCAGGGCTGGTTCCACTCACTCTCACCACAGAGCATTCAGGCACATCTTATCTTCTGGTCTGTATTTTTTTTAATGCAAGTTCTCCTAAACATTTTAGTTGCCATGTAATGTTTTCCCTTGTACTATTTTCCCCTGCTCTCACCCTGATCTCCTTTATCTCATTTTGGGGATTTTACTCATGAATATTCTCAGAGAGAAGAAAATTAACTTACCTGGTGCTTCTGTTGTTTTGATTGAGCTCTGATTCTCAGCTTTAGAGGAAAGAAAAGAAAAGAAAATCACTAAAAGTAAATATTGAATATAAGATCTAATTTCACAATTGTTACGGGTGGTAAATGGATATAGATTCTACTTCATTTCTAATTCACTTTTCTTCAAATCATAAAATCATACGGGCTTCATGGTTAGAAAAACTTTAGAGCATAGGTCAGCCAATTTTTTTCTTAAAGGGCCAAATAATAAATAATTTAGGCTTTGTGGGTCTTAAGTCTCTCTTGTAACTATTCAGTTTTGCCATTGTACTGTGAATGCAGCCATACACATAATACCTAAAGAGTAAGTATAGCTCTATTCCAAAGAAACTTTACTTAGAAAAATAGGTGGGATGCTAGACTGGGCCTGTGGGCCATAGTTTGTTGAATCCTGGTTTAGAGCATCTGGTCCAAATTTATATCCTCAATAAACCAGGATATCGCAGACAACTACAGATCTTTTGGAAGGGGCTTCATGAGTGGCACCGCCATGTGTTGTATTCCCACTAAGATATGACACATCTCTTGACTTGAGAAAGTTTCAGGAAGGTTCAGACAGATATCTCTCAAACTTAGGGAATTCCTTTAAAGTAAATATAGTTCAGATGACCTTTCTACAATAAAATTACTTGAGAAAATTATAATCAAACATCACTTTAACAACTTTGCGTATATGCACCATGAACAAAATCTGTCATGTGAAAAACACAGAAAATGATTTTAAAACAAAGAGAAACCCATTAATGATAGTTTAAAATACCCATTTGCTGGTGCACCTGAGTGGTTCAGTTAGGGTTAAGCATCCAGCTCTTGTTTTGGCTCAGGTCATGATCTCAGAGTAGTGAGATAGAGCGCCGGGTTGGGTTCCACGCTGCTTAAGAGTCTCTCTCTCCCTTTGCCCCTCTGTCCCTGCACTCTCTCTCTCTCAAAAAAAGAAAAAAAATCCATGCATCCTTTGTGTGTTCACTTGACTGTCTATCAGCATCTGAAATTTAACATGCTTAAAACAGAACTCCTGACTGGTATCCTTAAATCTGCTTCTTCCCGTGCTTTCTTGATTCAATGCATGGTACCATTGTCCCCCAACTGCACAAGCCAAAAAAATAGTGGCCTTTCTTGATGCTCCTTTTTTTCCCACCCCTATGAGCTCTAGCTTCAAAATATATTCCAAATATACTCACTATTTAATTGGCTACTGTTCATCCAGCATCCCTCTCTTTCCCTGCAGTAGCCACCTAGAAAAATCTATTTAAATTTAAACTTCACTGCTCTAATGGCTCCCTATTCCTCTTACTATGGCTGGTAAGTCTTTCCACCACATGGCCCCTGCCTTGCTCCTCAATTTGTTTCCAACCATTCAGCCCCATTTCACCCTGATCGGTAGGTAACATCATGGGGCTCTTCCTGTCTCAGGCTTCTCTGCCTGCTCTTCCCAATGTCTTGGTGGTCTCTCAGGCTACACTCTGGCTTCCTTCTATCTTTTGTGACTCTGCTCAGATTCACCACTTAGAGAGGTTTCTCCAACCACCTCACCTAAAGTGGTCTCCTTATTTCTCTCTTCAAACTAGGCTACCATGTGGTTTCATTTGCTCAACAGTACTTTTATTACTACGGTGACATTTATTTAAAATTTTTTAACTGTGATTATTGTCAGTGGAATGTAACTCCATGAGGGCAGAGATTTGTTTTATTCAGAGCCGTGATTCCTACCACCCGGTCTCTAGTAAAAAGGTGGAAAGAATGAGTGAGAATAGAAAATAAAAGTAATAATAAGATAAATTATGCTTACCTGAATTCAATTTTTAAGGAAAGAGAATGATTTATTTAAAATTGCTAGCTGGATAATGACAGCTACCATTTTTAAAGGGAACTCTACAATCAGCTCCATATATTATTTGCTGATGTCTGCAAGGGAGACACCATTCCCATTCTGCAGATCTACAAATATCACCTGAGAAAAGTGAAACTACTTTCTCAAGATGGGGACAATGACTATAAATCAGGTCTGGCCACTCTAATGTCCATCTTCTTCTAAAAAAGACAGCTTTTCTGTCCAATAAACTACTCTGCATGGAAACCCTATGTAATTAATTTCTATTTTGATAACTAGTTAAAATACTTTTGAACATGGCATAATGCTGGATTTGGAAGATGCACTTAAAATATTTATCAGCTGCTAGAGTATTAGGATACAAAGAAAATCAAAACCCTTTGTTCCTCTTGCTATTAATATCAGGTCATAAACTTTCTTGCTGATAGACTTCATTAAGAGTGAAAAAATTTTAAACTTATATCAGACAAAACCTTCTGACTATTCTTTATTTGAGTTTTTTTAATCAGCCTTCAGAAATGCATAATAATTTTATTTATTTTATTTTTTATTGTTATGTTAATCACCATACATTACATCATTAGTTTTTGATGTAGTGTTCCATGATTCATTGTTTGTGCATAACACCCAGTGCTCCACGCAGAACGTGCCCTCTTTAATACCCATCAGCAGGCTAACCCATCCCCCCACCCCCTCCCCTCTAGAACCCTCAGTTTGTTTTTCAGAGTCCATCGTCTCTCACGGTTCGTCTCCCCCTCCGATTTACTCCCCTTCATTCTTCCCCTCCTGCTATCTTTTTCTTTTTTTTTTCTTAACATATATTGTATGATTTGTTTCAGAGGTATGCATAATAATTTTAGAGGGACATGTCATTTAAAGAAAAATAACTATGCCTAAGGCTGAATCTTAAAAAAAATATTTTTTTCAAAACCCTTGTATTGAGTGTACTAAGAAATCCGGACTTCTATATGTTAATGTACATATTGTTATTCTGAGGGCAAAATTCTGCTCAAATCTTAAATATTTAATCGAAACTAGAATATATGCCTTTTTTTTGGTCTGAAATCAAAGAGATACTATTTTGAAGACAATAAAATGTTTTCATATGGCACTTCAAATTTAAACTCAATTCTGTCAGTATAAAAGCTTAATAAAGATGAATGCTATGGAACTAGGTTTAAGTGTGAATTAATGAAATGTGAAGACATTTGCAATTATTCCTGAGTTTTACTTGTAACTTTCATAATGCACAGGTTTTGAGAAAAGTCCAAGCTCTGATCTATAGCAAAGTGAGGAAAGTCAGATGGCAAATGAGTGTAGTGCATTCTGTTAAGCTATTCTCAGACTTAGATATTTAGTAAAGACCAAAACCTTAGTCACGGTGGTTGGCAACTTAAAATCTGTGTGTCCAGTTTGATTCTGTAATATGAGATGGAAGTCTTATGAAATGCAAATGAACTTCTAAATTTCTAAACTTTCATCCACACTAATCCAAAGCTAAACTTCACTCAATTAGTTTTTAAAACAGAAAGCTTAAACAGCAATACAACAAATAACTTTGACAAATAGGGTTTATTTAAAGGATCTTACAAAGGATATTGTGCTTATAGCTATGTATGCCTATATAACTGTAAATAGTTATCTGTAGAACACATTAACAGGCAACGAGAAAGAATATATATGGCCATCCCCATATATATTCCATATATAATTCTTTACTGATTTGCCTAAAAAGAATTTCCTATGACCAGTTCATGTTTTCCTTATTATTCACTTATACACGGCATTGGCCCTCGTTATAACTGCTATAAAACAGTTGACCCTTGAACCACACAGGTTTGAAATGTGTGGTTCCACTTATACATAGATTTTTTTCAATACAGTATAGTACTATGAAGGTATTTTCTCTTCCTTATGATTTCCTTAATAATATTTTCTTTTCTCTAGCTTACTTTATTGTAAGGATACAGTATGTGATGCATATGACACACAAAGCAAATTAATTAACTGTTTAAATTACTTGTAAGGTCAACAGAAGCCTATTAGTAATTAACTTTTTGGGAAATCAAAAGTTCTACGTGGATTTTCTACTGCTCAGGGGGTCAGCACCACTAACATCCATGTTGGTCAAGGGTCAACTTGTATTTCTGGTTTGACTAAACCTTGACTTGTGTGTGGCTAAGACTGCGTTATCCTGAGAATTCCTCTTGTATCTGCCAACATGAAATGATACAAATGAATTAAATATCATGTAAGAAATGTTCTAAGTTCCCAAATAAGTGGCATAGGTAAATGGTGCAATTTACAAAAGAAATAATGAGGCTGAGCGATCTGGTAATTTACTGTTTTCCAAAGGCTGAGATGCATAACATTTTTAAGATTTTATTTATTTATTACAGAGCGAGCGAGAGAGAAACAGCATGAGAGGGGAGAGAGTCAGAGGGAGAAGCAGGCTCCCCACTGAGCTGGGAGCCCGATGCGGGACTCGATCCCAGGACTCCGGGATCATGACCTGAGCCGAAGGCAGTCACCCAACCAACTGAGCCACCCAGGCGCCCCGAGATGCATAACATTTTTATGAGAGGTTCCATATGGCAGTACTGGAAAGTGACTTGAAATAAGATTGAAACATTCAATGAGAACGTTACTTGCTTTTCAGCCTTCTTTCAGTTTATTTGGTTATTTCAATGAGGAATTTTCAAAATTACAATCTAATGCAAATGTGTCGTTAATACCTAATGTGCTTATCTTGATTTATTTTTTAAACAAGAATGAGCAAGCCTCAAACTAAGTGCCTTTGGCAAGCAACAAAATCTAGCTGCAATTTAAATATATTTTGTTTATATTGGTGATTTTATAGCTCCTGTTGATGCCTAGTGGAACAGATTTTTCAATTATGATGGTTTTCTTTTCAAGCAAATTTAAGAATAGCAAGTGCATCAGTTTAAAAAAAAAAGCACTAAATAAATAATAGTGCCAATGGTTTACGTATCTCGTGACACTCATTAACTTGTGGGAAATACTGAGGCAAAATCTTGTAGAGGCCCTTTATGGATGTGTAGAATTGGAAGAAGCAGTTGGAGGAAAGAAGATGGGAAGCAAGAATAGGATCATGCAAACGAGGGGGGCAGGATGAGAGAAACCAGAGTCGTGAATAAATCTGGCCTGCTGGGCGACAGCAAGAGAATCACCTTTCTTAGAATCACAGGCTTATGCTCAGGGAGACAGCCAGCCAGCCAATTTGCGTTATAATTATTGAACACTTAACTTGTCAAGCATATGATACATCCAATTAAAAGCAAGTTGTTTTCTACTACCTTTAGATACTTTATGTAAAATAGTTGTAATGAGAAGTGTGGTGTAGTGAAGAGTTTATACGGGGCTCGGGGCAGGAAAAACAGTGTTTGAATAACATCCTTTTAGTTTAACCCTAGTCAAGTCCTTTAGTCTTTCTGAACCTGTTTCCTTGTTTGTGAAACTGCTGTCATAAATACCAACTTTGCCTGGCTTGTGTAAGGATTGTTATTAATAAAATAATAGCTAACATTTGTTGTGTTTACTTGCCAGATACTGTTCTAAGCTTCATATTTTATCTCTTTTACTCCTCGCAAGAATCCCATGAGGTTGTAATCTTATAGCTATTTTACAGATGAAGAAACTGGGGCACAGAGAAGTTAAGTAGCTTACCAAAGGCCACAGCACAAATTAATGGTCGTGCAATTATTTCAACCTAAGCAATCTCGCTTCAGAATCATGCTTCATAGTCAGTAAGCCAACTTCCTCTTGGCGTGATGGAAGCACCTAATTTTTATTTTAAGAAAAGTGTGTGCCTTAAAAAGTAAGGCTTAGGCATAGGCTGTTCTCATGTTCAGCCACCAGTATATCTAAAATGTCTATTTAGGGGCGCTTGAGTGGTTCAGTCAGGTAAGTATCTGCCTTCGGCTCAGGTCATGATCCCAGGGTCCTGGGATCAAGTCCCGCGGCGTGCTCCCTGCTTCTCCCTCTGCCTGTCCCTCCCCGTGCTTGTGCTCTCTCTCTCTCTGACAAATAAATAAATAAAATCTTTAAAAAATAAAAAAAATAAAAAAAATGTCTATTTGGTTATTGTACAATTATCTATGCTTTTCATATAAAAATACATTCCATATTGAACTAGAATAAATTATACAAGAAGGATATATGTTTGGTAAACTAGTTACTATATACAAGTGTTATTAACTCTTACCTATTGACCTACTGATGACTTACACGTGTTATTCACTTCCACTTGACAAAAGCCAGACTTTCCCTTCAGATTTTAAGTCAGTAACATTGTATATGCTGAGGTAGCAAAAAAATCTGTCTGGGCAAAATCCTTAGAAGTATTTCTACCAAGTCTTTCTTCAGTCGAGTAATGTATTGGCATAGTGCCCATCTCAATGTGCCTTCTACCTATCATCTTATTCCACTTTCTTTCCTGGTGAGGAATTCACCAGAGAGAGAAAGAGCCGTCGTCCTCCCTTTCTGCCAATCTCTTAGCACGTGCAGCACACCAGCTTTGAAATCTGGTTACAGATACCTGAATCACTAAATTACTAGAAGAAAAGCACCCATTTTGCTTTCTCCTCTCCATCTTTCTATTCCTTTTTTCTTCTCTCCTCAGAAACCAACAGGATGTGCCAGCGCGGGAAATGAACAAAAAGAGTCAGAGAGGACACCACATTTTCAAGCCCTCAGCAAAAATAGGGAACTCAGGAAGAGGGCAAGTTTTGTACTTGTACAACAGAGCTTTACACGTGATCCCTCCACAGGGTAGCTGTTGGAGAGCAGGGACTCCTGTGATTGACATTTCCTTCAAATCCCTGCTCTGTACAGACAGAAGAAGAGACGCAGAAGGGAAGTCCATGCGAGGACACAGAGAAAAAGACCATGTAAAGACAGGGTCTGAGATTAAGGGGGTGCATCTACAAGCCAAGGAATGCAAAGGATTGCTGGCCATTCCCAGAAGTGAAGAGGTATGCCAGGCACACAGATCCCCTCCAAAAGACTTGTAGTGAATAAACTAATTTATGAATTCATTCAATAGGCCCTCATTTATTTAACTATAAAGTTAGAGCACTAAATTAGTGACAATTTCTATCTTAAAAGTTCTAGAATTCTAAGAATGTGTCTTCTCCTGGAAGAATAAAATAGTTAAATAGGAGAAATACTCAGAAATTTAAGAGAATGGGAAATGAGGGGCACCTGGGTGGCATAGTCAGTTAGGTGTCCGGCTCTTGGTTTTGGCTCAGGTCATGATCTCAGGGTCCTGGGATTGAGCCCCAAGTCAGGCTCCATGCTGAGCTCAGAGTCTACTTGAGATTCTCTCTCTCTCCCTCTCCTTCTAATCCTCCCACTCATACTCTCTCTCTAAAATAAATAAATAAATAAATAGATCTCTAAAAATAAAAAGAGAGAATTGGAAATGATTAGAGAGAAATGCTTTGAGGACATGCTTCTTTTTGATCTATACCCTTCCTTTCTAGGGAGTAAAGCAATAAACATCACTAAATCTTCTCTACTCTAAATCAGATCTGCCCTTGAGATGATGTACCCACAATGCTTTTATTTGATAGTCACTATCCATTGCCATGTGTTTAAGGGAGAGATGAAACTTCGGCTGTTCAACCTTTCCCAAGATCACTTTGTTCTCTTTCCATCTCTCTGTCTTGGCTTCGCTAATTCTGAATGTTTATGTGTGTGATGGGTAGATATGGAAGAGGAACATTGCTCTGCTAACCAGGAATCTGGGCTAGCTTCTGGCTTCACCAGGCCTAAATGGAAATGTGTGCCAAGTCATTATATCAAGTGGATTCCATACTAAGCAGGATGCTCCTTGAGGAACCAGAGAGATCTGGGGAGGAATGGCTACCCAAAAATAGCAGTTTTATAACAAAATATCTAAAGGACTTAGTATAGAACTGGTTAATCAAATGGCAAGGGCAAAGGGTAGCAGTAAATACCCTTATTTTATTATCTTGTTTTCCGGGGTGCCTTAATTTTCAAGAAATGGCTTCGTGGGTGTATTTAAAAAAGAACTACTTAGAAGAAAGCCACTTCAAACTGTGTTTAGAAGCTAAATAAATACAATAGTCCCCAGAACAGAGATGCAGCACGCATTTTACTACATAAAGTAAAATTACGAGTCTTAATTGATTCATGGGTATGACCACACACTTCTGTAAAAGTGCTAATTTTAATAAACCACGGTCCCTGAATGACATTCCTAATCAGTCACTTAGTGAGTGGGTATTCGTGCAGAATTCAAATTATTTGAGTTTAACCTTCAACTGCTATGCATTTTGCAGATGCCTATTTACTTTTACTTTGTTTATATGAGGGACAATCATGGTATGAAATGGATGGGGTTTTGGTCTGCTAAAGGTGCCTTTCAGACATATTTTGCCTACAAAATATTCTACTTATCAGAAGCCAAAACATTCCCACAAGGAAATGTCCTACATCTGAAGGGGAAATGACCCTGCTCTTCAAATTCCACTATTTGGTGATCTTCTCATTAAATAAAATCAATATTTTACAGTTATGGAATGAAATTAGTCTCCTTCTATGTAACCTTCTCTAGGTTTTGCTAAAGAGAATTACAACAGGGGCACCTCGGTGGCTCAGTCAGTTGAGCGACTGCCTTCGGCTCAGGTCATGATCCTGGAGTCCCGGGATTGAGTCCCGCATTGGGCTCCCTGCTCAGCGGGGAGTCTGCTTCTCCCTCTGACCCTCCCTCCCTCTCATGCTCGCTCTCTCTCTCTCATTCTCTCAAATAAATAAATAAAATCTTTTTTAAAAAAAGAGAGAATTACAATAAAATATGGGAAAATGGATGTTCCATGAGTGTCTCTAGACAAAAGTAGGCCTGGCACATCCACAGTTCCCACCTGCCATCTCCTTCTACCTTAAAGGTCTCCCAAGAAGAGACTTGGGGACTGTAAGTCATCTATAGCTTCTTCTTATTAAGGACGATGGATATGCCAAGAATGCCTCTATTGTTTATAATGGATGGTATAGGATAAGGCTGTTACGGCAGATGACTAGCCTTTCTAGTCAGGATATATTTTGACTAAAAGTACTGATTAGTTCATATCCCTGAGACCAGGATTTAGGAAGTGCTTGTAGTGATGATACACATGGTTGGAGCTAGAAAGTTGTCTGAGCTCAGGGGAGCTCTAGGTCCCACTACTCTCTCTGTCTCTCATCAATAACGTCATTTCTCGCATGGGTTCTCTTCATCTCCCCACATTTTTTCCTCCCCATTCTTCCCATCAATTTTACTTCCTCATAACATCTGCTTGCTCGTGCCACAGGTATGCCCAGGAGTCACCATGGCTATCGCAGACTCACTCCACTGAAACCTTGCTGCTTCAAGATTCACAGCTAATCACCTTTTTGTTTGGGTTTCCTAGTTCAGATTACACAGAAAGGAAATTTGATTGGTCTAGCTTAATATTCTCTTTCCTTTTGTTTTTAAACCAAGCTTTATAAAGAAATTCACAACAAAATTTACTCATTTTAAGTATACAAGTCAATAATTTTCAGTAAATTTATGGAGTTGTGCAACCATCACTATAAGCCAGTTTCAGAACATCTTCAACACAAAAAACTCCAGTGGGACTTTCTGCCTCCAGCTTTAGACCACTACTTATGTGGTTTCTGTCCCTATTAGAATGTTCATTCTGGATATTTCATATAAATGGAATGATAGAATATGTCATGTTTTGTCAAAGGCTTCTTTCACTGAGCATAACGGTTTTGGGGTTCATAGTGTTATAACCTGTATCACTAATTTGTTCCTTTAAATTGCTGAGTAGTAGTCCATTGTATGGATATCCTATGTTTTAGAATATTCCAAATCCATTTCAAATGGAAAATCCAAGGGAATATTCCATCTCACCAGTTCATGGGCATTTGGATTGTTCCCAGTGTGACTATTATGAATAATGTTACTTTGAATATTATTTCAAAAACCCCTGTCTTGATTACTATAGCTTTAGAGTAAGTTTTGAAGTTGACTTATGCAAGTCCTCCAACTTTGTTCTCCCTTGACAAAACTGCTTTGGCTATTCTAGGTCTTTTTCATTCCCATGTATTATTTAAGATAAGCTTATCAATTTCTAATGATTTGCTGTGATTCTGTGATTCTGATACAGATTGAGTTTAATATATTAATCAATTATTTATCAACTTGGGGAGAATTGCTATCTTAAAATATTGAGTCTTTCAATCCATGAATATGTAGTGTCTCTCCATTTATTGAGATATTTAATGTCTCACAGAAATATTATTTAGTTCAGTTTGCAAATCTTTACTTCCACTGTTAATATATTCCTAAATATTTTATTCTTTCTGATACTTTTGTAATCACCACTATTTCCTTAATTTTATTTTTAGATTGTCATTGTTAACATACAGAAATATGATTTATTTTTGTATATCTTATAGCTTGTGATAGGAAATACTCTATTAGTTCTAGTAGTTTTATTGTGGATTTTTTGATTTTCCACATAAAGATGTAGTTTGCTAGGAAAAACTGTTCTGTTTTTTTCCTTTCCAATCTGCATGAATGGATCTATCTACCTACCTACCTCTCATCACCTTATTGTACTATCTTGTTATAATTTTGAATAGAAGTGGTGAGAATGGACATCTTTGCTGTGTTCAAGATCTTAAGAGGAGGAAAGCATGAAATATTTAACTATCTAGTATGATGTTTGCCATAAGTTTTTCATAGATGTCCTTTTCAATTTGAGTAAGTTACATTTTCTTTCTAGTTTATTGAGATTTCTAATTAAAAGTGGGTGTTAAATTTTGTCAAATGCTTTTTCTGCATCTACTGATTCTACTAATATAGTGCATTGCTGTCCTTGATTTTCATTTATTAAAGCAGTCATACTTTCCTGGATAAATTTCACTTATTTATTTTTTCTATCCCTTCTTATATGTTACCAAAGTTAGTTTGGTAAAGATAGTTGCATCAGTGTTCATGAAGGATATTGGTCTATGGTTATCTTTACTTGCTTTTTCTTTTCATTCTTTTCTAGCTTTGGTACCAGGATAATGCTGGTCTCAAATAATGACTTGTGCAGTGTTCCCTCCTCCTCTTCCTGAAAGGGTTTGAGAAGAATTGGGGTATCATTTCTTTTGAAAATATATAGAAAATACATAGAATTCACAATTGAAGCTATCCTGCTGGAAATTTTCTTCATGGGACCATTTAAAATTTCAAACGCAATGTAATATCTTTAAATGTTTTTATATCTTTTCAGATTACCTATCTTCCTGAGTCAGTTTTAGCAATTTGTTTCTTTCTAAGAATTTTCCCATTTCATCAAAGTTTTCTAATTTGTCACCAAGCTCACTTTTTGTGTCAGGTCATATCACAGATTACTGCTTGGCCCTAATCTCTCCTGGCACCCACCTATTTGTGGTTATGGAGGAATAAAGTTTCATGGTACAAAGCTGTGTTGCCAAATGGTTGTCCCATTTGGTAGTGACTAGAGAGGACACGTTGGGCACAGTTCTTCAGTAGTTATGGGCTAGAAAACATTCCGAGTTTAATGCTCTCCACCACACAAGTTAAATATTTCAGCATAAATTTTTATACTTACTTTTGTTTTGGGAACTTTGTAATGTTGAAGAAGCATTTGAAAATGGAATCTTTGTCACTGTTGTATTTGTGATGGTGAACTCAGTCTTTGTGACATCACTGGTTGTGGTTTCTAATTATGTAAAAACAATAAGCAGCCATCAGGGGTGTAACCAATAAATACATAGTCTTATTAGTATTAATATTAACATCCAGTTATGACTTGAATATTAGTTACTGAAAGTCTTCTGATCAAGTTTTAGAAATCCAGCATTTTGGTATTTACCTTTTGGTGATCCGGTTAATTATATTGAGAAAACAGAGTCATATTAGACCCTTTTATATGTCTGCTATAGTTTATCTCACTTGAGCAGACAGTAATCTTTTTAATTAAGTAATAATTGTGATCATAATTTTATGTATAAGATTCAGAAAAGTTAATTTCCCCATTGTCACATAACTTGTAATAGGAGAGAGCCAGGATCTGAATCCAAGCCTTTCTGATGCAAAAGTTAATCACTCAGCTACTCTAGAAAGGGGGTGGTAAGGAAGTGGTACTGGTTGAAGATGGTACCATGGTTCCCATGCGGTCTGGGAAGGAATTTTCAGGTGGAGAGAATAGACAGCAGGAAAGGGATAATAGGAATTCCATAAAATAAACTTTTAATTATACTTAGTTCATTTTTTGGAGGGGGGGAAGGATAATTAACAACAAAGAAAAGATAACCTGAGATTTCGAAAATAACATTGGAATAAGATTATTTGAAACAATTTATATTTGCATAGATATTATAAAAACAAAATGATTAATGCCTTTCAGTCTTTTCAAAGTCTAATATGGATAATATTGGTTAGTGAAGAAAAGACAGGCATGCTGGTTAGTGCACGCTTAATGTTAGCTACATATGATTCTGGCTGGAGATGGGAGGAAGTCAGTTTAATAGATTTCTGTCACACAGTAGACGGAAAGACTGAATTGCTGGTGTTTTCCAGAAGTGCCAATCAGCTTCCATTCTATGGCAGCAAGCATCTATACTTTGTCACGCAAATTCTTAGTGCAGTTAAGAGACTGATGTCAGAGAAACTGTTAGTTTGCAAGAAGACCTCAGAGACAGTGGGTAAATATGTCTTTACACAAAAAGCCTTCAGGAATTGGTATGGCAGCAAAATATAAACATAAGTTCAAATATAGGCTATAGCATTAACACTGCATATGAGAAAGAGTTGAAATGGGCAAAACTTTGGAGGCATCTTGAAGTACTAAATTGAGAGAGAAATAATTGAGAAAATAAAGAAATATCTTATTGTAGCAGACGTTGATGTTTGTGATAACATGAAAGTACAAAAGATCACCCAAAAGGCAGAAACTCAACACTTGAGGATGAAGGGACGTGTGGGGGTAAAGATTTTGCTTCTCACCAGATCTCCAACATATTCTTGGAAAACATTAGAATAAGATTTCCTGTTTAGAAATTTTTGGTGGAGAATTCTTCTGCTGAGTTAAAATAGAAAACCATGAAAAAGCTATCCTGATGGCCTAAAGGATTCCCTAGCATGAGGCAGTCTTGGACTCAACAGTCTTGGACACAGAAAAGAGAATTTATATTTATATTTAAGAAAGATGTGGGAAACTGGCAGATTAGAAAAATACAAAGAAGAGAGCTGAATAGTGGAATAGCTGGGGATATATTGCCAAAGAGTTTGCTTTGAGAATTGTCTATTATTGATGTGGAATATACTTCACAAATGAGTGTAGAAGGGGAGCCCACACTCAACTCAGGACAGGTTGTCAATTACAGTGTCCTGGAGGCAATGGAAGGAATCTTGAATGCTTTAAAGGCAACCAAAATATTTTTAAATACACATGCATGGTGGACCTAAAACAAACAAAAGGGAAGATGCGGAGACAAATGCTGCCATAGCCATAAATTTTGAAATTTTACAGAGTATAGTCTTTTCAACAAAAGGTGTTAGGACAACTGGATGATTATACACACACACAAAAAATGAAGCTGGACATCTAACTCACACCATATACAAAAATTAAAGACTTAAATAGAAAAGCTAAAACTATAAAATTCTTAGAAGAGACCATTGGCATAAATCTTTGTGACCTTGAGTTGAGCAATGGTTTCTTAGATTTGACCCCACTGACTGAAGGAAACCAGAATACGTCACCCTGAAATATGCCTCTTTGACATAAAAATTATTTTGAAATGCAGCCAATAGAGAGGCAGCCAATACAGAAAAAGCTTTTCTGCTTAAGGGCAGGATATAAATTCTCCTTTTACTGGAGATAGACTCTTTATCAGCCTGGAGAAGACACTAGAGGAATCTGCAAACAAACCTTATTCCATTAGTTTCCTTCCAGATATTTACCTTCCATTTGTTTGTCACCCTTGGAAGCCTAAACTACTTTCTTTTGTCTGGTTATTTTTCTACAAACTTACTGTTCTTTGTTCTAGATGCTATATAAGGCAAAATTCTAAACCATTGCTTTGAGTTACTCTGTTTTAGGTTTCTCCTATGCTGTGCACTGCCCATGTTAAAGGCTGTTTTTTGTTAATCTGTCTTCCGGTTAATGTCCCATCTGAAAACCTAAAATGAGTAGAGGTAAAGTTCTACCTTCTCTACATGAAAGAAAAAATATAGATAAATTTTCCTTCATCAAAATTAGAGATTATAGTGCTTCAAAAGATACCATCAATAAAATGGAAAGACAGCATACAGAGTGGGAGAAAATATTTACAAATTATCTATCCAATAAGGCTCTAGTCTCCAAAATATATTTAAAAAAAATACTCACAACTCAACAATAACAGACAACCCAATTTTTATAAAAATGGAAAGAATTAAATAGACAGTTTTCCGAAGAAGATATACAATTGTCAACAAGTCCATGAAAAGATGCTTGCCATCATAAGTCATTAGTGAAAAGTAAATCAAAACCACAATGAGATGCTACTTCACATACACTAAAATGGCTATGATGAAAAAGACAGACAGCAACAAGTAGGGATTAGAAAATGGACAATTAATGCCCTCCTACTTTTCTGATGGGAATGTAAAATAATACAGCTGCTCAGGAAATCAGTTCCTCAAAAAGTTAGAGTTACTATGTGCCTCAGCAATTCCACTTTAAAATACATATCGCAAGAGAAATGAAAAGACATGGCCACATAAAAACTTGTATAAGAAAGTTCATAGCAGCATTATTTATAACAGCTGAAAAGTAGAAACAACTGAAATGTCCATCAACTAATAAATAAATAAATAAATAAATAAATAAATAAATAAATAAAGTGGCATATCCATACCATGAAATACTATTCACTCATAAAAACTAATGAACTACAGATAAATGCTAGAGCATGGATCAACCTGAGAACATGATGATATGTGAAAGTCAGACACAAAAGATTATATACAATATGATTCTACTTATGTGATTTTTTATATGGAATTTCTAAAATAGGCAAAGGGAGAGAGAGTAGGTTAGTTTTCTCTGGCAGGGGGGGAAGGAGGAAATAGGAAGTGATTAGTAACAGATATAGGGTTTCTTTTTGGAGTGATGAAAATGTTCCAGAATTAGATAGTGGTGATGGTTGCACAATATTGTAAATATACTGAAAACCACTGAATTGTCCACTTCATAAAAGTGACTATGATGGTATATGAATTATATATATGAAAGAAAAATGATGCAAATGATCATTACTCACCTTCACCTTTAACTGTTGCTGTTAACGAAGAATGCGTTGGCTGCAAAGATGTACTTGAGAGTTTCTTACTGGTTGTTCCTAGTTTGATAAGATAGATGACATTATTATTAATCACAATTTCATCTCACCTGTCAAGGGATAAATAAATGTCAGTCAAATCTGGAGGTAAACTAGAATCCCTCTGCAGTGGTACTGTCAACTTTTGCCTATCTTTAATTTTTTTGTTTCCTATCTCCTTTTGTCTAAAGTAAGGAATGTAAGTACTGAATGCTTGGGTGACCCAGTGAAAACACACACACACACACACACACACACACGCACACACACACACACGCACACATTATTTTTCTATGATAAGCCCCAAAAGCAAATTTTCACTGCAGATTGTTACTTGGATATCTTAAGACATGCAAAAAATATATATTTCAAAACATATGATTTAAAATTATGCTATTTTCCTAGAGAGAAAAATAACTTGGTCAATAAGACCTTTTATACCCCCAGAATTACATTTTATTTTGTTGATTTGATTATGACACTGGAACTTCCAAAATTACATAATTATAAAGGAGCTTGCAAATTCCTGTAATTAATTTGTTCATTTATGAAACATTCATTGAGTTCCTACTCTGTGCAAGACACTTTTCTAGACCCTTGAGGGCAGTATCAAACTTTTAGTCATCTTTTTAATCTGAGTAGTATCAAGGATCATTCTTGGCATATGGTAGGCATGTAACAAATGTTGTTTTAGATAAGCTGGCACTCATACAAGAACATGGGGACCAAGTAAAGGACAAAGATTTGCTTTAGGTAGTGAATACGACTTACCAATTTGATAGCCATACTAGTCAACATTCCCCTCTTAAAACACTTTAGGATATCCTTTTGTGATTAGGGCATAGGTTCTATTTTTACTGTGTGACATATATAAAATCCTGGGTTCTTAAAGGTATGCATACTGTATTGGGGGAGGAAAAATTTGGCTCTGCACAGTTTACTGCTTTAAAACCCATCCAGAGGAAAGTTTTCAAGGCTAAGCTGGATGGAGCTGTGTATCAGGAAAAACTAAGGAATCACAAGGAAGGCAAGACCTTTGGAGGGTCACTGAAGACAAATGTCTCCAAGCAGGTGGTGGAGGTTTTCTCTTCTGCTCCTCTGTCCTCACTGCTTATTAGAGGACATAGGTTATTACAAAAATGGAAAGAGGCTGTTAACAAGTAGATTATGGGAATTACAATGTGGAGAGTGCTGAAGCACTTAAGACTTTCTCAAACCCAATATGTGGTTATATTTTAAAAGAAGGGACCACCAAAGACATGTTATTCCTAAAAACTAGTTTTGAGATTTTGCATTGCCCACTCACAGGGATGCCATCTTTTTTTCTTTTTCTTTCTTTCTTTCTTTCTTTCTTTCTTTTTTTTTTAGAGAGAGAGCACACGCAAGCTGGGGGGAAGGCAGAGGGAGAGGAAGAGAGAGAATCCCAATCCCAATCTCCATGCTCAGTGCAGAGCCCAACGAATGCTCAATCTCATGACCCTGAGATCATGACCTGAGCCCACTCAAGAGTTAGATCCTTAACTGACTGAGCCACCCAGAATGCCATCTTAAGGTGAAGATGTAATGATATAAATGAAGTGTCTCTTCCAGCTAGACATGGTGAATTTGTTTTCACTTCAGCACTACCCTTGGCATTCTTGGTACCAATAACAGGCTGAATTGAATTTTTACAACTACCTTGTTTCATATGTTTCACTGGGATATGTCTCCTATTTCACTTGAAAATTCAAGAAAAAGGATGACTACAGGAAATAATCAGGACAGATATAACAATAATCATGAATATAAAAAGTATCAAGTGTGTGCAGTTCTTGAGTTTCTGAAGCCCTTGAATGTTTTCTTTTATAGCTATCCTGACTTCATGTTTGATAGAAGGAAGATGTGTAACAAATTTGAACTTTGGTCCAAGCATTCAGCCCAAATCTATTTGGCTTCAGTTTCATCCTTGATCTTTGGAAAACTGAAGGGCTAAATGGCTATCCATTTCTGGTATTCCTGAGCTAGTGTGTGAACAGTGATCTTGTGATCATGCCCATGATCATTGTATCTAATCAATGTAACGATATCTATAGCAGAAACAGATTACAATTGATTTTAGATTTATTGTTAATGTATGAATATTCACTCTCAAATATGGATAAGCATTCTACATATAACTTATAATAAAATTATTATGTGCTAAATATGTTGAAATTCTGAAGTATAAATGCATCCTTATTGCAAAAGTAAAATGTTGCACTAACTAATGAGGATTGTGATTTCTGTTAATTTTATGTGCAAAACAATGATTAAGGACTTATTCTAGTTAATAAAAGAAATAGATTGAATTTAACATGAACAATAAGAGAATGCTATGGCCACATATATTTAGGGATATTATATAATTTTGTGTCAACAGATGTTTATAAAAGATTAAATCATTAAAATATCATAATTGTATTCTGTAAAATTTTTAGTAAACTCTCATCCATAACATTTTCCAAAATAATCTTTTGGAACTGTGTTTAATTCCATTTAGGGAATCAGGGTTTCAAAAAAAAATGTCTAATTTATAAACATTTTATACCTCGTGAGTATGAACTAAAAGCAAAATGCCAACTTTATCATTTCAAAATTCCATGAAAAGGAAAAACCAGAGAATCTTGTACAAAGATATCCCAGGTAAGTCATTTTCAATTCAAACTCAATAAGGCATATAAAGACAGTGAAAAAAAAGAAGAAAGATATGGGGGAAAATATGGTACCCAAACCTATTTTCCCACAAATATTATGAGAGAACTTACAAGACTGCCCTTTAAAAGTCCTTTCTTTTCAATTTTGTCTTAGTCAGTTTCTAGAGATGATGTGCATTGTAAACATGACCATAACTGGCACCTTTTATGGAAGAGGCGGCCAAAAACACTGGGCTCCTCTACTGACCTCAGTTGAAACTGAACATCTGGGCGCCTGGGTGGCTCTGTTGGTTAAGCGACTGCCTTCAGCTCAGGTCATGATCCTGGAGTCCCGGGATCAAGTCCCACATCAGGCTCCCTGCTCAGCAGGGAGTCTGCTTCTTCCTCTGACCCTCTTCCCTCTCATGCTCTCTATCTCTCATTCTCTCTCTCTCAAATAAATAAATAAAATCTTTAAAAAAAGAAAAAAGAAACTGAACATCTATTTAGTATCAGAATTGTGAAAGATCAGTGCTGACTAATTCAGCTAATTAAAAAATGTTTGACTATTAAATGCTTTAAAAATCAAGCTGATTAATAATTATGTTTTAAGAATGAAATTTCAGGTTTATTTTTCTTAGAAGTTCATCTCATGATGATGACATTCAGTGTCTGCCAAGTGTTGATGTTAACTCTGGCCTTTGGCCTTTGAACAAAATGGGCAGTGCACTTGATCCGTAGCTAGGAAGATATCAGGTCCCCATCTGTCTAATTGGGTAAACCTCTGAAAGCAAACCCTACTCCAAGCAAAGCTCTCAGTGACCTCTGCCACTGTTGCTACATCACTACAAGAGGAGTTCCCACCTCAGTAGCACATTTTCCACTTTTCTGATGATGGAATTTCTGCCATTGTCAAAAGAAATGCTTTAGAGAGACATAAGCACTATTAACTCAAGTATCTTTTGACCTTTAAACAAGAACATCTGGTTGGAAAGCCTTAAAAGAAAAATAAAGCTGTTTCCCTTCCAAGCTGGGCAGGTAAGATGCATTCTCGGTATCAGAAATGACAATTCTGCCTGAATTCCTTCACTGAACCCTCCATCTCTTCCTTTCATGATCACTTAACATAATGGTTAGAGTCTGTGTTATTTGGACATTGTTATTCACCACAGATCACTGTGGTCAGGGCTAGGAATCATCTCACTGAGAAAGCATAAGTCCCAAGGATTAATGTAAAAATTGCAAAACTTCAACCCTTTGGGTCAACATTCAATATCAGCACCTACCTTCTCTTTATTGGTTCTTTTGGGGTGATGTTTTTGATTACCAAAGTAACATGCTTTTACCAAATGAGTGCAATTTTATGCCAAGAACTCAGATGGTAACTCACAGAGAGAATGACAGAGAGAGAGAGAGACAGAGGGAAGCAGCAAATACTTATACTTTGTAAAAGTGGGAGCATGCCTCTCTGCTTAAACCTTGAAAACATAGGGTTGAAACAATTTTTAAAAATAAAATAAAGGGCAGGCAGTCTCCCTTCTGCTGTCCTGCCCGCGGCTCTCTTGCAGTGTATTCAATAAACTTCTATCTCTTAAAATAAAATAAAATATAAAAGAAGAGAAAAGAAAAGAAAGGAAAGAAGAGAAAAGAAAAAAAATACAGAGCAGGAGTTGGCTGGAGGCTCTATGGTCCCCAGCTTTTTTGACTGTGTCATTTGGAGTTTCCCTTGATTGGCGATATAGGTCATACCACATTCTGGGAACAAAATCGCCTGTGCTGCCTTCTTTGTGTAAAGCTTTCTCCCAGTTTGGTACAGAAATTCTAGGAGAATTGATTTGGTTTCATCTTAGAATTGCACATTTCAGAAATAGTGGACTATATTCATCAGACCCTTTTTCTTTGAGAATCACCACCCCGGTTAAGTCTCGTGAACCAGCCCTCATTGGTCCTCTACACTTTACTTGAACTTGGTCTTAGAATGAAAATTCAATGAGGAGTAAGTGGAGAGGCGAGGAAGAGAGCAGGAGGAATTTCAATTATCTTCTCGTTAGGATATATGATTTTCAGGTCTTCCAGTGACCTTAGCATTCTAACCAGAGTCTGCCCATAAGCAACAAACAAGTAATTCTCTATTTCTCTCTCCATTGATTATAGAACCTGAATGATACGCCTCATTTTATGTGTGTGGCAGGATGGACAATGCCGGATGCATTAGATTGATAACCTCTTGGGTTTTTAATTAAATGACCCCAATGGTTCATTTTACTCTTCATGGATGGTAAGAATACCTAGAACCATGAAACATGATGCAGTTGCCACTCAGTCCAGTAAACAATAATGATGACATTGCTACCGAACCTTACAAATTTAATCTATTATCAGCCCAATATAACTAACAAGATCAGTGTGTTATTAATACAGTGTCACCTTGTTAACAGGGCTGCTTAAGTGGACGATTGGTATATTTAGAAACATATTTTTATGACTAAGGAAATGGTAATTTTTTTATTCTCTAAAAATAAACTTTGTGTTTGTAATGTTCACAATAGGATTATTCTCAAACAGGAAATGATCCAAAGGGATATCATCAAAGGAGCCCACTGTGATCTCAGGGTTCTGTATTCAACCCAAAATAACATATAAGTTTCAAAATAGTGAAATAGCACAGACCTTCATATTAATAGATATAAGATCTCAAATTATTTTTCAGTGATTAAATTATATAGATGCTACTAATTTTATCTGTTAAAGTTAGAGTAAATTTCATTAAGAGTTAATCCTACCTATAGATGTTCCAATTGTCGATTCCATAACAAGATTTGACATTGTGGTTGGTTTCGGTACAGATGTTTTTGTTGGAGAAATTCTTGCTGATGGTAATACATGAGTGGTTATACTGTAAACACCTGCAAAAAGGAAACTGTGTTAAAGTAGCTGCATTAAAGTTTACACTTATTTTGCCAAATAACAGACTAGTATATTTAAGCAAAGTAAACTGTATGTATACTTCTGCTATGCCAGTAAGTAAGGCATGGATTTGAAATTAATTTTCTAATTGTAATAAATTCAGCCTTCAGTTCAGTATTCATTCACTAACTCCATCTGCTTCTCACCAATGGCATGGATTTTCAAGATAGCTGGCAGGAGCAGTCTATAGCTCTGAAACAAAATGCTATCTGACAAAACTAGTGAGAAATGCATGTACAAATTTGAAATTTAACAATATTTTTAAGCCAACTTAATGAACATTGTCAGATGAAATAATTAAATGGACGTTCTCTGGGCAGTGTATGTTTTACTAAATATTTTCATAGCACATTGAAATTATTAAGTAGTAAAATGTCAGTATTAGTACATCTCTTCCTAATATAAAGCATTTCTCCCTACTTTCTCTCTCTATTATATATTCCAAAGGAAGACAAGAAATTTTATTTTTTTGTTTTTTTAAGAAAGACGATAAATCTTAAAGAAATTCAACATTGCAACATACCTAAATTTTTGGCAATGGAACCATCATAAATCTGCATTTTCAAATGATTTATTTCTCTAAACTGTAACAATCAAAGGCACCAAAATGAAGGTGATACATCGTTATGTACATTACATGTTTATTTTTAATAATACTTCTTTGGCAATAGAAAGTCAATATTTAATAAGAATTCTTAAAATTCCCATTGAAATGTTATTATTTTTTCAAAGTGAAGTATGTAGGACTTAATTCTCAGTGATTTATGGAAATATTTGTTTTACATAATATTACTGAATTTATTAGTGTTTATAGAATCCTTTTAATCCTGCATTTGTTGGTCTTGTCTCTATACACTCGCTGTTGTATTGAAGATCAGAAAATAACAAACAAACGTGTACAAAGGACTTAGACAAAGTATTCCTGTCCATGGAAGGCATTGTTTTCGTGTTGTTACTTCGTCTGTATATAGTATATATAGTATATAGCACATTAGTTAAGGGGATGAACTTTGGGTGACAAAGACTTATGTTTCGATCCCAGTCAAACTGGGTATGTCATTACAGTAAATACATGTCATTAGTACGACTTTTCCAAATTTAAATTTTATCCAAAATTTTCCTCTTTGAATCTGGAAAAAACAATAATCTTGCACATCAGCGAAAAGCAGTATTTCAGATGTCAGGAGATAGAGCGTACTTCCTGTTTCATTTTATAGACTTGAGGTGCTTGGAAGTGTTAGCACTTAGCGCTGACTTTGTTTATAGACAGTACGCGGAAATCACTTGATGTATTCAGCACATGTAGATGTTTCACCACATTCAGGAATGACAGAAGTGCCTTTTCACAGGCTTTACAGAAATCAAGTCAAAAGCTTTTTTCACCTCTGGATACACTTCACACCCTTGCTCTCACCCCCCCCCTCACCCCCCTGCAGGGAGAAGGAACACAGCAAGCATGCATGATGTTATCTGTTCTGTATTAGTCACTTTGTTATCCTTATTTTTCTTTGCATCCTAGACTCACTGATTTCTGCGATTAAACTGATGTTGAAGAAAGTAATTCAAAGAAGCACATACCACTTTGCCTGGAAAATTCACCTATAAATAACTTAAATAATCCCTATCTGTCCACTTGCTAAATAGTAACAACCTCAATTTCTGGGTATAATCAACATCTCCGGAGACTTTTTTTTTTTTCTTTCCTCCATTTCTCCCTTTTTTCCTTTTTCTCTTCCACAAATACTTACTGGGCAACTGATGTGAAAGGCATGATTAGATCTAATGAAAGACTCTGTATTGTACTACATGGTATCACCTGTGAGTAACTCTCAATCTGGTAAGGAACATGATGCCTATACACAATAAATGATGAAGGATATTCTGTATGGGGTGTGTAGATTAGTGTTTTTCAAACTGCAGGTTATGATACAAATAAAGAGTAATTAAGATCTAGTTAGTAGATTGCAGTTAGAACTCTTGCCAAATGAAAAAGAAAAGAAACATTAGAACGATATTGCAAATAATGAGGGGAAGTATTGTTTCATGAAGTTCACGTGCACTTGTATGTGTGTATGTGTTTTTGAATAAAACATGCATCAGTGCAAAATATGTTTCCTATTGTGATTCCAGTTAAAAATTTGAAAGCTACTGGACAAGAAATTGGGCAAGAGTTTACAAGATAAAGGATGACCACCCTGATGGCATGAGCAAGGGCTCCTTTATGAGAGAATTGACATAGGGGCTAGAGTTTGAAGAGTAGGTAGCATGTCCACAAGGCTAGAGGAAGAAGCACAGTCAAAGGTCTGGAGGAGAAGTGAGAGGTAACTGAAAGACTTGCAAACAGTTGTGTTTGGCTGGATTGCTCTATGCTATGAAAGGACACAGTGGGCCTTGTCTGGCACGATACTGGAGGCTAGATCGTAAAGGAGCTTGAACACCAAACGTGGGACTTGGGACTCTACTAACAAGTCAGTGAGGAGCCCTGGAAAGTGACCAACTAGAAATTCTACTGTAGGAAGAACAATGGGGAAATGGGTGGGACGGGACAATGAGAGGACACCAGCTGAACTGAACGGCAAGTCCCCATTTTTATGTTTACCAATGTCTCTGACCTACTGAAGTCATCATGGGTGATCAGTGAGTTCACATCCATAAAATGACTTGCGGCCAACTACAAGTAGGCACATTTTTAATTTTTTTTTATTTTTTAAAGATTTAATTTATTTATTTGAGAGAGAGAGAGAATGAGTAAGGGGGAGGAGCAGAGGGAGAGAGAAGCAGACTCCTCACCTAGCAGGGAGGGAGCCCAAGGCAGGGCTTGATCGCAGGACCCTAAGATTATAACATGAGCCGGAAGCAGACGCTTAATCGACTGAGCCACCCAGGTGAAGTAGACACATTTTTAACTGCTGTGTGGTAAGATTGAGATGTACTGCAAGGCTTTTCCTCACCAGACTGCAACACATTTGGCCACTGATTTCCCTGAGTAAAATCTCAAGCCAGTAGCGCTCATTAACATCTCCATTATTAGTTCTTCAGATTGTCCAACAGAGAGAATTCCCTCCTTTGGCAAGGACTGACAAACCACCCCTGAAAATCCTGAGTATCACTGTGTGCCAGGCTCCATGTAAGCACTTTCTGTGGATTAGCTCCTTTAATCCTAAAAAGACACCATGATGCCCATACTCATATGATCACCATTGTACAGATGAGGACACTGGGGCTCAAAAAAGATAAGCAAATTGCCCACATTATGCAGTGGGAAGGAACACAGTTGGAACTTTAATCCAGGCCCCTTTGAATCCAGAGAAGATACTCTTCACCGCCACAGATCTTGCTGTGGGAAGCTGGTTCCATACAAAGCCACATACTCTTGCTCTGCCTGCTCTCTGTCTTTGACAGGGTATGATATTAAAGGGGTAGAAGTGACTAACTAGATGCACAGATGTTCTGCCCTCACATACCTAGGATGAGGAAACAGACAAAATACCTCACTGGGTTTTTTCTTAAAAAAATACTATCATTTAGTCATATATATATTATATACATACACATATAAAATGTGTTCAACTGTAAACATCCGTAAAATGTTTAGACTTAAAGCTTTGAAAGCAATTTCCAATCTACTACACCTATTTATAAAAATAGAGATTTACTCAGTTGGAAAACTCTGCAAATAGAAACATTCTCTTACAATACGGTGGGAAAGAATTATTCTAACTACCACTGTTGAAGTTTTTATTGACTGTGATGCAAGTAACCACCAGTTATGTTCTTACAGCATTTTCTATAAATTTCTTTTAGCTCTAATTTGATCTCATAATAAACTATTGAGGAAAATGGCTTATTCTGAAGTATTTTCTCCTCACAAGACATATGAGGTAGCATCTCACTTTTCTTTATCTCCAAAGTAATTCAAGATAAATTTAACAAGGAGACCTGTGTTTCTCATCTTTGCTTATGCCCAACCAGATAGTGCTCTTCTTAGGATGGTGTAAGAAAAACAGATGGCATTTTGTACTGATTCCAACCTATACCCATACACCAGCTGAGAGAGTGCAAGAGATACTACGACACTCAGTTTCCTATGCTTCAAAAGGATGAAGCAGGATTGGGATTAAAAAAAAATAACTATTTTAATTACAGAAATCATGAAAACTTTGAAAATTCAGCTTATGGCTGAAAAACCAACTATCATATTTTCTCCTCTTTTCAAATGATTAGGTCATCTACTCCAATCTTCTTAGACATGCTTTGTAATTACGTTTCTAAGTAACTCACAAGTGGTCTCTAAAAGTTAGAGTTTCATCCATCCTCATAATGAGAAGCTATCTCTCCAATTATCTTTTTCCCTACCAAGTCTACGTTTAAGGTCCACTGGAAAACCACTACTAGAGAAGATAGATCTTGGTTTCTCTAGATCAATACAAATATTGAATGGCAGTAACTTAGAATTATAAAACTTGAGACCTCAAAAGAACTTTAAAAAATATCCCACTGTAATAGAATCCCTACATTTTATAGCTTAGAAAAAGTATGAGTTTAAGGTAGTTTCAAAAGATCATAACCCAATTACTAAAAAAGGGGCTTTAATTACTAAATAAGCACTCTATATTATGTAATATAGAAAAATCTTTTTTTTCCCCAATTCTATTTGGGCATGTGGAATACACTTCTGACAGAGACAATGAAGTTTCCCTTTGAACGATAGGAATAAATATTTACTTTGTGAGTTTTAACCATAAACAAAATTTCAGAAGAAAGTTTTAAGCTCTTTAGAGAAATAAAAGAGTGATTTCTTTAGAAATATATAGAGTATATACAAAATGCTAATTACTAAATGGTCTTACAACCCTCAAAGTACCATTATTAGGTAATAACTTCAAAACCTAGATCAACTAATCTATGGACTTAAAGGCAAAGTAGGTAATTTTATATTTCAATAGCTTATAATGTATTATTCTCACTAATTCATGTTGTCTTTATACAATGCCACCTCCTACACATTCCCATTTCCTCAAGCTTTTAAAAACTTTATATAGATTTTATATTGAAATAAAATAATTGTCAATTGTTCTGTTATCGTTTGAGGATGCTTATATCCTATGCATCACAGTTTATAATGAACATAGATCCACTTAAATTTGCATGTGGTGGTAATGTATAAATTGGGGTGATATAAATGGTGAGAGGGCCTTTTCTTCATAGCAGTTTGTCAGTAATTGCTAGTATTACAATCTTGTTCAACTGATACCCTATTATCTTCTTTGTTAATAAATAATCTTCAGTGAAGTTTAAGTTGAAAATTTCAATTTTTCCTCAGTCATCAAAATTATACATATTAAAATATATTGAAAAAATATAAAAATACAATAAACTAAAATTGATATAAAAGTAAAATATATTTATATATGAATATAATGAAACAAACACATAAACAAATACTATACAGTACCACTTGCTATATTCCCATCAAAACAGCACCTTCACAAAAGACAAGACACCAACTCTTTTTGATTACCAGTGTCTCATCAACACGACCTTCCACTAACAGTGATCCTTCTCCTTTAACATAACAAAATTCACTTTGGTTTATTGCCAACCAAATTAAATACAGTTAATTTTTTATCAATTAAAAATATAACAATTATTATGTGATGATGTGTCTTTGATGATTTCTTCTATTTGCACTGACCCCCAAATTTCATAATATCCTATTTTAAATGTATAAGTAGCTCACTAACCAATGAACTATTTTACCTCAATAAACATTTATTAAGCATCTATTTCTTTTTTTAAGATTTTATTTATTTATTTATTTATTTATTTATTTATTTATTTATTTATTTAAGAGAGTGTGCACACATGCAGGGGGGAGCAGCAGGCTGAGCAGAGAGGGAGAAGCAGACTTCCCGCTGAGCAGGGAGACTGACAGGGGGCTTGATCCCAGGACCCTGGGATCATGACCTGAGTTGAAGGCAGACGCTTAACTGACTGAGCCACCCAAGCACCCAAGCATTGGTTTCATTAGGAGCTAAGCAAAAATAGAAAACCGTATTTTCCCCAGAGGAACTTAAAGTTTATTTTGATCCTCAAGCTATGCATATGTGAAACAACCATAAGATTATGCCAAGGGGCCATATAAAAATGGTGCTCATTAATACTGTGCGTAGCTGGTTCTATACAATGTTAAGTGAAGTCAAAGTAAGGTAATGTGTCAGGAATAATCAGAATTACTTTCTCAGGGGAAGAGATTTCAAGAGGAATCAGATAACTGAACACATCAAGGAAAAAAGTTTCATGAGAGAAAAGAAAGAAAGGATATTCAGATAGAAGAAGAAAGTCAACAGTGCCAAGTAAAACAGAGGCCATATAACATGAGGCCTGAAAGGGGCATTGGTGATACTAGATACTTACAAGCAGAATCTTTTGGGAGAGGAAGATAGGAAAATCCCATTTTCAATGAAAACATTGAGCTAGTGGCAACTCTTAAAAAAAGGATTTTAAATCGGAAGTACATTTTCAATTAAGACTCACAAAATACTGTAGTAAGCACACAAGTTTTGAAAATGCTTACATTTCCTAGGTGGAATGAATTTGGGAGATAAGGAAGAAGAAAATGTCATCACTCACAGTGAGGAAAATAATCAGATAAGAGGGAGAAAGCTGTGCCTGCAAGAGGAATCTCCTCGGGTTGCCAGCCATCTGTGAGATGGGGAAGGAGTGCCAAGCCTGGCAGGCTCCGAGTGGGGGGGACAGGTGTCTCAGCCACCTGGCCCCTCTGGGGAGAACAGGAAGGCAGGATCACACTGGGGAGTTTCTTAAACAGAAAACAACAATATCTGCAAAATGGATCTGAGAATTCAAGGTTTTTGGCTCACAAGTGGATGGAAGTGTACAAGGCAAATTTCCTCCACTCGCCCAGATATCAGGCTTGAAATGACGGGGCATTGCAGTCATTTCCTTCACAAAAATAACTGTGATTTTATTTTAAAATCATATTCCATAATAAGGAGATATTTGAGATTGTGGACTCTATTATAAGTGGACTTTGGGTTTTAGGAGCTTCAACTTCTCGAGGCATAAAAAGACAACAATTGTATTTAATATTTATAGGGGTGGGAGTAGGAAGGAAAAGGAACAACCTGGCCATACTCTCGGATTTTAAACCGTTGTCCCACCGTGCCTCCCTCGGGGCCGTGCCCTCCGCCCAGAGAGGAACTGTGGTTTGGCAGCTCACACACATCTTCCAAGGAAACGAGATGCTTAGGCTTCACACATTCTTGTAGGTACCAACAGACTTCACAAGCAAGTCTCTTGGGCTCATCTCATGACTTCAGGAAGGACATGAATTTGCGGGCCCCTCTCAGTCCTGGGAGGAACAGCACTGCCCTGTTCCTTCTCTGGGCTCCATGGAGGGGCAGTGATTATAAAGGAGAGCGCAGTCCTAGTCTCTCTCTAATGGCACCTCCAGCTTTCCTCTGGACTTGAGATCTTGGGTCTTAACTCTAGGCTCTCCTGAGGGGTTTCTTCAGAAGGGAAAGTCTCACTAGACCCTGTCGACCAGCAGATCACGTTCGTTTAGAATTGTAACTTATACCCATGAAATGACATGACAGGAGATGGAAACAAGACCAGACCTGGCATTTCTGACATTAGCTAACTGCAATGTGGCGTGAGTCACTCTACTACCTCTCTGGGTCTCAGTTTCCTCTCTATAAAAAGTGTCCGTTGAACAACTTCACTTCAACAATAAAATTGTATTACCTCTAAGATGAAGTTACAATGTAAATATCCATTATGGTAAATCATAAAGTATAAGTTGCATTTCTATATACCAGGTGGAAACTTGTACTTTAGCAGTCATACACAATGGCTTTATGGAGTCATTAATTTGCTACCAGGGAGAAATCTGAGCCCAAAAGGGAATTCTGTATTTCACGGGACAACAATGACTACATTCATTTGCAGTCTGATAATGTTACCTGGACTAAATGTACTGCCCTTTAAGGTGTTGGTCTACCCAGAACTAGAGGAAAATGTGAAAGACAAACTTTGAAATAGGTATTGGGAACACTTTGTTTTGGAATTTTCTTTGCAACATAGAAGAGCAAGTGTAAGAAGAAATATTTTGTGTAGGTGAATTAATTCTTTTTTTTTAAAGATTTTATTTATTTATTTGAGAGAGAGAGAATGAGAGAGAGAGAGCACGAGAGGGAAGAGGGTCAGAGGGAGAAGCAGACTCCCTGCCGAGCAGGGAGCCCGATGCGGGACTCGATCCCGGGACTCCAGGACCATGACCTGAGCCGAAGGCAGTCACTTAACCAACTGAGCCACCCAGGCACCCCAGGTGAATTAATTCTTACATGAATGGAACCCATAGCAAATAATGTAGTCAACTCCTTCTCACCAATGTGTGTGTGTGTGTGTGTGTGTGTGTGTGTGTGTGTGTGCGCGCACGTGTTCATGTCTATATTCAATTAGTGACAAACGTGTTTCTAAAAATAGTCTACAGTATTGCATTTGAAGCCAGAAAATGACATTTGGCTAACTTTGAGATATCTTATTAATCATATCATCTACTTTAACTTTTGTGTTCTCTAAATGTAAAGAGAAACTCTCTGGCTGATTTAAAATGCTCTTTATTTAGCTGAAGAGACTGTACTTTTAGTTATAAAGGGGTATAATAAAATGATAAAAGAACTATTTCTCTTTTCTGAAAAGTCCATCTTTTCTTGCCCTGAAGAGAGTTGCTTGAAGGGACAAAAAAACTTTAAAATATTTTTTTAAAGATTTTAATTATTTATTTCAGAGAGAGAGAAAGAAAGAAAGAGAGCACAAGCATGAGCTGGGGGGGAGGGGCAGAGGGAGAAGCAGACTCCCCCCTGAGCAGGGAGCCTGATGGGACACTCATCCCAGGACCCTGGGATCATGACCTGAGCCGAAGGCAGATGCCTAACTGACTGAACCACACAAGCATCCGAGGACAAAAGAACTTTAAATGATAGATATCCCAAGGACACAAACTCATATAACAATTACTTCCAATTACATCAGTCGATTTTAACAGTTTTGTGAAACAGTTGAACAGACACAACTATTATCTACACTTTATAGATGAAGAAACTGAGGTCCTGGTAAGTGATTGTGACTTGTCAAGATGCAGAGTTAGAAGGTGTTAGAGCCTTCTTTAAATTCAGATGTTCTAATCCCTGTTTCACGTTCTTTTCCTCAATATTGGCTAGAGTCTCGGAACTGTAAGATCATGCTTGCAGTTGCAGTATTGTTATGCCATTACTTTAGTACTTTAATGACTTTAGAGTACCATTTTTTTTCTCATATTATTGCCGATTGTTTTGAAAATAAATGTAACTAATTAAGGTATGTAAAATATTAGAAGTAAAAAAAAAAACTCTGATCATCTGTAGTATTTCATCTTTTTGGCTGACCAACCACTTCATCCATCAGAGATTATTAAATAAATCAAATCAAAACAAAATCTCTTAGCTCAGAGTTTTATCTTACCTTGTCCATGATTAGAACATTAGTGTGAAACAATTTTACTACAAAATTAAAAAGGAAGAAAGTCAACTTTTATTGTAATATCAAATCACACAGAAAATTTATGAATGGCTTTTGAAGGTATGAGTTTTTTAGTGTCTTTTTCACTTTATTTATTACTTGTCCTGGATTTAGGGCAATGTTGTAAAAAGATATGCTTCTTTTCTTGTTTAGGGGTAAAGCCACAGTGTTATGGTAAATATATTACTGTTTGGTCTTAGCAAAAATCACTCATTACCTTGGTCACATCAAAAAACTATTTTGCCCTCTTAATTTTATTTGTATCAAATTATTTTTAACATATATATCCAGTATCCCCTGTGAAAGTAAGAAAAAGACACTAAACAAAAGAAAATAATCTCTTAGCAAGGTTATGAAGCAAGGCACAGTGTAGTACTGGGAGTCACAACAGCAGGGTTCTGGGGCCACGTTGTCCAATCCAGGCCCCACGATTGACCAGCTATGTGACTTTCTGCAAATTGCTTCACCTCTTTAGCCTTGGTTTTCAGTATTTTGGAAGCCTACCCTATATGGTTTCTGTACAGATCAAACCACTGATACACCTCAAAAGGTGAGAGGTGCAGTTAATAGCTGGGTTACACTTGAATTTATCCTGATTAAAAACTCAATGAAATGAAGCACCTTTTAGAGTTCTACCATTAGGTCAAATAAATTATGTTTCTAACTTATACTACCCCTAAATACTTGATTAACTGCTTACAGGTCCATGTCCCACATAGTCAGCAGGTTTGAGCTTAGAAAAGTCTGAAAAACCTAAAGCTCCTCCCTAAATCATAACCGAATTTTCCCAGTTATGTCCTAACTTTGACAACCACTTTGCCAAATTTTATAAAATATTTTTCATTATTCTCATTTTCGATTCTCCTTATACCATTTCTTTCAAGAAAGTGATTATGGTAGCAGAACAGAAAGCTTGCAGGATAGAAAAAAGAAAACTGGGAAGTTGGTTTCATGTAGTAGAAGAAAGAGGTTTTTCATGCTGTGGTCCTTAGGCACATGGCTGTTGCCAAGCTGTGGGCATGGCGCTGTTGGGATCTGCAGAGTTTCTAGCAGGGATCACTAAGTCTGTATTCACACCTGAGCACTGGGTGACATATGCAAGTGTTGAATCACTATATTGTATACCCAAAACTTACATAACACTGCATGATAGCTACACTGGAATTAAGATAAAATAAAAGTTTTAAAAAATCTGTATTCACACTAATTATTGTCTGTGTATTGAAAAAGATGAATCACACATATATGCTACTATTTTAAAATATATATGGTTTATATTATTAATAAAATACAAATTTTAAATACTTGCTTAGTATATAGCAGCATTCTGTTTCCTCAATTAGCAGGTGCAAATAATATCCTACTGGGAAGGGGTTTGCAACTTTTCCAAGTAAATGAAGTATTTCTCTTCAAAAAGTTTGAGGACCACTTCTTTGTGGATCTAAGTATATCAATAAGAGCACAATTTTGTTAATTTGGCTGAAGGCATCATATAGCATCACAAAACAGCCAGAATTTGACATCTTGTCTTATCCCTTGCAATACAAAGTTAGGGACACTCTTCAAACACCCATGACTCATACTTTTTAATTAGAAACAAAGAAGCAAAGACCAACAGAGCAGGGGATTTAGAGCCTTTTCGGTTCTAGCATATGCCAATTCTGAGTGCTAGGACAAAAACATATCTTTTCTTCCTCTGAATCTGTTTCCCCATAGTTTCTCCACATTAGAGATGGAAAAACTGCTCTGAATCACACGCCCAGTAGGAGCCCATCATGTATTTATACAAGAACAGGAAAGTAGTCAAAATGTCTACTTTCCGATTTCAGAGTCTAGCTTTTATATGGTATATTTTCCAAATTAAAAATATTTTGAACATTCCATTAGGACGTCATCAAAGGAGTCACTTGTGGTGGGTTAATTAAATCTAACACATTTAAAAATAACTCTGCATGTTGTGGGACAGATGCAGCCTTTGGAAAAAGAAGGAGCCTACACTGAACACTGCAACAGATTTTTGTATTTAATAGTAGGCAACAGACACGTTTCCAGAATATGCTCTCAAAGCCTGGTTGGGAAGTTTCTGCTCTGCTGACAGCAGGAGAAAAAAAAATCCATATATAAAGTAAAGGAGAACAAGAAGTAAATTGTATACTTTTACTTCTCAATTAACTCAAATTTACCTCATTATTTAAAAGTAGTACCCCATTGCATTATGTTGTCTAATTTTAACCAGAATAATGAACTACTCCAAGATCCTTTCTAAAATGCAAAGACAAAAACTAGAATGGACAACTTGCTCTTAGCTAAAAACAAATAGTCAGGTATACCCTCACCAGAGGTAATTTTGGAAATTCAAAAGGATATTCAGAACTATAATAGACGTGAGAGAAAGGTTTGGAGAGAACTGAATGGCTCTGCCCCCCAAAATGGACTCAGTATTTCACCCCTAACAGCGAGACAAGGACATAGGGAAAAAGGAGAGAGAAAAGGCCAAGAAAGAAGGTCAAGTGTCCAAAGGACTTTTCAGACCGAGGATACTTAGACTCACTCTCCTAAATTAGCATCACTCTTACGTAAAACCTGGCCTTTCAGTAATATCAGCCACTACACACAAAGTCTGCAATTACCCACCAAGACTTTAGTTAAGTGGCTCTTTCAGGGGATTCATGAAAGAAAGGGGAGCGGCTCTTTGGTTGTTGCCTGAGTGGAGTTAAAGAGAAGGTCACAAGAAACCAAATGGAGTACCTGATTTGAGGGACGCAGGAAGTAGGAAAGAAAGGTGAACTTAATCCTCCCCCTGCCATGAAGGATTTGCAGAAGTGTGGGGCTTGGGCTTGTACCCAGAGCAGAGAATAAGTCGAATCTGAACATGGTTTTATGTTAAGGGTGGTGACATCCAGGTGACACCTGAGTTGTAGAAAATGATTTCCTTATTTTATTAAACGCTGTTTACTAGACTGAGAATCAGATTTGCTAAGTCATGATTATGACAAGGCATTTACTGAGAAGAGGATAATCATAAATTTGTTCTATAGAAAAATCATTCCAGAGTGGGTTATAAATTGTTTGCTTCACAAATATGGAAGGGGAGATTATCAGAACAAATCGACTCTACAGAACAAGGATATCAATGCAGCATCAATAATTACTTAAATCTGAGATATCAGCAGTGTTGAGAATAGAGTACTTTCTAAGTGTGAAGGCTATCATTAGATCACAGTTGACATTTACCTGTACAGTTTTTTTTTTCTGGTTTTGATGACAAATTCATGCCAGAACAATTAAATTTACTATCCTGACAAAGTAACAGAGATATTAATAAGGGAAACCAATAGACGTAGTCTCATATTATTATCAATATATAATTGGTTTCTTTTATTGAGAATGCCTAAGAAACATGGTGCTCTGTAAGAACATGGTTATTAGTTTAGACTCATTATGTAAAATATATCAGAACGATAAATTTTCAAGTAATTCTAGTAAATAGCATTAACATTTATCTGTGTATCTTCAACTACTAATACAGTACTTGATAACAGGCCCTTATTAAATGTTAATTAAATGACAAATGTAAGTAAATTTTTCCTGAAGAGCCACAATTTTTCAAAATACTGCAATTATTCTATCATTTTAAATAGAATTACCACTGGCTAAAACTAGAAAGTAAGAAATTTGGGTTGAATTTATAGTGAACATATGACTCATTGTTGAAACTTCATATTGAAATAAATTTTCTCTGTTTAATGGTAAATCATTATTCTTTACACTTTATTACCAGTTATAAACATATCTTTGCTCTTGTGTGACCTCAGTAGTGTTGAATAGTGGATAAATTTGGATTTATGATATTTTTCCTAACATAGGGTCACTTCAAAATCTGGGAATAATTTGTGGGGCATTTTCTGTGTTCTTGGCATTTTTCTTACCTCCAGGGAGACTTCTGTAACATTTGAAAGCATTATTCTTCATATTCTCCTGGTGAAAAAGGTTGAGGTAAAATGTATTTGCTAAGTTCTGAAGAGTCACTTACCAACTATCAAAGTGTCCTCAGAATACTTGTTCATTTTAACAACCTACTAGCAAGGAAAAAAGAGCTGGCAAAGAAAATGCCAAAGTTGACTAGAGCTGCCTCCTGACGTTTAATCTCCAGGAGAGTGTGTCCAAAATTTCATCCGCTCTTGTACCACTTTTGTGAGTTTCTTCATATGCTTACTCTAGCCTTTATGTATCATTTACTCTATTAGGTCCTTACTCTTTTTCTTAAAAGTCAGATCACTTTTAAAAATTTAATTCAGTTTTTAAAAAAAATATTATAATGATACCACAAAAGAAGAGTAAGATCTCTGGTTATTAAAGTAACCAGAAAAATAAAAATCTGTAAAAAATGTCATATTCCATATAGATACCATTAACTATGGTGGTCCCATGCTTGATCCTGTGCAGTCTGTGTTGAAAAGTGAAATTAGTGAGTGTTAGGCCATAACAAGGACATAAGATCACCAAACATACACTGAAATAACCAAAAGTGTAATAGAGATTTGAGTCCAAGTTATTTAATTCCCTGACATTTATCCCCCAAATTATCTCAAGCACTACCAGCTGTACTCATTATATGCCCTGGAAATACTGTTTTAGGTGAAAGCCTCTTAAGACCACCTAATTAGTCATTAAGTGCCTTGTAATGCACCAAATTATAGCTTTTCCAAAATATAGCAGAAAGTTAGCTCTAATTATTTTCTGTCCTTCACTTTTCTCATACTAGCAAACATTGTTCCCATCTTCTTTTAAGAACCAAAGTCAAATGAGCTTAAAGCCCAGCATTGTTTTAGGGACTGATAATATAGGTAGAAAGTAAAGGCTGAGTAGGCGATTGATTAATAATCATTTAATGTCTTAAATACCATAAACCTACATAGAGGCCTAGAGCAATCAAGTTAGGCTTGAGGAAAGCTTCTGATTTTTGCCTCATATGACATTGTCATCAAAAACTAGACATACTATAAGGCAGTAAACAATAGAATTAATTTATGAAAAAAATTAGCACAGCATTTCAAATGAATCTGAACTTTACATTAAAAAAAAATAATCCAAATCAAGTTTTTAAAGGATAGTATGTTGAACTGAATTTTTGACATTTTGGATAATAATAAGGAAATTGACAATATAAAAATAATTAGGTAAGTTATTGTTTATTTATAAGATAAAGTTAAGGTGCAATAAATATAAAGTGAAAAACAAAGGAGTATAAAGATAAGCACATCAGGAAAAGATGTAAAGCCAAAGGAAACTCCAAGTAAAAAAGAATGAATTAATATAATATTTTATCTTAAATTCGTACTTGCAAATGGAACTGTAGTGATAGATGATGTTATATAACTAAGAAGTAACAACTGCTATTTTGCTCAATAGTGGTTAGATTCTTATTACGACATTAATTCAATTTTGATCTCTGTGTTTTAAACAAGTAGGAGCAAAGTTGTCAAAGAAGAGGAACTAATGTAAGTAAAGATGGAAATTGGATTCCAGTAGGAGAAGAAAAAGGAGTTGGAATGATTTACTGTTTAATCTGAGAAAAAAATTTCTGAAACTATATTTAATCCTTTCCAAATTTGCTTCTGTAATATCATTTGCATCTCCAACCTAATTTCCTAATATGTGAATGAAAGTGAAAAGAATTTCACCTTAAAATTTCTGATGTTTCACTAGATAAAAAAAATTACTAATTATTTTACCAATATTCAGAGATATAAATGGAGAAATATAGTTCATTCACAGAGATTCTCATGTAAGTACATCAAGAAATGTAAATGATAACTAAGCCAAATTCATTAATAAAATATATTTACAAGGAAAATAACATTATAACTTCCATTAATTACAGTGTATAACTTTTAAATTATTTATGTTGGGGGGCGCCTAGGTGGCTCAGTTGGTTAAGTGTCTGCCTTTGGCTCAGGTCATGATCTTGGGGTCCTGGGATCGAGCCCTGGGTCCAGCTCTCTGCTCAGCAAGAAGTCTGTTTCTCCCTCTCCTTCTGTGTGCTCTCTCTGTCTCTCAATTAAATAAATAAATCTTTTAAAAAATAAATTATCTTTGTTGGACTATAGAAAAAACTATGTTGCTTATAAAATTTATTATTATAATTATTTCAGTATTACAAACAAGGTGATAAAGCACTATTCTTGTTCTATCTGCACCCGTTTTTCAACAGTAAATTAAAGCTCTGAATTTTAAGACTGTAATAGGCAAGACATATAATCCTAAAGATGTTTTCGGCTTTATGGAGCAAGTAAATAATCTATCAATTAAATAAGTTCAGTCAGTATTAATTAAACGTGTCCTGTGGATATAGCTTGAGAGAAAATAATTTAACTTGAAATCTAGAAAAATTCCCTTGATACAAGGTATTCTTTCTGATCTGAATATCAATCAAAGTTGTATCAAAAACTTGAATGTATTACAAGTTTGAATGATGGCACTTATATTAGCCATACATTGCTGTGCAATAAACCATCCCTAAACACATGTCTGACAACAGTTGTTTATTATCTCTCACAATTTTTGCAGGGAAGTAACTTGAGAGCAGCTTTGAGCAATTCTGACTTTGGATCTCTTACAAGATAGCAGTCTTTACAGATTGCAGCTGGGGCAGCAATCAGCTCAGGGTGTGATGGGTCTGGAAGATCCATTTATGAGGTGGCTCATTCATATTGCTGGCAAGTTGGTGCTGGCTGTCAGTTCTACTCCAATGGGCCTCTCCACAGGGTTGCCTGATTGTTCTCACAGTGCGAAGGCTGGCTTCCCCCAGAGAAAGCAATCTGAGAGACTGAGGTAGAAGCCATAATGTCTTTTACTGCCTAGGCCTTGGAAATCACACAACATCCCTTTCACTGTATTCTATGAGTCACATAAGTCAGCTCTAATTAAGTGTGAGAATGTTCCACCCAAATGCTTGAATACCAAGAAGCAAGGTTCACTGGAGGCCATCTTGGAAACTGGCTACCACAATACTTACAATTTGTTGGATTACTTTTGAGCACAGAAATTATTAGATATTAAAAAATGAATTTCCAGGGGCGCCTGGGTGGCTCAGTCGTTGAGCGTCTGCCTTCGGCTCAGGTCACGATCCCAGGGTCCTGGGATCGAGCCCCGCATCGGGCTCCCTGCTCGGCGGGGAAGCCTGCTTCTCCCTCTCCCGCTCCCCCTGCTTGTGTTCCCTCTCTCGCTGTGTCTCTCTCTCTGTCAAATAAATAAATAAAATCTTTAAAAAAAGAAATGAATTTCTGTATTTTAGGGAAAAAAAACTTCTAGGTTTTATTTATAAACTGAATCTACCCACTCAACTTTCCCATTGTCTCCCAACAGATAAGCTGGTTTCTTTGTATCTCTTAAATATGGTATTTTTATTTCCTACTCTGTAGTTTTGCTCATATTTTTCTCTTTTTTAGAAAATTTAATAAAAATCTTAGAGAACATGGATAATTTTTTTCTTCAAAGTTCAGCTGAAGTTGTACCATCTGCATGAAGCCTTATTTATTAGTTCTGTCTAAAATGACTATCTTCTCCTTAGAATTTCTATATATACTATTCTTTTCTTTTTTTTTAAGATTTTATTTATTTATTTGACAGAGAGAGACATAGCGAGAGAGAGAACACAAGCAGGGGGAGTGGGAGAAGGAGAAGCAGGCTTCCCACGGAGCAGGGAGCCCCACGCGGGGCTCGATCCCAGGACCCTGGGATCATAACCTGAGCCGAAGGCAGACGCTTAACGACTGAGCCACCCAGGTGCCCCTAAATACTATTCTTAAACCACACAATTAAATATTTAATGAGTACTTTTCATTCACTTAACAGACAATAACTGAATGCTTACTATGTACTAGGACTATACTAAGTAATGGCATAAAATTAATGATTTATTTCCCTTACCAATCCAAAGAATTTACTTATATATCTTATATTCATGATACTAATACTTAATATATTAGCTCTGTAAGTGTATTTTTCAAATTGGTAAATGTAAGTTTTTTTTTAAATGTCCCCAAATATACATTTTGTATGCAGAAAATGTTTTATAGAAGTTAATTTGGTTTGGGAAGTATATATTCAACTATTATCTGATTTATCTACTGATTTATCTACTTATTATAAGCAAATTTAGCAATCATTTTAGAGAAATTTTAACATTTAGTCCTATTTATATATTTGGTTAAATTCCCTTAAATATGTAAAACTCTATTAATAAATTGAAAATATTTAACATATACCAGTTTGCCTGTCTTTTAGGATTTTGTAGAGATCAAGTACATAAAAGTACTTTGTAAACCCTAATTAATGCATAAATATGGCATTATTGTTATTAAATCAGAAGGTCAGATGTGCTTCTGTATTAAAACGATTCAATAGTAAACAAAGCACTTGACTTTGTTCATACGTATTTTTTTATTTGAGAGAGAGGGTGAGCCAGAGCACAAGTGGGGGGAGGGGCATAGGGAGAGGGAGCAGACTCCCTGCTGAGCAAGGAACCCAGTGGGGGTTCTCTATCCCAGGATCCTGGGATCATGACCTGAGCCGAAGGCAGACACTTGCTTAACCAACTGATCCACCCAGACGCCCTTGCTCATAAATACTTTTAATAAATGTTTTATCATTTCTTAGAATGTCTACAAATGTTTTTAAATAGTGCTTTCTTACCCTGAATTAGATGGAGATTGGAGAAAGTTGAATTTAAATGAAGATAAAGACCTCAGGAGGATTAAACATTATTCCAATGCATGAAAGCCTGTCTTGAACACAAGAAGCATAGCAAGCAAGCTTTGATTTGGACTTCACAAGACAGGTTCCAGCCTCAAAGAGGACATGTCTAAGATCAGAGATCTTGAGATGCATTGCTAGGCATGAGTTCTCAGGCCATCGTTTAGTCTAGTAGAGCAAGACTTACAAACCAATGAATGCATATCAAATTAAAGAGGATGAGTGCCTAGGAGTGCTAAAATAATTTTAGGTAGTGACATCTGACAGAAAGCTAGCTCAATACAAGGGGACAAACCTGAGCAGGGGCAAGTCCTACAGGGAAAGCTTCTGACCCTAAATAAGTAAGGGTGAATGACAACCTAAAATTCAAGAGAAAAACAGAATGGGATTGAGAGGAAAATGATAACATCTAAATTAAAGTTTAAAAGTATACAGTGTCCAAAAACAAGCATACAGTGTCTTCCCCATTCTTAAGAGATTTGTACTAGAGATGGGGTGGGGTGGGCGGGGTGGAGAGGGGATGATGGAGAATCCACAAATATTGTATGAATAATGACAATAGAGATTTATTTACTAAAAATAGATTGATCTTGTCATCAAATGCTTCAGAGGGCTGCATTTCTCTCCATAGCTTTTTTTTTTCTTGGTATTTTTAAAAGTTTTCTGATTAAATATATTCAGCTTCTGTTATTTACTAATCTCTCTTAAAACCTTAAGGAGTCTTATCATCTACCTAATAAGACAGCTTATTTCCTTTTAAATAGATCCCAGATTTAATATTAAGTTTCTTAAGCTCAAGCTCTATATTTTATTCATTCTTCCCAATTTTTGTTATAATCATAAAAGGGTAACGTAGATGGAAAAGTACAAAAATATAAATATACATATCATGAATACATATTAGCTAGAACCTGGTGTAATTATGACCCAGATTAAGAAACAGAGTATCTCCAGCAGTGCAGAAACTTCTAGAGAATATTCTATGAGTCATATCTCTTTCCCACTGTTCTAGAGGTAATTTGTAGCTAACCTGATTTATGCTAATCATTTCTAACCTTTCTTTATAGGTTTGCTGTCTATTTGTACATTTGAATATGATAGAATTTAAATTTGTTCTTAGCTTTACATAAATTTCAATATATTGTGGTATTTTTGTTTTGTTCAATATTATATTTTAAGATTTTTTATTTTATTGATTATAGCTACGGTATGTTCATTGTTGTTGCTGAGTATGGTTTATTGAATGAATAAACCATAATTTACTTATTAATTTTGTAATTCAGACATTTGAGCTGTCACTAATTTTTGTCTCTCATAAAAATGTGCTGCTATGAGCATACTTATATTTCTTTTTTCAAAAATGAAGTACCTATTTAAGACTGCCAATTGTTTTTGTTTTTGTTTTTGTTTTGGGATTGAGTTGTTTTAATTTTCCTTACTGATTTGTAGTTTTTTCTATATATTCTAGATGCATCTTTTTTTGGTCAGTTATATCCATGTCTAATAACTTGTCTCATTTTGCGGCTGTCTTTTCATTTTTGCTGTTATTTCTTTTGATAAACAGAATAATTTATTCTAATGCAACAGAATGTATGTCCTTCATTTGTCATTAGTGTTGTGTATTTTCCTAGAATAAAGTTACACAGATATTCTCCTATGTTTTCTTCTTAAAGTTTTAAAGTTTAAATTCTACATTTACATCAGTATGTAATTCATCTGGATTTGGCTTTTGTGTATGGTGTTACATGGGAATGGATTTTAATTTTGCCCCAGTGTCTATCTGATAGTCCCAGCAGCATTAATTAAAAAGGCCAATCCTTTCCCACTGCTCCATTGTACCATCTTTGTTATGTATCAAAGAGCCATATATTTGTAGGTCTGTTTAAGTCCTCTCAATTTTATCCACTGACTTATGTGGCATCAATGCACCATTGCTTGATACTTCTACCATGCACCAATTTGACAGTTTTAATTACTATATCTTTATGACGAGGGACTTGATAACTGGTGGGACAAGTTCTCCTTTTTTGTTTTTCTTCTTTAAGAATGACTTTCAAGATTTTCTTTTTCTTTAAAGATTTTATTTATTTATCTGAGAGAGAGAGAATGAGAGAGAGAACACGAGAGGGAAGAGGGTCAGAGGCAGAAGCAGACTCCCCGCTGAGCAGGGAGCCCGATGTGGGACTCGATCCCGGGACTCCAGGATCATGACCTGAGCCGAAGGCAGTTGCTTAACCAACTGAGCCACCCAGGCGACCACTTTCAAGATTTTCTTGACTTTATGCATTTCCATATAAAACTTATAATCGGCTTCTTATATTCTACAACAAAATTTATTAGGATTTTAACTGGAATTATATTGAATCTCTAGGTCTATTTGGAGAAAATTAACATCATTTAAAGGCTGGGTGGCCCAATCAATGAACATAGTTTATTTTTCTAACTTTTAAGGTTTTCTTTGATCTTTAATTTCATTCAATACATTTTATTCTTCTTCTTTTAAGAATCATGCCTATCTTAAAAAAAAAGAATCATGCATATCTTTTATTAGAATTATTTATAGGTACTTGGTGTTCTTTTTTTATGTTTTTTAGAAATTGTATTTTGCTAAATTTTCTTTTTCAAAGAGCTGTTGCACAGATAGAAATACAATTAATTTATATAAATTCTATGTCAAGAAATCTTAGGTCTTTAATTCTAATAATTTATCAGTAAATTCTTGCAGATTTTCTACTTACACAATCATACCGTATCATGTCCAAATACTAAGTTTTTATTTTTTCCTTTTCCAATTATTGTAATATTTATTCTTCTTGTTTTACAGTACTAGGTAGCATATCTGGTACAATGTTTTATAAAAGTACATTACTGGGGGCCCCTGAGTGGCTCATTTGGTTAAGCCTCCGACTCTTGATTTCAGCACAGGTCATGATCTCAGGGTTGTGAGACAGAGCCCACATCAGGCTTTACATTTAGCACAGAGTCTGCTTGAGATTCTCTCTCTCCATCTGCCCTTCCCCACCACCACTTGCACTCTCTAAATAAATATATAAAATCTTTAAAAAAAAGTAATATTACTGGACAAGGTTGTTTTGTTGTCATTCTCAGAGGGAAAGCTAACAATTCTCCACTATGCATGGTGATTGCTGTACTTTTTGAATTTATTCTGTCAGATTAAGAAAATCCCTTATAGTCTTGTTCCCTAAATGTTTTTTATGAAGAATAATATTGAATTGTTACAAGAGATTTTTTGGCATTTTTCAGATGATTATATGTTGTTCTTATTCTGTCAGTCTAGTGAATTAAGTTGATTGATTTCTAGTTATTGGGGTTTTGTTTTGTTTGTTTTGTTCATGTGTTTTAAGGAACCTCTATGCCTGATGTGGGGCTCAAACTCACAATCACGAGATCAGGAGCCACAAGCTCCACTATGGGAGTCAGCCAGGTACACTGATTGATTTCCTGGTTTTAAACCAACTTCACATTGCTAATATAATCCCAACTTGGATGTTAAGTAACTCTTTAATGTTTTGTTGGATTTTAAATCTTTTTTCATAATGAGGTTGGCCAACAGTATTCCTCTCTTATAATATTCCTCTCAGGTTTTGATTTTAGCCATTTGCTAGCCTCATAAAATAGATTGGGGAGCAAAGCTTCTATTTTTAGTCTTTGGAAGAGTTTGTGTAAAACTAGATTTATTTATTATTTGAATGTTAATGTAATTTTCTGGTGACACCAACTGGGCTAAGATTTTTCTTGGTGAAGGATTATTAAGTGCCAATTCAATTCTTTAATTCATTTAATTCATCCTACCAAACTTTTGTATTTCTTCTTTTTTTTAATTATATACTTTATTTTATTTTATTTATTTTTTCTTTTTCTTTTTTCAATAAATTTTATTTTATTATGTTATGTTAATCACCATACAATACATCATTAGTTTTTGATGTAGTGTTCCATGATTCATTGTTTGCGTATAACACCCAGTGCTCCATTCAGTACATGCCCTCTTCAATACCCATCACCAGGCTAACCCATCCCCCCACCCCCTCCACTCTAGAACACTCAGTTTGTTTCTCAGAATCCATAGCCTCTCATAGTTTGTCTCCCCTTCTGATTTCTCCCCCTTCATTTTTCCCTTCCTACTATCTTCTTCTTCTTCTTTTTTTAAACATATAATGTATTATTTGTTTCAGAGGTGCAGGTCTGTGATTCATCAGTCTTACACAATTCACAGTACTCACCAGAGCACACACACTCCCCAATGTCCATCACCCAGCCCCCCCATCCCTCCCACCCCACTCCATGCCAACAACCCTCAGTTTGTTTCCTGAGATTAAGAGTCTCTTATGGTTTGTCTCCCTCTCTGGTTTCATCTTGTTTCATTTTTCCTACCTTCCTCTATGATCTTCTCTCTTGTTTCTCAGACTCCTCATATCAGTGAGATCATATGATACTTGTCTTTCTCTGATTGACTTATTTCGCTTAGCATAATACTCTCTAGTTCTATCCACGTTGTTGCAAATTATAAGATTTCATGTTTTTTGATGGCTGCATAACATCCTATTGTATATATATACCAAATCTTCTTTATCCACTCATCTGTTGATGGACATCTTGGCTCTTTCCATAGTTTGGCTTTTGTGGACATTGCTGCTATAAACATTGGAGTGCACCTACCCTTTCAGATCACTACATTTGTATCTTTGGGGTAAATACCCAGTAGTGCAATTGCTGGGGCATAGGGTAGCTCTATTTTCAACTTTTTGAGGAAACTCTATACTGTTTTCCAGAGTGGCTACACCAGCTCGCATTCCCACCAAGAGTGTAGGAGGGTTCCCCTTTCTCCACATCCTCACCAACATCTGTCATTTCCTGACTTGTTAATGTTAGCCATTCTGACTGGTGTGAGGTGGTATCGCATTGGGCTTTTGATTTGTATTTTCCTGATGCTGAGGGATGTTGAGCACTTTTTCATGTGTCTGTTGGTCATTTGGATGTCTTCTTTGCAGAAATGTCTGTTCATGTCTTCTGCCCATTTCTTGATTGGATTATTTGTTTTTGGGTGTTGAGTTTGATAAGTTCTTTATAGATTTTGGATACTAGCCCTTTATCTGATATGTCATTTGCAAATATCTTCTCCCATTCTGTCAGTTGTCTTTTAGTTTTGTTGACTGTTTCCTTTGCTGTGCAAAAGCTTTTTATCTTGATGAAGACCCAATAGTTCATTTTTGCCCTTGCTGCCCTTGCCTTTGGCGATGTGTCTAGGAAGAAGTTGCTGTGGCTGAGGTCAAAGAGGTTGCTGCTTGTGTTCTCCTCAAGGATTTTGATGGATGACTGTCTCACATTTAGGTCTTTCATCCATTTTGAGTCTATTTTTGTGTGAGGTGTAAGAAAACGGTCCAGTTTCATTCTTCTGCATGTGGATGTTCAATTTTCCCAACACCATTCGTTGAAGAGACCGTCTTTTTTCCATTGGACATTCTTTCTTGAGTTGTTGAAGATTAGTTGACCATACAGTTGAGGGTCCATTTCTGGGCTCTCTATTCCATTCCATTGATTTATGTGTCTGTTTTTATGCCAGTACCATACTGTCTTGATGTTTACAGCTTTGTAATATGGCTTGAAGTCCGGAATTGTGATGCTACCAGCTTTGCTTTTCTTTTTCAACATTCCTCTGGCTATTTGGGGTCTTTTCTGGTTCCATACAAATTTTAGGATTATTTGTTCCATTTCTTTGAAAAAAAGTTGATGGTATTTTGATAGGGACTGCATTAGATGGGTAGATTGCTCTAGGTAGCACTGACATTTTCACAATATTTGTTCTTCCAATCCATGAGAATGGACTGTTTTTCCATTTCTTTGTCTTTGTTGTCCTCAATTTCTTTCAAGAGTATTCTATAGTTTTCTGAGTATAGATTCTTTGCGTCTTTGGTTAGATATATCTAACCAAATATCTAACCAGATATATATAACCTATACCTATATGGGTATCTTATGGTTTCGGGTGCAGTTGTAAATGGCATCAACTCCTTAATTTCTCTTTCTTCTGTCTTGTTGGTGGTGTATAGAAATGCCACTGATTTCTGTGCATTGATTTTTATATCCTGCCACTTTACTGAATTCCTGTGTGAGTTCTAGCAGTTTTGGGGTGGAGTCTTTGGGTTTTCCACATAAAATATCATATCATCTGCAAAGAGTGAGAGTTTGACTTCTTTGCTGATTCGGATGCCTTTTATTTCTTTTTGTCGTCTGATTGTTGAGGCTAGGACTTCTAGTACTATGTTGAATAACAGTGGTGATAGTGGACATCCCTGCTGTGTTCCTGAACTTAGGGGGAAAGCTGTCAGTTTTTCCCCATTGAGAATGATATTTGCTGTGGGTTTTTCATAGATGGCTTTTATGATATTGAGGTATGTACCCTCTATCCCTACACTCTGAAGGGTTTTAATAAAGAAAGGATGAGGTATTTTGTCAAATGCTTTTTCTGCATCTATTGAGAAGATCATATGGTTCTTGTTCTTTCTTTTATTAATGAATCACATTGATTGATTTGTGGATGTTGAACCAACTGTGCAGCCCAGGAATAAATCCAACTTGGTCGTGGTGAATAATCCTTTTAATGTACTGTTGGATCCTATTGGTTAGTATTTTGGTGAGAATTTTTGCATCCATGTTCATCAGGGATATTGGTCCATAGTTCTCCTTTTTGATGGGGTCTTTGTCTGGTTTGGGGATCAAGGTAATGTTGGCCTCATAAAATAAGTTTGGAAGTTTTCCTTCCATTTCTAGTTTTTGGAACAGTTTCAGAAGAATAGGTATTAATTTTTCTTTAAATGTTTGGTAGAATTCCCCTGGGAAGCCATCTGGCCCTGGGCTCTTGTTTGTTGGGAGATTTTTGAATACTGCTTCAATTTCCTTACTGGTTATGGGTTTGTTCAGGTTTTCTATTTCTTCCTGGTTCAGTTTTGGTAGCTGATACATCTCTAAGAATGCATCCATTTCTTCCAGATTATCTAATTTGCTGGCATATAGTTGCTCATAATATGTTCTTATAATTGTTTGCATTTCTTTGGTGTTGGTTGTGATCTCTCCTCTTTCATTCATGATTTTGTTTTGGGTCACTTCTCTTTTCTTTTGATAAGTCTGGCCAGGGGTTTATCAATCTTATTAATTCTCTCAAAGAACTAGCTCTTAGTTTCGTTGATCTGTTCTACTGTTCTTTGGGTTTCTATTTCATTGATTTCTGTTCTGATCTTTATTATTTCTCTTATCCTGCTGGGTTTAGGCTTTATTTGCTGTTCTTTCTCCAGCTCCTTTAGGTGTAGGGTTAGGTTGTGTATCTGAGACCTTTCTTGTTTCTTGAGAAAGGCTTGTATTGTATATACTTTCCTCTTAGGACCACCATTGCTGCATCCCAAAGATTCTGAACTGTTGTGTTTTCATTTTCATTTGTTTCCATGAATTTAATTCTTCTTTAATTTCCTGGCTGACCCATTCATTCTTGAGTAGGATGCTCTTTAGCCTCCGTGTATTTGAGTTCTTTCTGACTTTCCTCTTGTAATTGAGTTCTAGTTTCAAAGCATTGTGGTCTGAAAATATGCAGGGAATGATCCCAATCTTTTGGTACCGATTGAGACCTGATTTGTGACCTAGGGTGTGATCTATTCTGGAGAATATTCCATGGGCACTACAGAAGAATGTGTATTCTCTTGCTTTGGGATGCAATGTTCTGAATATATCTGTGAAGTCCATTTGGTCCAGTGTTTCATTTAAAGTCTTTATTTTCTTGTTGATCTTTTGCTTCGATGATCTGTCCATTTCAGCGGGGTGAGGGTGTTAAAGTCCCCCACTATTATTGTATTGTTGTTGATTTGTTTCTTTGCTTTTGTTATTAATTGGCTTATATAATTGGCTGCTCTCATGTTAGGGGCATAGATGTTTAAAATTGTTAGATCTTCTTGTTGGATAGACTCTTTAAGTAGGATACAGTGTCCTTCCTCATCTCTTATTACAGTCTTTGCTTTAAATTCTAATTTGTCTGATATAAGGATTGCCACCCCAGGTTTTTTTGATGTCCATTAGCGTGGTGGATGGTTTTCCACCCCTTCACTTTAAATCTGGAGGTGTCTGGTTCTAAAATGAGTCTCTTGCAGGCAGCATATTGATGGGTCTTGTTTTTTTATCCAATATGATAGCCTGTGTCTTTTGATTGGGACATTTAGCCCATTTACATTCAGGGGCACTATTGAAAGATATGAAATTTGTGCCATTGTATTGCCTATAAGGTGACTGTTACCGTATATTATCTCTATTCCTTTCTGGTCTATGTTACTTTTTGGTTCTCTCTTTACTTAGAGGACCCCTTTCAATATTTCTTGTAAGGCTGGTTTCATGTTTGCAAATTCTTTTAATTTTTGTTTGTCCTGGAAGTTTTTTTTTTTTATCTCTCCTTCTATTTTCAATGACAGCCTAGCTGGATATAGTATTTTTGGCTGCATATTCTTCTCATTTAGTGCTCTGAATATGTCATGCCAGTCCTTTCTGGCCTGCCAGGTCTTGGTGGATAGTCTGCTGCCAATCTAATGTTTCTACCATTGTAGGTTACAGACCTCTTGTTCTGAGCTGCTTTCAGGATTTTCTCTTTGTCTCTGAGTCTTGTAAGTTTTACTATTAGATGTCAGGGGGTTGACCTATTTTTATTGATTTTGAGGGGGGTTCTCTGTGCCTCCTGGACTTTGATGCCTGTTTCCTTCCCCAAATTAGGTAAATTCTCTGCTATAATTTGCTCCAATATACCTTCTGCCCCTCTCTCTCTTTCTTCTTCTTCTGGGATCCCAATTATTCTAATATTGTTTCATCTTATGGTATCACTTATCTCTCGAATTCTGCCCTTGTGATCCAGTAGTTGTTTATCTCTCTTTTTCTCAGCTTCTTTATTCTCCATCATTTGGTCTTCTATATCACTAATTCTCTCTTCTACCTCCTTTATCCTAGCAGTTAGAGCCTCCATTTTTAATTGCACCTCATTAATAGCCTTTTTGATTTCAACTTGGTTAGATTTTAGTTCTTTTATTTCTCCAGAAAGGGATTCTCTAGTATCGTTCATGCTTTTTTCAAGCCCAGCTAGTATCTTTATAACGTCATTCTGAACTCTAGTTCCGACATCTTACTAATGTCTGTATTGATTAGGTCCCTGGCAGTCGGTACTGCCTCTTGTTCTTTTTTTTGAGGTGAGTTTTTCCATCTGGTTATTTTGTCCAGAGGAGAATAGATGAATGAGAGAACAAAATGCTAACAGGGTAAAAATGACCCCAGAAAAATATACACTGAACAAATCAGAAGAGACCCAAAACTGGTGGGAAAAGAAAGGGAAAGAAAAAAAAAGAAAGATTATGATCAGGCTGGTGAATAGATTAGAGCCACACACTAGATTTTGGGCGTATTTTGGTCTGTTAGAAGAAACTGCCTCCCAAAATTTTAAAGAAAGTAAAACTTATATATGTACAAAAATAAGGGTAAAATAAAAATGAAGGGATGGAATATGACTGTAAAGATGAAAATTATATTGATGAATGAAAATTATAAAAGATTTTATAAAAGGAATTGATAGATAAGAAGTTGGTTGAAAAAAGAAAGATGAAAAATTAAAAAAAGGGGGAGAGAATGTGATCAGGCAGGAGACTAGAACTGAGCCATACACTAGAGATTTAGGGTATATTTTGGTCTGTTAGAAGAAACTGTATCCCAAAATTTTAAAAAGAGAAAAACATATATATACAAAAAATAAAGTTAACTAAAATTAAGGGATAGAATATGACTCTAAAAATGAAAATTAAAAAAGATTTTAAAAGGGGATTGATAGATTGATAAGATGTTGGTTGAAAAGGGAAAAAGAAAAGTTTAAAAAAAATAGAAAAAGAAAAAATAAAGAAAATTTTAAAAAATTGACTTTGAAAGACTCAAGAATCAGGGGGAAAAGAAGCCATGAATTCTATGTGCTGTACTCTCCTTTCTCTGGAGTTTTGCAGTTCTCATTGATTGGTAAACCTGTTCTTGCTGATCTTCTGGGGGAGGGGCATGTTGCAGTGCCTGAGGCAGAATTGCACCACCCTTGCCAGGGGCCAGGCTAGGTAATCTGCTCAGGAGAAGAGGCCCAAAAGCGTACCTTTGAAGAACCCATGAAAATGCACCACTCTACAGGCTCTGAGCACAACTTATGGTGCCAGGTCAAGTAATAACTTTCATTCAACTTTCTCACTCCTTCCTCACTCTGTTCCCAACATAGAGTGGTCAGAAAGCAGCTGGAGAGGGGGCAGTGAAGCAGAAAAACAGAGACACTATGAAGAACCCACTTTGTAGAATTCCATCCCACACTGACATGTGCTATAGAAGAGAATTTTCAATTGTTATTTTGGATTGCATATTCTAATTTTGAATTGATATACACTGCAAACTTAGTTGTCTATAGAAAATTGTTCCCTTCTTAAGAGTGACCAAAAAAGCCGTGGGACTTCAATATTTTCATCATAGGCAGGAAGTTTGTGCTCACCAGATAAATTGTAGAGATAGTGGGAAACAAAAATAGAGTAGAATTTTAATCACATTTTATGATTTGTAGCTTCTAGATTCTTTAACTCATTTTCTAAGTTTTATGCTTTTTTAAGACTATGAAATAAGAGTAGTAATCCATGCCAAGTTAATTATTTATAGCTATATTTCAATAAAAGCATTCTTAGCCATGAAAAATGAAAACAAATGGTGACTGGTGTATGTCTTTAAAATTCTGAGATTGAGCTAGAAAGCCTAATCAATTGTAGGAAATTGCCCCAGAACCCTGTCCTTTCAAAATCCATTGCATCAACACAAACATGGTGATATGTTTGCAAATTATACACTTAATGTTTATATGGAATCCTATAAATTCTATGAAATAGATGAAGGAGTTAACCCCAATGCCCAGAGGTTGGACAGAGAGGTGAATGAGAGACTCAAGAACGGTATAAGTGCACAAATGTTTGTAGGAGAGAGAACATTGCACAATTTAAAGAGGTGTGTATTCCTCAGGTTTAACTGAATAATGCTGTGAGGGAATATGAGGTCCAGAGTTACCAGAAAATCTGAAAATAAGATTGTCAGTTTCCTCCTTTGTTGCTGTTTTGTGAAATTTTGTCATTTTTAAATATTTTCCTGTTGTCATAAAACACTATGTGGCCAAACACACACCTGCACTTGCAGATTATGTCAGAGGATGCTAGTCTGTGAACTCTGGAAGAAAGCCTGTTTGATTCTTCCTGTAACTTATCCCAATTTATTAAGTAATGGCAGGTGATAATTCAGTTGACAAATTTCAACTTGTCATTTTCTAATACTGGACGTTTTCCTGCATATCTAGCACAGATTCATAACATCACAGTTTCTCAATCTCTTTTCAAGCTTACAAGATATTTATTAACATTGGTCATTTAATTATCCATACCTTCTCAAGCTCCTCTGGCTCTAACACTTCTCTAGGAACCGGAAATATTTGTGTTTGGATTATTGAACACATCCTGACACCACTTGAAACTTTGATGGGAATATTATAGCAGTTTCTCTAATCAAACTATTATTCAAGGTGGTTAATATTGAGCAGCAATGGGACAGGCTCATGGTCTTTCAGTGTTAATAAAAACAGGAAGAAGATTAATAGTAGAATGGAAAATAATCAATAGGATTTTATAATGAGTAGCGAATCTCCTTACAACGGGATGGTACCTATATGTCTATGGAGATTTTAGCGCTTCAGCCAATATTTTGTCTTGGCCAAATCTAGTTTCTATTATACTAAGCTAGTACAAGCAAAAAAAAAAAAAGTTGCACTGAATTAATACCAAAATTCTCTCTGAAAACACTTGACCTTAGCACTTTTCTTTAAAGGTATTTAAAGGTAAACATCTCTGGTCATTTTGTGGGTATGGAGCAATAAAAAGAGTTCAGATGACTAGTCAGGAAATTGGTCTAGTCCAGGATTTCTCAAAATGTATGTCCATGTACCAGTATATAAAAATTATTTGTAGTAATTGCTGGAAGCATAGCTGTTTGGATTTTACTGGAAGATCACAGCGGTGAGCCCTAGGAAAATCTATTTTTAACAGATACCTTAAGTAATTCTTATGAGTAATAAATGTTAAGACCTACTGATCTCAGTAACAGCATGTGTGTGTCCTTGGGTTCTTCTCTGACAATGAACCCAGTAACAGCAGTTTGTACAATCCCCTAGGCAGCAGTAAGGATTAAATGAGATAATTGACCAATAAAGTACTTTGAAAAATGTGTAGTATTTTGCAAATGGAATGGATGGACCAGCAAGAGATTTAATGAGAAGAAGAAAGAACCTGGGGCACCTGGGTGGCTCTGTCGGTTAAAGCCTCTGACTCTTGGCTTCGGCTCAGTTCATGATCTCAGGGTCACAGGTTCAAGCCCCGAGTTGGGCTGGGCCCTCAGTACAGAGTCTGCTTGAGATTTTTTCCCTCTGCCCCTCCTTCTCTATCTCTCTCTCAAATAAATAAATAAAATCTTTTTTAAAAAAGAAGAAGAAAGAACCCTACTGAATACCAGGTTTATAAAAGTACTGGAAGTCCTATGGGGAGCCCTCCTCCTGAATTATTAGAGTTTTGTTACATATCTTTCTCCCTCCCCTTCTCATTCCTGATATTTCTCCATTCCAACCATCTCTGAAAGGCTTCCTCTCTTTCTCCCTGCTTGTGGTACCTTCTCAGACTCCTTTAATCCCATCTTTACTCTCAATCTTTTCCTGGATGTCAGTGAATTTCTCTTTCTCTCTCTCTGTTTTTTTTTTTTAAATCCCTCCCGCCATCACATGTCTCCAAATTATATACAAATAATACCACATGGAAAATGAAAAAGGTGTCTTTTGTTGATATGTACTCTGAGAAATGTCTCTCATGGCAGAGAACTGACACTTTACATGAGAATCAGATACTTTCTTACAGCCCTATCTGAAAATTCCCAAAGGAAACAAACATTAGGGAATAGAGTTGAGCATCTGGATCCAAAACGAACAAATCTAGGAATAACAGGGTGAAAGTGAAGCAAGATAACTTGAGGCAAAATATACAGAAATTGCTCGTTACAGAGAGATCATACAGCTATAGATCTGGAGGAAAACTTCCATATCATTTAGTCAAACTGCACTCCTATTATTGATGGAGAAATTAAAGACTTGAGAGGTTAAAACATTTGCTTTAAGCAAACGCTTTAAGCAAGCTTGTGGCCCCAGGTAACTAAGACCAAGGGCTTGTGGTCCCTGGTTCCTAAGACCAAGGGCTCTTGGCTTAGCCGACAGTATACTCCACCATTGCACAGGGCTGGCTTATGACACCAGTCAGAGCTCAGTGAAAAAAAAAAGTTGTTAAATTGCCAAATATATGCATATAGCTAAAGTAGACTTTATGTAATATACAAGTAAATGGCGTATACATTGTAGGTGTTTTGTGTCTTTATTTGGCAAAGTAAAAACCTGTTAATTCCCCATCAACTGTCCAAAGGGCATTTGATTATTTACTGATCAATGAAAATTTTAAAACCTGGGAATAACTGAATTATCTAATGCCTTTGCTTCTGGACAGGATTAAAATAAAGTCAATTACCAACATAGTGAATGAAGTGAATGAAGACCTCAGAGTTAGAGCGGTAAAACCTGTAATCAATGCATCTTTACAACTGCATTTTCATAACTGCATTTGGTAGGGATGAGGAATAGTGTGATCTAAGTGTTTCAGAATTACTCAATGAATGATACATAGAATTACAGGATACCATTGTTTTTCTCGTGAGCAAGAAATAGGAATGACTCAACACCTGCATTCTGATAGTCACACCATTCCTATGTGATTTGAACAGTCAGTATAAACCAAATGTGGGCATTTTCTGCTATTTATACAACAATAATGTCAATTTCATAAAGCAAAGCAAATCAGTTCAGCCAACTGAGAGAATATCCCAAAATGACCCTCACAACTTCTCCACTGTACAGGCCAAGGATAAAAATAAATATGGTCCTCAAGTTACTGAAAACAAATCCAGGAATATCTTGTACATTTTCAACTCTGCTGACTTTTGAAGAAATACATACAGTTCTCCAAATTAAAGCAAGAGATAGTAAGTAAGCATCACCTATGTGTCCAAAGATAGGTCTTGGGGAAAAAAAAAACCCAGATCAATTGGACATTGTCTTCATTCCCAATAGATGTACATTCAGTTAGATTGTAAGTGGACTCTAGTAACAGGTTTTTAAATGGTTGGTGGCATTGTCATTTTTCTTTCTTCTACTTGGCAAATCTATAGAGTTGTAAACTTCAATTAATATGAAACTTGTACTCAACAAATGAGGCTGTTGGGAAAAGAAAGAAGAAAAGAAAAATAATAAGAAGCTTATGGATTCACATAATTTCATTATCTTAATCCCCAAATTGCAATTACTATTAATAGATCTTTAATTAGTTAATTCTATGCATTTAAAATGGCGGGTCTCATTTTTTAAAACCGGATTCGCAGGGAGAGAGAGTTGAGGGATGTCTCATTGTAGGAGAGAGGAGTAGTCACAATGGCCACGAGCTGGCAAGTGCAGGAGTGGCCTCTGTGCCCCAGGGACAGTATCTAAGAGCTCAGCATTTATGTCTTCACACTTGCCGAATGCCCTAGGAGGACCATTTCACAATTCATACCACAAAAAAAAAATTTCTTTTCCCATTTCAGTTAAAAATAAGCTCAATGTGTGATACAAATGGTTTTCTGTATTTTATGTGTGTGGTTTTTTAATAACTCAAGCACTATTTCAACACATGGCTCCTTGAATGTGTAACAGCCATAGAAAAACATATAAAGGTATTATAGCCAAAAGAGCAAGGGTAGAATGGCAGATACAGACCTAGTCAATAAGGAAAAATTCTCAAATTTATGAAATGTCTTCCTACTTATCCCTTGATTCTGTGAGTTAAATGTTACCTTGCCTATTAATAACTAATATTTAAATAGTAATTTATGACTTACAGAGCACTTAAAATAGGTTTTCTGATTTTCATGTAACTCTAATACTGTGTCAACAAATATCGTTTTTCTCATATTTAGAGAAAGAAAAGGAGGCTAGGAAGTATTTAGTATCTTGGCCATTTTCAGCATACTAAGAAGTTAGACCCAAACTTGGTTCTCAATTAAAGTCAAGGTTCCTTCCACTAACGTATTCCACCTCTCAGATCAAGTGGTGTTTGAAGACAGGTAATAACATGTGAGGATGTTGACAATTCTCAGGCTACAAAGTTAGAATCCTCGTTAAAAACAAACATAATTTTATTTATGAATTTCAGTGATTAGTGAGTTAAATAACCTACAAATCTGAAAGACACTTTAGAGAATACAGTCTGTATACATCAAATGGTGCCTGTATATATTGTGATTAAAAATATAACTTGGCAATCACCTTTCTAGTATCTCATACCCATTCTTCCATGAAAAATTTTCATGTGTTGGTTTTTCACTTTGTGAGAATTAACATTAGAATTATTTAAATATTTGCTGATTTTGCATTAGAATCAATTTGGAAATAAGGCAGTTTATCTAAGGAATAGGAATTAATAAACTATATGACTCTGATTTCCCAAACTCAGCAAACCTTATGAAGTTCTCACATGCACAACACTGTGTTGGGTGCTTTGTGTACCTCTCTTCACGTGACCTCCCTAACACTCCTACGAGGTAGGCCCTGCACTCACCCTATTTTACAGCTGAGAAAGCTGAAGGTGAAGTAACTTATGCAAGTTCACAAAGAGAGTGAGTGGCAGAGCTGAAATTTGAACCCAGACAGTCCGGCTCCAAAAGAATTATAAATGTGACACTAAGTGATTAATTCACTAATAGTTATTTCCTCTGCTTCTTTTCTTCTCCTCCAAGTCCCATATTAGCTGCACTCACATTTATATTACAGCCAAGCACATTTTTTTTTCAACTAAATTAACAAGGGGTTGGTAGGCAAATGCCTACAACTCCTTTCAATGCATCCTCTACTAATTAACTGAATCACGTGTATGAAGAGGATCATTATCACTAAGCAGAAACTCATTTGTGGCACTTAGTTTGTGGTTTAAAGGTGTGGAAGATGTTAAGAGAGGCAGCAGTGGCTTCTGAATTACTCAAGTGACAAGTCTCTATCCTTCCTCTCTTCTATTCGAAAAACTCAACTTGCTACAATTTCACCACGCTGGAAGGCAGCTAACTATAAGGAAGATTTTGAAGAACAATATCCTCTGGTTTGGTTTTAAGCCACATCACTCTAGTATAATTTTATAGCCTCGTTTCCTAATGATTAAAATGGGAATCATAAAGTCAGCCTTAAATGTTGTGATGGAAGGAATCTGTGTAAAGGGCCAGGCAAAATGAATGGTAGATGTCAGGAGATGTTGTGATGACACTCACCTGGGTTAACTTGGACCCAATCCAACTGAGTCTGGGTTTTGACACAACTACTTTGGGTTCAAGCCAGAACATGACTGAATAGACAGATGTAAAAGCAGTTCATATTTCAGATGAGCAGCACACCAAGAATAAAATCAATGACTTCAACATTTTGGCTACTAACCTCACAATATAATTCATTACTGACTCTATACAAATAGGCAAATGATTGCCTTAGAACAGGGCCTGCCTAGAATATTGTTGAACGTATTCAACAAAAGATTGATAAAACTTTTCATTTCATTTGTTTTGAAGAGGAAGAAAGGAAGTGAATAATAATTGGAGTATCAGGGAAATGGTAGCAATCTATATATACCACAATCTTGATATACACTCTCATTCAAACCAAAAAGTTCTCATCAAGAAAAATAATAAATCCTGGATTTCCCCAGAAAGCAGAGCCTGAGACAAAGGCTTGTGTGCAGACAGTTTGTAAAGGAGCGTGAAGTCTGGGAAAGGCATAGAGGACTACAGCAGTGAAATGGAGCAGGAACAGAGGAGGAAAGCACTCATTCACTGGCTCCATCCCCCCTTTCGACAAGAGTGGTCTCAGAGAGGGCTACTGCCCCTGCTCTTCCGGCTCAGACATACAGCTCTGCCAACTGGGGTTCTGCAGGTGACACATGCCTTGGTATCAGAATAACAGCAGACAGGAAAGCAAAAGATCTATATTCACTCAAGGCAAGGTGCTGTCAGGCTACGCAAGCGCGTAGCAGGTTGCCATAGCAACGGCCGGAGTAAACACAGCCAGCCAGGGTATAGGGAAAGACACAACAGGTGTTTAATACTTGTACAGGGACTGCTTCTATTTAGAGACTAGTTATGGTGATCTCCGCTGATATTTCTACAAGACACAAAACTTCTATTTACGTTTAGAAAACGATTTTTCTTTTTTCTTTTTTTTAAAAACGATTTTTCTTATGGTTGTCCCAAATTTGGGAACCATATAGTGGCCTTTCTAGATGTAACTGTAATTGATATCACTGTTTTTTCACGTCGATGCTGATGTGGTGTCTGCAACAGTACAAAAAGGATCTTGTTTGCTAACTGAAAGAGTTTCTTTTAACACCCAACAGGCATTATTATCCTAGCCTGATAGAGCTATAATGACCCACAGGAATTCAGTAACAGGAAAGGAGGCCCTTACTAACAGGAATTGAATGTCTTTTAGAGTACATTCCTGCTTTGACATTCAGTGTTTAGAAATGTGCATCTCAAATTGTTCTCAAAGATGAAGAGGAAGTTGGAAAGTGATGACTAAAAAAAACCGCATAGAAGTTACTTGAATTAGATAATTATTCACAAGTTAAAATATTTACCTGAAGCTTGAAATGTACCTTCATCAATGAAAAGGAAAGGACAGGCAATGATCCAGTAAAATAAAAGCTTTCTGAAACCCTCAAATGTGCATCATCATTTTCCCTCAATTATCTGAATAATTACAATTAGCAAGATAAAATCACCAGAGAACTTACTGGTGACAACTGATATGAGTCTCTTGAAAATAGGAATTCTAGAATGATCACTTCTACTTTTAAGCAGAGACTATTAAAAAAATGAGTCGTGGAAAAAATGAATGTTAAACAAATGGTTTGGGGACTAAATACTTTCCCATTGGATTTGTTTGCATATTGGTTCATTCTTCCCACAACAGATCACTCATTTTAGGTAAGAATTTCTGATAGTGATGAAGTTAAACAGAATAAGTAAAATGATCTGCTCTAGAGCAACTCATATGTGATCAAAAATAACACATGCATTAATGATGTGCGGTATTTATTTAACTTTCTTAAACTTCCCTTTTTGTGAACTTTGTTTTTTAAAAAAGCCGTTTTGTATTTTTAAGAAGTTGGTTGAGAATAAGTTTTCTCCTTGAATATTTCTAACTATAAGAAGATATTACATAAAGTATTTTATACCCCGAAAGGAAAGGTAGAGCCAGTTCTTTTTAGATATTCTTCCTCCCAAGGATTATAGTCAGAGTAGTTTATTTCTCCAGATTTGTTGTCAGTTACCGTCACCTGGTACTAGATTGTCCATCTATCCCTATCACCTTCTCTCCTGGCTAGACTTTGGGAATTGGCTTACCTTTGATAAGAAGCCCCTCTCCTTATATTTTGTGCCCATTTTCATAGCCAGGGACCAAAATAATCCACTTGTATCCATGTTCTATGCTATGAGTCATACGTGTCCATAGTCTTTTCACAAGGGCAAGACAGTAAACTGGTAAGTGATTGTCATTGTAAGAAATTAAAAATGAAAAAAATGAAGGCAACTGTATCATTCCTTTAAGTGTTCACTCAGCTATGTGTCCTTATTATAACAGTTTAGAACTGTTACTGGACAGGGGTGCCTGGATGGCTCAGTCAGTTAAACGTCTGCCTTTGGCTCAGATCATGGTCCCAGGGTCCTGGGATCAAGTCCTGCATCGGGTTCCTTGCTCAGTGGGGTGCCTGCTTCTCCCTCTGCCTGCCACTCCCCCTGCTTGTGCTCTCTCTCTGCCAAATAAATAAATATAATTAAAATCTTAAAAAAAAGAACTGTTACTGGACAAACTACATATGATAATATATATGTCCCCTACTTTCAAGGTGCTTATAGTCTCGTAGAGGAAACAAGATATGCCTACAAATAATTTTGATTGCTTTTTTTTAAAATTATTTTATTGTTATGTTAATCACCATATATTACATCATTAGTTTTTGATGCAGTGTTCCATGATTCATTGTTTGTTCATAACACCCAGTGCTCCATGCAGAACGTGCCCTCCTCAATACCCATCACCAGGCTAACACATCCCCCCACCCTGCCTACAAATAATTTTGATAGAATTAAAAAAACAAGTGCCACAAGAGAGTTAGAAATACGAGCATCTAGGCGAGAAATAAATTGTTTTTCTATGTTATTAATTCTACAATAAGCAGGACTAAGAACTCCTGGGATTCAAGAGTAAAGAACACTCACCCCCTCATCCAGCTGCAGGGGCATTCCAACTACCCATGGATTTTAATTTACCCTGAACATCTCTATTTAAATATCTTATTAGGATTTCAAACTCACCATGTCCAAAGTCAAATACATCATTTTCTCCTTAAACTGTCTCCACCTATCTCTCCCTCCCTCGGTTCCCAAACCATTTCCCAACTCCTAGTATTCAGATACTCCTTTGTACATCACAGTCACGTTCTCCCTCATTGCCAGTCACGAATATGTCAAATCACCAACTTTCTACTTCCTTTAAGCACTTCCCCAGATCCTTTTTATTTTATTGATAGACTTTCAGACTTGCAATAGCATTTGCACTATTTTCTTTATCTTGTGTCTCTCCTGACTACAGTAGTCTAATTTATTTCCTGCTGACAGATTAATCTTCCCAATTTGTAGCCCCAATCATAACTCCCACACTCAAACACATTTAGAGGCTCGAAACTAATTAACTATTCAATTTTAACTATTGACTATTAACTAGTCAGTATCTCTCATCCTGGTAGTCAACATATATCTGGAGGCTTTATTTCCAACCTTATTTTCCAAAACTTACCTATGTCTAACCTGTGACCTCCTTACATGTGTACACTAGAATATTCTGATGTTTTCATGTTCCTATGCAAGAAACTCCATTGATCTGAAACCTCCTGTTTTTCAAATTTCAAAGTTTATCAAAATTTCCACTTTTATATGAATTCTTTACTGATGCCCCACAGCCAAAACGAAGCTCTGGACCATTCTTTATTTACCACTTAGAACTTACAATACAATCAAAATTACTTGACTCCTCTTTTCTCCCCCATTTCAAGGGCCATGGTTGAGTCTTACTGATCTCTGTAAATCTATAGCATTTAGCATAATCTCTGTCTTACAGTCTGTTTGATCTATTTTTTTCCCATGAAACTGAATGTTCAATCACTAACAAAATGAATTTCTCCAAGCAATGATTCTTCAGATACCAATGAAATGATGTTTGCTCCTGTTTGCAAATGCCTAACACAGTTTAATCTTTCCTAAATTAATATCAAGTTCAAAAAGCAAATGGCACTGGAAGAGTACATTGTTTCCTGGCCCTCCTTTCTCTTAGAATCCCTTTTCATTTAACTTCTCTTGGTTCTGACAGTCAAAGGCTCATCCATCTAGGCTTAAAAGCCAAAAGGGGTTTAAAAGCCACAGGAGGGGGCTGTTCAGTTTTAAATACAATTTAGAAAACCTTGGAAAAGAATGACAGTTCTTTTTCAGGAATCTTCCCTACGTATTTCAACAGAACAGCTTCACAAATGGGAAATGGTAAAATATTATACCACCAACCAAGTAATAGAAAGTCACTCGCTGCTGTGTAGAAAGATTCACTTGATTTTCACAAGGAGCACAAAAACTACATTGTATGTAGTTAAATCTGAGACTGACAAAAATGTCAGAAGAAAAAGAAAAGTATTCCATTTCTCTAAAAGATCATTATTTAGGAATAAATTACTATGCAAAGAAGCATGGATCTTCTTGACAACTTGTGAATTTAAGGCCGATGAAATGCCTCCCTCCTCATCCCTAATAATCCTCTGCTGATGAAATATGGTAAGCATTCTAAATTTGGGGAACGTACAAAGCTTTGAAATCAATGTGTTTCCGGTACAGGGGATTAAGGAAAGAACTTAATAAATCAGCTTAGGAAATGCTTCATTTCCTGCGCCCTATCTGGGAAGGGAAACATAAAACAGGCAGAACCAGGTACAACAAAATCATACACCTGGATGGACAATCTCTTCCAGTTCCTTGTAGGCACCACTCAGGTGGTCAGTTTATGCTCTTGAGCTAGAGCTTCCTTTTCTAAGGCAAATGGAGTAGTTTTTACAGACACTTTCCTTAAGTTAACAAATAGGGTTGTTGGCAGAGGTTGAAGAAGATAGTCATTATGTAATTATTATCTCTGCTCAAAAGAGAAATTATCCTACTTGGGTTAATAGTTCATTAGAAAGAAGACACCATTAATGGGCTGGGCTCATTTCTGGTTAGGTAAAAGAAGTTGGTATTTTCCCCAAATGATCATAATAGAAAAGCCTGCCAGGTCATCTCTGGGTTGTCCTCCACTTTCCATCTTCCTTATGGCTAGGTCTTGCAGGCTGTTTCTATTGATCTTACTCCGTTTTGCTTTCAGAAAGACACATAATCCATTCAGAGTTTAACAATGCTGGGAAAATAGTGTACTCGGTGGTGCTTACAGACCTGGAGTGGTGAGCAGCCTAACCCAGACTTTCAATTTTATATTGACCTGACACCTGTTTGTGAGCAGTGCTCTTCACGGCATCGGGATTTCCCATGCATACTGAAGAGTTACTTATAAGCTTATGCACTGATTTCTGGGGCCCTTCATAACTACTCTTTATTTTAAAAAATCAGATGCTAGGTAACACTTCTAAGTTAGATTTTCTCGCCTTGATACCTGCTGCAACTTAACTCTGGAAATGCCAAGATGTATGATAAGCAATCATATGTGATTTTGGAGTGTTTGGGAATTTGTCCTAAATTTACATATGTATTTTGGGAAATTAATGATAAATATCATTGAAGGAGTGTGCATAATTCTTCCTACACTATTATTCTAAATTAGAATTTTTGTAGGCAGCAAACTTTTGAAAAAAAGCACATGCAAAATAAAATTAGGACTGATTGTTTTTCAGGGCTCCTCTGAATCAGTATTTCCCAACTGTGTTCTTTTATGATAGTTTGTACTGTGGTTTTCACACTTATTAAATCTGTCTTGTATTAGAATTACGTATTTGTTTTTCCCAACAGTACATTTACCACTCTTGGTAAGGACAATGTCTTAATCATTTATGTATTCCTTGCACTGTTGAGTACATAGTAGGATTCTCATAAATATTCATTAAATGCGATTGCTTACAGGGAATCCCTCAGAAAAGGGCTAACACAGTCACATGTAATAATTTCTTGCAACTGGTCATTAATATAGTCAGGGCTTATAGTGATTCATATACATCCCTTATCTGAGTTTCTGAAATTGCAGTCAGTGGGTAGGATTCTTATGTCTATAAATTTCCGAAATGTTGTGCAAAATGTTGTGCGTACATGTGTAGATCTGTGCTTATTTCCAGAACAAATATTATTAACATGAATCAAATGACTCTCCTCCTTACCCACCCTGCCCCCTTGAGATATTAATATTCACTTCCCCAGGCAGCTTGGTCCAGCCTCTCAATATATCAGAGCTAAAAGATATTTGGGACAAATATAGGCCAGCATCTGCAATGCAGTATTTCTGATTACAGCCTTTCACCCATGCTTGACAATCTTGTTATTTCTAGACTTAACGCCTGAGAGGAGCACATTTTTGAGAAAGAGTACATTTGTAACCAGCATTTTATCCCCAGATTTTTATTCTCCCAAAATGCTCTCGTGTATTCTGAGTACCTTTATGGTGCCATCAAATACACCGCAAGGCCACTGCGCCAGCAAACATTTCCTTTCAGTGAAAACAACAAACATCTTCTCCATGGAGCCTTCCCCACGGACTCCCTGCCAACACCCACACACTCGACTCAGCAAATGAATTGCTGTATCCAAGTTTCGGGGGAAGGTCCCTGAAGGTAAACTGAGGCTAACAGCTCCCCCCACCACCCAGTGATTTCGGATCCACACCATCAGAGGAATAAGAGAAAATGGTACCTGTGTTGTTTTCACTGCTACAAAGACTGGACAGAAGAAGACAAAGGATGGTCACTTGAAGGAGTTCCATGGTGCTCGTGGACCGTCTCAGTGGTGCTTCTCTCCAGAGTCCCGCAGAGATAACTCCCTCCCAGCCTGGCAGGGCCTTATTAGCAAATGGAAAAGGTGTGCTGAATGTGAGCAGTCACTGCCCATTCCCACTGATTTTGGGGGCTCTGATAAAGAACGGGAGGAAATACACTCACTCCCTTTGGGAGTTCAGCAGAGAGGAGATTTATTGTTTCAGTCCCTTACAGGAACTTTTTTTTCTCTTCCTCTGGCAGCCACTTGTGTTTTTGTTACTACATTATTTTGTTCTTCTTCAACAAAAAGGTCAGGGCGGGTTCTGAACAGAAACAGATCTTTCTTGAGAATGGATCATACAGCTTTCTAACTTTTGTTTTGAAAGTGTGTTTCGGAGTGGTTATAGAAAGGGCCTGATTAACTAGAGACTTGCTTTGGACAAAGAGGCTTTAATCGCCTGAGGGTTAAAGTTTGGAGCAAAATCCACAAGGAATCAACTCTACTTTCTTTCCAACTGGAAAGCCAGATTAGCGAAGACCACCTTCTGGAGATAAGTGCAAAACCCTATTAAATAGGTCCTGTTCTGCTCTCGAGTGTGCAAAAGACTACTTAGGGATGTCCAGGGAGGTTTTCAGGATATTTCTAACAGAATTAAGCAACGATGTGACCATTCACTGCTCATTCCTGGTTTTTATTGGTGGAATTTGATGAAGAGTAAAGAAAAATTAGTTACACAAGTATCCCCCTTTTGGAAACTAGTGTTGGACGTTTGTATTGCAGCGAGTTGTTGTAGAGGCAGCACGCACCCTGAGCAGCCAGAGTGGCCCCGCCAAGCTCTTACCCCTGGACCACACTCAGCACCCCAGCATCAAGCCACTGCAGCTTTGAAATGTATCCTGGGAGCATTAGGGCTTTATCTCCATTGATCTTGTGCATCCATTCGCATGATTGTATCCTAAGGTATGAGGAAAGCCTAAGAAAGGTTATTTTGGGGGAGGGGGTTAGGAATGCTTAAAAATTTCTCCATGTAGGGCGCCTGGGTGGCTCAGTTGGTTAAGCAACTGCCTTGGGCTCAGGTCATGATCCTGGAGTCCCGGGATCGAGTCCCGCATCGGGCTCCCTGCTCAGCGGGGAGTCTGCTTCTCCCTCTGACCCTCTTCCCTCTCGTGCTCTCTATCTCTCATTCTCTCTCTCTCTCTCAAATAAATAAATAAAATCTTAAAAAATAAAAAGAATGTTAAAAAATTTCTCCATGTAAATTAATAATTGCTCCTTCACTTTACACCATTTCCACTCAGGGACATTTTCATAAGAATGCTCCACTTGCAGATAGTGAGGAGGGAAGCCCCCCCTCCGCCCCCCACCACACCACTGCCCTGCAAGGATACTCTTCTCTAAGAAATATGATTGAAATGGCACTGGGGTAGAATGGTCTCCCAACAAGTCAGTGAGGTCGGGAGAGACAGATTTTTCAGACCAGAACTCCAACCAAGAAAGACCTTGGGTAGATTAGGGGTCTCTTTGATGTTCCTAGCAATTAAGACATGGGTGATAGCCCAGCCACCATCTCCATGTGTGCCGAGTAACTTAACACTTTTCCTTAGCTACGTCTAATGTCAGCCAATGATCCTTTTATATACTTTTATCCATGAAGCCTCATGGGCAAACAAGTGTCAGTGGATCAGTATAGATCCATCTGCTTCACCATGAAAACTACTCCAAAAGTATACTTTTCTACCTGGTTACAAGGAAGACACACATTTCACTGCCGCACTGCGCTGAGGAGAACTCATTACAAAAGTGGTTAGAGCAAGTCAACTGATCAAAATATCCCAAACACTAGCTTGCTTCTTCCTAAATTATACCAAGTCTCAGAAGAGCCTCCATGTTTATATTTTGTGCATAAGCAAACTGGATTTTACCCTTTCTTCTAATTAATTTTCTAAGACCGTCTTTGGACTTGTTACTTTATTTGGCATATCCTGGATAGTATAAAGATAGTAATGTATGTGACTAGTTGTCACATTCACTTACCAGAAATAAATTGAGGTGTGGCCACAAATTCACAGCGGAGCACTCACATTACCTCACTTCCTGCTCCTTGCTCTGCTCTAACTGTGGAGTTCTCGGCACACAGTGTCATCACTGATTTTGACCATGCTTGTTGCTATGCTGGTTCCAAGAGCATTTTGACTTCTCAGCCCTAACAGCTAGGCATTTCCATGAAAAAGACTAGATACCTATTTCAAAAATGCTTGATAATAGAATATGATGTCTATTTAAAAGACAGGACCTGTAGATGAAAAAAACTAAAACTAAAACATAAACTAAGAAAATTCATTTTTGACAGTATAGAGGTTTGTCAAAAAGTTAAAAATAGAAATACTCTATGATCCAGCAATTGTATTATTAGGGATTTACTCAAAAGATACAAAAATACTGATTTGAAGGGATACATGCACCCCAATGTTTATAGCAGTATTATCTAAAACAGCCAAATTATGGAAAGAGCCCAAATGTCCATGAACTGATGAATGGATAAAGAATAGGTGGTATACACACACACACACACACACACACACACACACACACACACACGGAATATTACTCAGCCATAATAAAGAATGAACTCTTGCCATTTGCATTGACATGTATGGAGCTAGAGTGTATAATGCTAACCAAAATAAGTCAGAGAAAGACAAATACCATATGATTTCACTCATATGTGGAATTTAAGAAACACAACAAATGATCATAGGGGGGAAAAAAGAAAGAGGAAAACCACGAGAAAAACTCTTAACTATAGAGAACAAACTGATGGTTACCAGAGGGGAGGCAGGTGGGGGAATGAGTTAAATAAGTGAGGATTTAAGGAGGGCACTTGTTATAATGAGCACTGGGTGTGTTAAGTAAGTGTTGAATCACTAAATTGTACACCTGAAACTAATATTACACTGTATGTTAATGAACTTGAATTTAAATAAAAACTAAAAAAGAAGAAAGAAAAAATAAAATCGTTTTTTTAAGAGAGAGTTTTAGAGACAGAGAGAGCATGCACAAGCCAGGGGAAGGTCAGAGGGAGAGAGAGAGAGAGAGGATTTTAAGCAGACACCCTGCTGAGCATAGAGCCAAACTCGGGGCTCAATCTCACAACCCTGAGATCATGACCAGAGCTGAAATCAAGAGTTGGACGCTCAACCAACTGAACCACCCAGGTACCTGAAGAAAATCATTTTTAAACGGCTTAGGCAAAAATAGAAAAAAAAGGGGGGGGGGAAATAAGAGTAATATGGTGGGTCAGTTCTGTTAACAGATCAGAAGGCATTTTTAAAGTAAAATAATTCAGTAAGATGATGGTGATTGCCAGAAGAGACAGATCATTTTCATAAAATAAGAAGTATATGTATATACATTGATACATTTATATACTTAGATATATATGCAGATATGTATACGTGTAAGAGGGATTAGATACAGGCAAATTGAACATATAGTACATGTGATGAGTAGGATGTATTACTTAATAAGTGGTTTTTGACAAGTTGTTAATCATTACAAAAATAAAGTTAGGTCCCTATTTTGCTTCAAACACCAAAATAAAACTTTTCTATGTTAAAAATTAAATGTGCCCAACAAAAGCAAGATTCTAGAAGAGAACATAGGTGATTATTTGCATATAGCTGGGTTGCTGAGGACATTTTATGCATGACATAAAAAGCAGAGCATATAAAAGGAAGACTTGATCTGTTCCTTTCAGGTGAGGAACACGACTGGGATGCCCATTCTCACTATTGTTCAACATAGTACTAGAAGTCCTAGCTTTAGCAATCAGACAACAAAAAGAAATAAAAGGCATCTGAATTGGCAAAGAAGAAGTCAAACTTTCACTCTTCACAGATGATGTGATACTTTATGTGGAAAACCTAAAAGACTCCACCCCAAAATTGCTAGAACTCATACAGCAATTCAACAACGTGGCAGGATACAAAATCAATACACAGAAATTAGTTGCATTTCTATACACTAATAATGTGACTGTAGAAAGAGAATTTAAGGAATCGATCCCATTTACAATTGCACCAAAAACCATAAGATACCAGGAATAAACCTACCAAAGAGATATAAGATTTGTACTCTAAAAACTACAGAACACTTATGAAAGAAATTGAGGAAGACACAAAGTGATGGAAAAATATTCCATGCTCATGGATTGGAAGAATGAACATTGTTAAAATGTCTATCCTGCCCAGAGCAATCTACACATTCAATGCAATCCTTATCAAAATACTATCAACATTTTTCACAGAGCTGTAACAAACAATCCTAAAATTTGTATGGAATCAGAAAAGACCTCAAATAGCCAGGGGAATGTTGAAAAAGAAAACCAAAGCTGGGGGCATCATAATAACTGGCTTCAAGCTATATTACAAAGCTGTGATCATCAAGACAGCATGGTACTGGCACAAAAATAGACACAGATCAATGGAACAGAATAGAGAGCCCAGAAATGTACCTCCAATTCTGTGGTCAACTAATCTTCAACAGAGCAGGAAAGCATATCCAATGGAAAAAAGACAGTCTCTTCAATAAATGGTGCTGGGAAAATTGGACAGCCACATACAGAAGAATGAAACTGCACCATTCTCTTATACCATATACAAAGATAAACTCAAAATGGATGAAAGACCTAAATGTGAGACAGGAATCCATCAAAATCCTGGAGGAAAAAAACAGTCAGCAACTTCTTCGACCTCAGCCACAGCAACTTCTTGCTAGACACATCTCCAAAGGCAAGGGAAAAAAAAGCAAAAATGAACTATTGGGACTTCATCAAGATAAAAAGCTGCACGGCAAAGGAAATAGTCAACAAAACTAAAAGGCAACCTATGGAGTGGGAGAAGATATTTGCAAATGACATACCAGATAAAGGGGTGATATCCAAGATCTATAAAGAACTTATCAAACTCAAGACCCAAAAAACAAATAATCCAGTCAAGAAATAGGGAAAAGACATGAACAGACACTTTTCCAAAGAAGACATACAAATGGCCAATAGACACATGAAGAAATGCTTCACATCACTTGCCATCAGGGAAATACAAATCAAAGCCACAATGAGATACCACCTTAGACCAGTTAGAATGGTTAAACTTAACAAGACAGGGAACAACAAATGTTGGCAAGGATGTAGAGAAAGGGGAACCCTCCTACACGTTGGTGGGAATGCAAGCTAGTACAGTCACTCGGGAAAACGGTATGGAAGTTCCTCAAGAGGTTAAAAATAGAGCTACCCTATGACCCAGCAATTGCACTACTAGGTATTTACCCCAAAGATACAGATGTAGTGAAAAGAAGGGGCTCCTGCACCCCAATGTTCATAATAGTAATGTCCCCAGTAGCCAAACTGTGGAAGGAGCCAAGATGTCTTCAGGGGAAGGGAGGAAAAACTGAATGGAAGAAATCAGAGACTCTTGACTCTGGGAAACAAACTGAGGGTTGCAGAAAGGGAGGTGCGTTGGGGGATAGGGTAATTGGGTGATGGACATTAAGAAGGGCACATGATGTGATAAGCACTGGGTGTTATACACAACTAATGAATCATCAAAAACTAATGATGTACTATGTGTTGGCTAATTGAATTTAAAAAAATTAAAATATTTTTGGCTCAATAACACACCCTAAGATGAAAAGGCAAATAAAAACTTGTAAAAAAGAATACAAAGTAAAGATTTGATATCCTTAAAATGTAAAGACCTCTCGCTAATCAACAATAAGCCAATGACTCTGTAACTGAAAGATAGACAAAAGAACATCACAAAAGAAAAAATAAAAGGCCAACAAAATGGAAAAATATATTCATGTTACTTGAAGTCAAAGAAACAGATTTTCAAGAATTGAGATAATACATTTGCCTATCAAATATAATTGGTTATATTTTCTGGCAATACCCAATTTTGATGAATGCTCAAAGAAAGTTACTGTCTTATTTCTGGGGTATGATCTTTCTGGGGTGTGACTTGGCAATATACATCAAAACTCTTAAAAAAGCACTCTCTTTGAACTTGTAATTATATGTTTAAGAACTTATTTTAAAAATGAAGATGCTCATTAAAGTTCATCATATTACAAACATTTTCAATAACATTAATTATTGGGAAATAAGATGGGATATTATTCTTCTGCAAAATAGTATTAGAAACTTTTTTTAAACATGGATGTATGTTCATGGTATTTTGTTGCAGATGAGAGAGAGAGAGAAAATGTCAGCAGTGGCTTATCTCTTGTTAGTGAATTACAGGTAGTTTTTAGCTTATATTTGTGTTTTTAAAAGATTTTCTAGAGTGAATGTATATATTTCTATCTTTAAACAAATAAACAACACCTTTATTTTACTTGATATATTTTGTTTGATTTTATATAAACATTTTGTATTCCAACCTACTGGAATGCTTGAATATTTTTTAAAGATTTTTATTTATTTATTGAGAGAGAGAGAGCATGAGCACGGAGGAAGGCCAGAGGGGGAGGGAGAAGCAGAGTCCCCGCTGAGCAGGGAGCCCGATGTGGGACTTGATCCCGAGATCCTGAGATCATGACCTGAGCAGAACGCAGATGCTCAACCAACTGAGCCACCCAGGAGCCCCTTGAATTTTTAGGAAATGTGTGATTTAAGAGCACTTTAATGAAAGAAAACAGGTGAAGAGAACTAAACCACCCTAACCTGAGAGACGAAAAGATGTTTTTACTTTTATTTTTACACAATATGTCTTCTGCATTCCTTGTCTAATCTGAAAGATAAGCTCTTGTGAGGTTCTGCAAGAGCCATCTCAGAATTCTTTTCAAGCGCATATCAAGGCTGGTCACTGCCATCTTTGACACTGAAGAAATTGTATAATGAAGGCTCCAATACCGATGAGTTTATGTTAACTCCTGTGGTGCTGAGAAAATTTATTCAACTGGCACCATTATTAAGCCCCCAAACTAAACTTCCTTCTAATACTTGCCTTCTTTCTCTCTGCCAGTTTGTCACTGAATAAAATCATCTAAAATGGAAGGAATGTCCAAAAGTGATCTCATGAACTGGCAAAGAACATGAGTCCTGGGTTTAAATTCTGACTCCCTCCCTTAATGATATGTGTCTTGACTGAGTTACTTTTTGTGCTTTGGTTTTACCAGGGGGGAAAGGGGGATAATCACTATGGCAACTATGAATGTTTTTCAGAGAATTAGGTGAGAGTTCAGAAAGTCTCCTAAAAGTATATATTGAAACAAACAAGCAAACAATTAAACTAACCTTAAACTTCTAGAACGTTTAGGCTAAAAGTAATTCAGTGATATATTTTCAGGTTCTTAGTATTTTACATAAACCATCTCATTCTAGAGTGATTAACCAATTTCCTAAGAAATGGTGCAAATCCCAAAATATTGTTGTGATCAGATTAAATAGATTTCTAACTCCTATTTTCAGGGATTCATTCCATGCTCCACTTTAAGGTATTTTAAATATCAAGTGTTTTCTTCGATGGAGATAGAAACTAACAGCTTATTTTTATTACTTGCTTATCTGAAATGGGAATCATGGAATCTTCTGAAGGTATTGGGATCAGAGCTGAAGACAGACAGATATCTAGGGCCCATGATACTGGAAATATAAAGTCTCTTAACTGACTGAGCCACCCAGGTGCCCAGATAGGGATCAATCTCTTAAGGCTTTTGATACATAAAGACATGAATAAAAGCACAATAGTTCAGAGATGAGATATACAAAAAGTTACTTTAAGACAGATTCTTACCTAATATTATCATTTGTCAGGAATCCCCTTGACAAATGACAAATGAGCCTTCATATCAACAGTTGAAATGATTGGAAGCCATTACTCTGTGAGGCAGCCCATTCTTCTGTTCATCCATTCTTCTTTTTAAAAAATTTAATCACCTTTTCTTTATCCTCATCTGCTTTAAGAAGCTCTGGAAATCACTGTCATAAGTTGATTTTTTTATGTACAAAACTGAGTTGAAGACTATTTTTTCCATTAAGTATGTAGATCATATTAATAAGGAAATGAGATTTTTCTAAGAACTTTTTGGGAATAAAATGGAATATAATTCATTTGATTATGCCTAATGAATCATAGGTATGATGACATCCTTAACATTCTGGAACATGTAAATGAACTCAGAAATAAACAGGCAAGTATAAAATTCTTCGATAGTTCACTTCACTTTACATTTAGCTCAGCTGTTGCCATACACCTCATGACCAGGATTTCTGCTCAGATGTCTCATTTTTGTTGTGCCAGAAATAATAGTATCTTAGGGAAATATTCTTTTCTTATGTCAAAAGGCACCTATAGTGTGCAGTATGTACCAGGGAGTTTTCACAGGTATGTTCATACAAAGATGTGACATGTAAGTGAAATGCATCTAAGTGCCTTCATTTTTCATTTTATAAACGAACCATCTAGCTTTACTAATTTACCTGTTTAGACTTTACTCCTTTTCTTCTCACCCGTTTTAGTTTTACAAATCCTTTTTTGTATTGTTCGTCTTGGTAGCCAGTTAGTAATACTCAAAGGGATCTTTCACAGGACCAGATCTGAACCAGTTTAAAAGCATGATGAAGTGATTTATTTGCTTCGCTTTTCTAAACTTCCAGACAAATGGAGGTTAAAGTTAATTATCTAAAAACTGTGGGCTTCCCCCCCACTCTCTTTTTCCAAATAAAGAAAGCCAACTGTAGGCACAGCTTTTGGGTATTCATAGAAACCTATAAACTTAAAAGTTAGAAATGGAGTGTCTGTACTGGCTCATTCCTCTTAATAAACCACTTTCTAAACATAACTTAGCTAAAGAGTTACCTTACTAATGACTTCTGGACTATACTTCCGGGATTTAAAAATCCTGTTGCTTGCTCTTTATATTTCATTCCTAATCTTCTTTGGTCATTCCCTTCCAGGATTCTGACATTTAACAGAGTGTATGCTCTTTAGAAGAGACTCTACCTAGATGTATTCTAGTTTGGTTTTCCCCTGGATGCTGTATCTCAGATCAACATTCTGCTAACCTGGGGAGAGATTTCCCAGATTATGATGTTCTACATCTTCCTATCCTGACTCTTGTTAGAACTGGCTGAAATCAGTAGCCAAGACTTTTACTGCTTACTGAATGCCGAACTTTTTGGATTAAGTAGGTTCATGTGGCTTGTTCCGGCCAGAGGATATATGCAGAATAACATGTGTTACTTCCAGGACAATGCATAAAAGAGAACGTATGAAACTTCTATGCTTTATATTTCACTTCCATGGCAACCTTTGAGACCATGGATTCCTACGGTGCAGTCTGGATCTCTGAGTGACTGTATGGAGCAGAGCCCTCTACCTCCAAACCACAGATCTGCTCTGAATTTGTTTCAGCAACACACAAACATTTACTATATTAAGCCACTGAGATTATTTCAAGTTTGTTTGGTTACCAAAGCCTACTGTGACCAGTGAAGGATCCTATTTATTACATTCTCTTGAGAATCTTGATTTGATAGAATTAAGATCAAACTAGTCATACTTTGCAGACATCATCAGCCTCCCATACTAGATAGTAAACTCCTCAATGGCAGAGCATTTGTCTTGGTCATCTACCCCCATAGTTTAGCAGAGTTCCTGACACAAAATAATTAAATTTTATGTCAACTATGTTGATCCCTCAGCTCTGATCTTAAACTTTTAGGAAGGTCTTATATTGAATCCTAGTTTCTTTCCTGCATTTACCTACTCCATTTTTCCTTCAGCAATAAAATGCAATGGAAGGGCGCCTGGGTGGCTCAGTTGGTTAAGCGACTGCCTTCGGCTCAGGTCATGATCCTGGAGTCCCGGGATCGAGTCCCACATCGGGCTCCCTGCTCAGCGGGGAGTCTGCTTCTCCCTCTGACCCTCTTCCCTCTCATGCTTTCTATCTCTCATTCTCTCTCTCTCTCAAATAAATAAATAAAATCTTTAAAAAAAAATGCAATGGAAGTTTTATTGTTCCAGTTGAAGGCTCATTATTAGCCTAGGAGGTAGGTGGGGAGAAAGGAGGTCCAGACAGTTTTTTAGAGATTAGGTAGGTTTCCTCATTTTACTGAGAAAAGTTAGTATGTCAAGAAGACATTGGCTTTGGGGGCAAATAACCTTAGCGCAGCCATTTTCTCTGTGTTGACTAAGGGCAAGTTAATAAAGCCCACTAATCCTTAATGGAGAAAAATGGTGAAAAAAATAATTTTCTTGAGGAGCTATTGAAATAATACATGATGTCATATATGTAAATTACCTGAAGCTGTTGACGCTCCTCCCATTCCAGTTCTGTTAGAATGGAAGTAACTAGAAGCACTAGAATGGAAGTAACTTTTTCTTTGAGTCTTAGTTTACTCATCCATAAAATGACAGTGACAGTTCTTATTTCTGAAACTATCAAGCTGAAAGCTTTGTTTCAAAAATTAAAGATGATTTGAATAAAATGATTCTAATACTCATTAGTTTCTATATAAAAATAAGATACTGTCTTTTCAGTTTTCTGAAAATTAAGAATATGTTTCATAAGGCAATGCAAATAGTTTTACGAACAGGGTATTAATAATTAAGAACATGGCCATTATTAAATGCCTTGCCTTGCCAGAATGCAAATAATTTTAGCAAAATGCAAGTGGTCTTTGCACCAAACTTCTCAAAATAAATCACTTCCATTTCATCACCAAATAGAATTGTTTAAAAATGTTTTCAACTTCATTAAACTAGCATTGACTTAGTATTTTCTCATCCTGTACAGCTAAACATAAAAATATCTTGGATTGACAACAAAGCTGGGACCCAATTCAACCCATCCTTCCAATTCCAGACTTTGGTCAGAGGAAATGACATAGTAATGGCTTTCACAAGCAGCTGAGTGCTGTATCTGAGCACATTTCCAACCATAGAATTCAAATTTCCTGCCTTAGGAGGTTTTAGATTCTGATATCCTGTACTGTTTTGACCCTATGGCACTGGCAGTTTTGCCCACAAATATCCATGAATCTTAATATCAAAATTAATTAATATTAATTAAATTAATTAAAATTAATTAATATCAAAAAATTAATATCAAAAGCTCTATGGAGCTTTTCAAAAACATGTGTTTAAGGGACGCCTGGGTGGCACATTCAGTTAAGCATCCCACTCTTGGTTTCAGCTCAGGTCATGATCTCAGGGTCCTGGGATTGAGCCCCATATTGGGCTCCGTGTGCTCAGCTCAGGGTCTGCTTGCGATTTTCTCTCCTCTCCCTCTGCCTCTCCCACTCATGCTCTCTCTCTCTTTAAAAATAAAATAAAATAAAAACCCACATATATTTAAGCTTGACCCATAAAATTTCTATTTAGGAAGTCCAGGGTAGGGACCAGGCATACATATGATAAAAAATACATATATTGGTGATTCTGATGGTTACCCTCAGTTAATAATTATTAACTTAGATCATTATTAAAAAAGATTTTTTTTAAATGTGTGTTTGCTACTATTTAAAAGGAAGCAGCTGAATTTTCTGATCCTCGCTCTTGGCATTCATTCCAAAGTCTTACTTTAAGATTCTGTAAGTGTTTCTAATTGACTCCTCTCAAGCCTTCTCAACATCAGTATAATGCAGTTTTAAAAAGCAGCAACAGAGCGCTGTGAATTGTGTAAGACTGTTGAATCACAGATCTGTACTTCTGAAACAAATAATGCAACATATTTTAAGAAAAAAGAAAAAGAAGAAGATAGCAGGAGAGGAAGAATGAAGGGGAATAAGTCAGAGGGGGAGACAAACCAGGAGAGATGATGGACTCTGAAAAACAAACTGAGGGTTCTAGAGGGGAGGGGCTGGGGGGATGGGTTAGCCTGGTGATGGGTATTGAGGAGGGCACATTCTGCATGGAGCACTGGGTGTTATGAACAAACAATGAATCATGGAACAGTACACCAAAACAAATTATGTAATATATGGTGATTAACATAACAATAAAAATTAAAATAAATAAATATTCAGATAAAAAAATAAAAAGCAGCAACAATATTGCAGAAGCTCACTTCTACAGAATGTTTACTCCTTTGAATTAAAATATAAATTCCATTTATATTGTCGAACTCACAGCTAATTAAACTTGGCTTGATCTTTTCAAGTGGCAATGACTCCAGCCTATGGGAAAATATAATTAGTTTTTATGATTTTGAGTCCTTAAATCCCAAACATTCCAAACTGCCTTGACTAATCCTTCATGAATTCCATCCTGAATCTCATTATATTTGCATCCTGACTTGTAAAACAAGAATAAAATACCTCCAAATTTTGAGGTTATGGTTATATTCCAAGTGGTTTCAGATTTTTTTCCTTTCTATTTGGCCAAAGTGTATTTTGTGAACACTCAAATTTGAGACATGGTGACCAAGGTGTAATTCCATTAGAATGCCATTCTGTCTCATCTGTTTAATTATATATCATGTTTTATTTCATGCTATCCCAAGTAGAGTTCTCCTCCTTGAAAAAAGCAAAACATGCTGATCCATAAGGCAAGTGTTTCAGATAGTTAGCAGTAATTATGTTCTATTTAAATTAATAAATTAGCATTTGTGCTTTCTATACAACCAGTGTCTTTTGGATATGACTAGTTTAATTTCATTCTCCAAATCTGACAAATTTGAATTTCTGGGCCTAGGAAACCAAAAACCAGATGCTGATCCATTGTGACCCAACCAAGTCATGCCTCTGTGAAGCCCTGCCTGTCACTGGAAAATATCTCTATTTTTATTGTTGTTGTTGCTTCTGTCACACAAAAAAATAAATAAATAAAATCTGAATTTCATTATCCACTGTATTTTATAGAACATATTGCTTTCTTCTTTTTTCTTTTTTCATTTTCCTCAAATAACTTTTAAAGCTTCAAGAATGGCTCACCAAGCCTTAAATTTAATTGAAATTTGATTTAATGAAATTAAATGAAAAAGTTCACATTTTTCTTTAAAATTTCTTTCTTGTTTTTACAAACTCTGATGGCAGTTATTTTGTTTCTTTAAGTACCATTCCATTAAAACTCTGATTTTTTAAAAATCATTTATTTCTTAAGAAAAATGGTTTTCGTTTTGTACTCTTGTTAACATCTAAAACACTTTTGGTGGAACTTCACTGCACGTTGTGGGGAAGTATAAAGAATAAACACAACATTCTCACAATATCATAGCCCTATGTAAGGGATAACCATTGCTTGCATTACAATCAAGGGCTTCATCCAGAAATTTTTCTTTGCAGTCTTCTTCTGCACTCCAAAATAAGAAGATCCTAGAAATTTCATAACTAATACTTGTCTTGAAGTGAGTAGCTCTGAATCTCCAAAACTGATTTGATTTTTTAAAATAATTTATGTCAAAAATAAATAAAATAATTTATGCCAAATTTCACAGCAGGCTAGGCACAATTGATCTTAATGGCTACTTTGTCTCACTTGCTGTCCTGATGGTTTGCTTTCTCTTGAGTGTAATTTTTGGAAGACATTTATAGTTTACTGAGAAATCAAGGAAAGGGGAAAGTTGTAAGTGATTTAGAAAGATAGCTCACAATCATTGAAAATAGCAAGACTTATCCACACCAATTGCTTATCCCAATTCCCAATGATAACTTCTGAAAAATATCTTAATTCAGTATTTTAAAATGTTTAAATGGATTACAAGACCAAAAATATAGCAGAAAAAAACAAAAACAAGAAAGAAGTTTTAGATGTGGAAAGACAAAAAAAAAAAAGAAAATACAATGCTTATATATTAGAGGTAGCTATTGGCTTTAACCCAATTTGGTGTTGACCCAAGTAATAGCCATCAAGAGTCCTGGTTTGTCAACCTGAGCTTGGAAATTCTGTAGCACAATGCTTCTCTAAGTGTGGTGGTGCACTGTAAGCATAAAAATCACCAGGAGTGCTTGTTAAAAAAGAAAGAGCATACATTTTGTCTGGACTAAATAGTCAAAATCTCTAAAGTTAAGACCCTAAAAATTGTATTATTGAGAGGCTCACATATGTAAATCTTTTGCATGCTAAAGTTTTGGAAACACAGCTGTATTTTTGTCCGTGTGTTCATTTGTTTATTTGTTTTCTCCAGGGTTTACTAAGTGTTCCCATATCAGATATTCTGGATCAGCTCCAAAATAATGGAGTCCATCAATACTCAGGATGCAGCCTTGCCCTACACATGTCCTCTCTAGCTCATTAGTAAGTATAGGAATGTTGTTGACGACTGAAGCAAAAGGGAATGCTTCCATTTACTTAAATGCTGACTTAGTGATTTTATGTGATAGAGAAAATAAAGCCCCATTCACTACAGACTCAAACATTTCACTAAGCTTAGACTTGCATTACAGTAAAATATGTGTTTGGGGAAATTTGTTCATAGGTAGACCTGAGGCTGAGTTGAGTAGTTGTCTTACAGAAGGAAGTTATTTGCTTGATTATTACAGTGATCTGAGACTCTTGAGGTGCAAGGACCATATAGAGAGCAGAAACACTGACATTAGGAAGATATCATTGGAGATAGAAGAGCTCAAAGCCTACTGAAACTTTGTGTTTTCTATTTTTTAGACATGTGCTTATTATGGTGGCTATCATTTTGTACACAGAAGACAAACTCAACTTAACCTCCACAAAAGAAATAGTAGAGCTTGTCCCTTTTGTTGATTTTCTTCATAAAGAAAATATGAAAAATAGAAGCACTTGCTACATCAAACATAAATTCACTTTCCCCTCGATGTTTCAGGAGACAAGAGATTTAGAAGATAAAATATGAGGCTCTGGGCTAATGGCCCTTTAAAAGACCATGCAGAGCCTCTATTCTGCAGGAGGCCAGGTTTCCTTTCCCCCTACCATTCTCCCCTAGTCCTTATTCTGCAAGAAAAACAGACTGATGGATGAGACTTCCACCAGACACAGATCTGGGGGCAGAAGGAGATTTACTACAAAGCTAATGGAATTTGTGCTTCAGAGAGTTTTACTTGCATATGCTAATTTCAAGGTCATCTGGGTGGGACCTACGAATGCTTTCATGTAGTTATATGTTTTTGCTGTAAAACTTGGAAAAGGAAGATGTTTTAACTGTAATCAGTTTAGACTATTGTCTTTCTGTCCATTATCTCCCTTCCTCCCCTTCGGGATATTATTGGAATGGATACTATGGGGATATAGATGATAAGGAGAATTTGAGTTGGGAATTTAGTTAAGATTTGGTGGTATATATTTTTTCTGGCTTACAGTCATTTCTATGTACCATGAAGTTATGGCAGTCTGTTCCGGTGCACTAGTGGCTTTTAAGAATGTCTTTGCTGTCACTGCATTTATTGGCCTCGTGTTGTGTATGAATGGGCAAGGCCTGTTGTCTGACTATAATTTGAAGGCGTTTATGGCTCTTTGCACTAAAACTCTGTGGATTGTGGAAACAAAACAATGTTTGAAATATATAGAGTTGGATGCCAGGTTGTGGATACTGTTTCTAATCATCAGATTATATGTTCAAATGTGGTTCCCTTTGTTCTCTTCTGTAAGGAAAACACTTACCAGATATCATGTATTCAAGTATAAGTGCAACGTAATTTTTTTGATAGGAATCATGAGAAATAGAATTTATCAAGTTGCCTGTATTTACCAGATTAATATAACAAAAAGCAAGTATATGTATATGTGCAGTCATATGTTTAAGAACTTCAACTATAGGTAATCTAAAACAAATTTTGTTCAACCCCATTAGAAACTAATTATCTTTCTCTTCTCCCTACAAAAAAAAATGGTTTTACAAAGTTTTTGTTATATGAAAAATTAATCAAATATTATAAAACCAAACATGTAGAAAACAAGTATTAAAGGATTGCGTTGTATTGTGACATTTGTGATATTGGTTAGCTTTTAAAATATGTAATTTGCTGTTCTTTTTTCTCTTATTTCAAGTGAATAATTACTTTCCAACCTTCTATCTTTTCTTTAAAATAACCATCACACTTTATAAGCCTCAGGCCCTATAAAGTCTTTTTCTTGTCCTTCTTGGGGGATTTAAATGGAAGATATGAAAAGGTCTAAAATTCAGCTAAAAACTAATGTGGTTCTCAAAAAAAAAATGTCTCTAGAACTGTATAGGGTAGCATGGAACCGTACCAAGTCTCTCTCTTTCAGTCTCTCATTGTCTCATTTTCCATTTCTCTCTCCTCCTACCTCCTAACACACACACACACACACAACACACACACACAGAGGCTGTCTAGATTTTTCATACATCAGAGAACAGAACAGATATTCTCTACATTCAACATTGTAATTTGCATAGATCACTAAGCCTCAGTGAGAGAATTCTACAGTAACTCTGTTTGCCTGTCTCCACAAAAGGCCAAATAATAATTCCCCTCTATTGACCCCAAATGTACTTGGAAAGTTTACCGTCCTCAAACCTCTATGTCTTTAAAGGATGTTTATCTGCCCTGCTAGAACTCATACAGGAATTCAGTAAAGTGGCAGGATATAAAATGAATGCACAGAAATCAGTGGCATTCCTATACACCAACAAGACAGAAAAAAGAGAAATTAAGGAGTCGATCCCATTTACAATTGCACCCACAACCATAAGATACCTAGGAATAAATTTAACCAAAGAGGCAAAGAATCTGTACTCAGAAAACTAGATACTCATGTAAGAAATTGAGGAAGGCACAAAGAAATGGAAAAACGTTCCATGCTTATGGATTGGAAGAACAAATATTGTGAAAATGTCTATGCTACCTAGAAATCTACACATTTAATGCAATCCCTATCAAAATACCATCATCTTTTTTCAAAGAAATGGAACAAATAATCCTAAAATTTGTATGGAACCAGAAAAGACCCTGCATAGCCAGAGGAATGTTGAAAAAAAAAGCAAAGCTTGTGGCCTCACAATTCCTGACTTCAAGCTCTACTACAAAGCTGTAATCATCAAGACAGTATGGTACTGGCACAAAAACAGAAACATAGATCAATGGAACAGAATAGAGAGCCCAGAAATGGACCCTCAACTCTATGGTTAATTAATCTTCGACAAAGCAGGAAAGAATGTCCAATGGAAAAAATTACAGTCTCTTCAACAAATGGTGTTAGGAAAATTAGACAGCCACATGTAGAAGAATGAAACTGGACCGTTTCCTTACACCACCCACAAAAATAGACTCAAAATGGATGAAAGACCTCAATGTGAGACAGAAATCCATCAAAATCCTTGAGGAGAACACAAGCAGCAACCTCTTCGACCTCAGCCGCAGCAACTTCTTCCTAGACACATTGCCCTTTGGCGGGGTGCAAGGGGAGCAAGAGCAAAAATGAACTATTGGGACTTCATCAAGATAAAAAGCTTTTGCACAGCAAAGAAAATAGTCAACAAAACCAAAAGACAACCGACAGAATAGGAGGAGATATTTGCAAATGACATATCAGATAAAGGGCTAGTATCCAAAATCTATAAAGAACTTATCAAACTCCATACCCAAAGAACAAATAATCCAGTCAAGAAATGGGCAGAAGACATGAACAGACATTTCTGTAAAGAAGACATCCAAATGGCCAATAGACACATGAAAAAGTGCTCAACATTGCTTGGCATCAGGGAAATACAAATCAAAACCCCAATGCGATACCACCTCACACCAGTCAGAATGGCTAACATTAACAAGTCAGGAAATGACAGATGTTGGCAAGGATGCAGAGAAAGGGGAACCCTCCTGTTGGTGGGAATGCAAGCTGGTGCAGCCACTCTGGAAAATAGTATGGAGGTTCCTCAAAAAGTTGAAAATAGAGCTACCCTATGACCCAGCAATTGCACTACTGGGTATTTACCCCAAAGATACAAATGTAGTAATCTGAAGGGGTACGTGCACCCCAATGTTTATAGTAGTAATGTCCACAATAGCCAACTATGGAAAGAGCCTAGATGTCCATCAACAGATGAATGGATAAAGAAGAGTGGTGTATACACACACACACACACACACACACACACACACACACACACACACACTGGAATATTATGCAGCCATCAAAAAATGAAATCTTGCCATTTGCAATGATGTGGATGGAACCAGAGGGTATTATGCTAAGCAAAATAAGTCAATCAGAGAAAGACAAGTATATGATCTCACTGATATGAGGAATTTGAGAAACCAGACAGAGGATCATAGTGGAACGGAGGGAAAGGTAAAGCAAGATGAAATCAGAGAGGGAGACAAACCATAAGAGACTCAATCTCAGGAAACAAACTGAGGGTTGCTGGATTGGAGGGGAGTGGGAGGGATGGAGTGGCTGGGTGATGAACATTGGGGAGGGTATGTACTATGGTGAGTGCTGTGAATTGTGTAAGACTGATGAATCACAGACCTGTACCCCTGAAACAAATAATAAATTATATGTTAATTAAAAAAAAGAAGTACAAAAAAAGAAGAAAAAGTATTTAATTAATAATATTTAATTACTTATTGTATTCGTTTGCTTAAGCTGCCACAAATACCACAGACTCAAATAACAGATACTTATTTCTCATAGTTCCCGAGGCTGGAAGTCCAAGATCCAAGTGTTGGTTGATTTGATTCCCAGTGAGGACTCTCTTCCTGGCTTGCAGAGGACCTCCTTCTCATTGTGTCCTCACATGATGGGGCAGAAAGAGTGAGCTCTCTGATGTCTCTTTTTCTAAGGGCACTAATTTCATCATGAGGGCCCAACTTTGTCACCTCATCTAAACCTAATTACCTTCCAAAAGCCCCATCTCCAAACACCATCACATTGGAGTTTAGGGCTTCCACATATGAATTTTGAGGGGACACAATTCAGTCTGTAATACTTAGTTAATTAAAAATATGGAAACATAATTATAAATATTTAACTTTTAAAATGATCACTTATAGTTGTGATGAGAATTATAAGAGAAATGGAAATTATGCAATGGAAATATGCAAATTAACTCAATTCTAGACTTCCAGGGAAGATGGCACAGAAGGAGGATCCTAGGCTCACCTCATCCCCCGGATACACCTAGTTGTCACCCACATCAGTGTAAATAACCCAGAAAATGACCTGAAGAATGACAGGAAAAACTCTCTGCAGGTAAACGTAAAGAAGAGAATAGGAAGGGTAGAAACACAGTTGGGTCAGGAGCTAAATGGACCCTCAGGACTGTCTGCAAGAGGAAAGGACCCTGGCAGAGAAAGGGGAGAGGAACAGACCCCACACCAAGCACCCCAAGCATGAGGAACCCATTATGGGAAGATGAATCTCCATAATATTTGGCTTTGAATACCAGAGGGACCTAACTTTGCAAGTTCTTACAATGAGTGGGGCTTAAAGCCTGAAACTTTAAAAATCAGCAGGCATGGATCTGGGAGAGCTGGAAGGTGAGAAGAAACTGAATCCATGCCCTTAAAGAGATAGCATAACAAACAACCTTGCTGAGTTATAGCATGGAAACAGTAGTTTGAAAAATGCCTGGAGTATACAGGAAGATTTATTTACTAATCTCAGAGTGTGTGCTAGAGGAGCAGGAATCTTTAAGAGACTTCTCCAGGAACAAAGGAGTTGGTAGGCACTATTTCCCTCCCTCACCCCCAGGCTAGATACATGGACACCTGTGGGAACCAGTGCAGCAGAAATCAGTATAGCTCAAACACTCTCCATCTAGCTTGCTAATAGCACCCCTACCCCCATGCTCTTCTTCGGACAAGTCCTCTCCATCCTGGTCTCAGCAGGAGTTTTCCCAGGCAGCTGCAGGTCCCTTCCCACACCCTCCGCAGGAGTCCATCTAAGTGATACCACAAGTGTGGCAGTGTGCAAGTGCCCCCCCATAAGGGTCAGCACCACTCCAAAGTGACTCCTGCCTGGGGAGAGGGGAAAATAACTCCACACACCAGTTCAACTGGGGCCACAGCAGCGGGCTGGGGGGCAGATATCTGGTCTGACTTGCAGAGCCCCCCTATCAAGGAAAGCTTCTCAGGGGACAACACAGGGAAAGCACCCTGCAGTTTGGTGCTACTGCAGCTCTAGCAAATTCCTGGTCTGATTCAACTCAAGCCCAAGGCAGCCACAGACTGGCCCGCTAACAACACAGGGACAAAACCCTGCCCACAACAGGCAAGGAGAGCCATTGTAGATGACTGGCCTAAAGGCAAATGCAGCTCAGTCACAATAAGGTGCACACAACACACATAAGAGACACCTAGGAAATGCCAGGATCTGGTGAACAGGGGACACTGCAATGCAGGACAGTACAGAACCTCCACTTTCTAAGGCCACTACTTTCAAGAGCAGGAGATGTAGCTGACTTTCCCACACATAGAAACAGACACAGAAAGGCAAAGTGAGGAGACAGAGGAATATGTCCCAAGTGAAAGAACAGGACAAATTCAAAGCAAGAGAAAACAATGAAACAGAGATTAGTAATACACTTGATAGAGAATTTAAAGTAATGGTCATAAAGATATTCACTGAACTGGGGAAAAGAATGGAGGACCTCACTGAGACCCTCAACAAAGAGACAGGAAACATAAGAAACAATCAGAGACGAAGAACTCAATAATGAAATTAAAAATAATCTAGAGGGAATAAATAGTAGACTACAGGAAGCAGGAAAACAGATCAGTCATCTGTGAGGATAGAGTAATGGAAAGCAATCAAGCTGAACAAGAGAGAGAAAAAAGAATAATTAAAAAATGAAAATAGACTTAGGGAACTCAGCGACACCATCAAGCATAATAACATTCACGTTATAGGGATCCCAGAAGGAGAAAAGGGAGAAGTGGGGACAGAAAATTTATTTGAAGAAATGACAGCTGAAAACTTCTGTGAAGCTGAGGAAGGAAACAGATATCCGGGATCCAGGAGGCACAGAGAGTCCCCCAACAAAATCAAACTGAGGAGGTCCACGCCAAGACACATGGTAATTAAAATGGTAAAAAGGAATGATAAAGAGAGAATTTTAAACACATCAAGAGAAAAGAAAACAGTGACATACAAGGGAAACCCCATAAGTTTATCATCTGATTTTTCAGCAGAAATTTTGCAGGCCAGAGGGAGTGGAATGATATATTCAAAGGGCTGAAAGAAAAAAAAGCAAAAACAATCTCCCCCTCAAAAAAACCCTACAACCAAGAATACTCTACCCAGCCAGGAGAGATGAAAAGTTTCTCTGACAAACAAAAATTCAAGGAATTTATGATCACTAGACCCAGACCTACAAGAAATATTAAAGGGGACTCTGAATGGAAAGGAAAGACCACAAACAGGAGTAAGAAAAGTGAGAAGCCTACAAGCAATAAAACTTAAGTATATCTATAAAATCCAGTCGAGGGATTCATAAGTTAAAAAGGATGTAAATTATGGTACCGTATATACAGTGGGGAGGAGTACAACATTAATGCTTTCAGAATGGGGTCAAACTTAAGTTATCATCAACTTAATATAGACTGCTAGATGCTTAAGATGCTATACATAAATTTAACAATAACCACAAATCAAAAACTGGTCATAGATACTCAAAAAAATAAGAAAGGAATCCAAGTACATCATCAAAGCCAGCAAACCATAAGAGAAGAGAGCAAGAGAAGAAAGGAACAGAGAAGAACTACAAAAACGATCACAAAACAAGTAACAAAATGGCAATAAGTCCATACCTATCAATAATTACTTTGAATGTTAATGGAAGAAACACACCAATCAAAAGACATAGAGTGATGGAATGAATTAAAAAGCAAGACCCATTTATAAGCTGCCTACAAGAAATTCATTTCAAATGTAAAGACACATGCAGATTGACCAGGATGAGATGGAAAAGCATTTATTATGCAAATAAAAGTGAAAAGAAAGCAATATTTCTATCTAACAAAATAGACTTTAAAACAAAGACAGTAACAAGATACAAAGAAGAATCCTACAGAATAACAAAGGGGACAATCCAACAAGAGTACATAACAATTGTAAATATATAGGTAGCCAACATGGGAGCACCGGAATACAAAAAGCAGCTAATAACAAACATAAAGGAAGTAATTGATAGTAATACAATAATACTAGGGAACTTCAACACCATGTACAATTAGGCCACACAACAGGTCTCAACAAATTCACAAAGACTGAAGTCATACCATACATCTTTTCTAACCACAATGCTATGAAACTAGAAATCAACCACAAGAAAAAATCTGAAAAGAACACAAATACATAGGCACCAAAATGTCTCTGAAAAGTCAAATGAGATGAGAACTGATAAATATTATTTGGGTTTAGGACCATGGAAGTCACTCATGGCTATACTGGGGGCCAGCTGAATATAAAGTTAGGGTTAGGGTTAGTTTGAAAACCACATTTCAGGGTTAACAGGATGTAAAGAAGAGACTCAGTATACAGACAACCATTTCAAGGTTTGTAAAGAGTTGAAGAGGCAGGAATAAATTTGAGAAGCCATAAGGCTGTATCGGCCATAAATACTGTGACTCACGTTCCTTTGTCACTACCTGCCTCTCAGATCCTTGGCCTCAGTGGAGGCTAACCAACTCTGTTTGACCAACACAGGTTCCTCATCTGGGTTCAATCAGTCACTTGTCCTGGGAGCACTCGACTCTTCCTCATGGCTTCTCTATGCAGCCAAGCTGACCAGTTGCACCATTGGATTTTCTGGCTTCTCTTATCACTTCTGAACTTGGATGAATTCTAAACACACTAATAGAGTCCAGTGTGGACTCTGGCATCCAAGAGTACCAGACTGCCAAGACTCAAAAGAACAGAGAAGTTAACCCCTAGAGGGCCACACATTGCCCAGTTGAAAATAAGAGCTAGAAGGGACTTAGGCAAATCGGTTCCCTCGCTTTTCTTTATCCCCTGGACTATTAGGGACACATTTTCTTCTTGTCGCCTGTCCAGAGATAGCGCAAGTGTCAAGTGATCATATCTGCTGAGCAATCTGCTCTATATACACTTTAGAGCTTATAATGAAGGGGTGGCTATTCGCATCTCATTTTATGTTGCTTTATGTATTAACTTGCCTCACTAATTTTTCTTCTCAAATACAGCATCATCAGTACTTGAATTTTTGTATCAGGCTCTCAAGTTTATAATAAACCCGAGCTAATAAAGGTAAAGGGTCCAGGAGAGTTGTTTTTTTTTTGTTTTTGTTTTTTTGGGGTTTTTTTTGCATTGTTTTGTTTTAGATGGGGGAAGACCTGAGCATATTTTATACTGGAGAGAGAAGGATCTTCTCAGGAAGAAAATGTTGAAGATGCAGGAGAAAGGGAAAATCATCACTGGGGTGTAGTTTTCAAGTTAGGAGGCAGAATGGGCTCCATAGGATGGATGGAAGGGGAAACTAAGTTTTGTTGAGCTCTAACTATGTGTCAGGCTCTCTCCTCAATGATGGGATATATTATTATTATTATTATTATTATTATTATTATTATTATTCCTCACAACATCTGCTGAAGTAATTCTTATCATTGTCCTCATAGTTCAGATGAAAAAAACTGAGGCTTACAACTCAGGAATTTTCCCAAGTCATACAGAATTTAAGTGGAGGAGACAGAATTGTATTTCAAGCATCTATTTCCAGAGCCACTATTCTCACTCAGTGTATTTTACTACTTATCTTTCATTGGAAGAGGATCATTTCCCCCATTGTGATTAGAAGAAAGGGAGAGTTTGGCACAGATATGATGCTGTGGTGGAAAGGTGAGGGAGTTCCCGTCAGATTGCTCCAAATTTCCCGGTGGCCTGAGCCACAGTTAAGAGCAAGTGGAAAAAGGTATGTTGGGGATTTGACAAGAGTATGGAGAATTATAAATCATTTCATCTGTAGCCTAGGTAACTGCAATAACCTCCAACTTACTCATACTGCTTCTACACTCATTGTTTCCAGTCTGTTCTCAACACAGCCACAGACTTGTTCTGTTAAACTCAAGTCAGATCATACCACTCTGCTCAAGCCCACCCATGACTTCCCATCTGGCTCAGGGGAAGAGACAATTCTTTTTTTTTTTTTTTAAAGATTTTATTTATTTATTTGAGAGAGAGAGAGTGAGAGAGAGCACGAGAGGGAAGAGGGTCAGCGGGAGAAGCAGACTCCCTGCTGAGCAGGGAGCCCAATGCGGGACTCGATCCCGGGACTCCAGGATCATGACCTGAGCCGAGGCAGTCGCTTAACCAACTGAGCCACCCAGGCGCCCAAGAGACAATTCTTATTAGACATGTAAGGCCCTACACCATTCAATTCTATCTCTACCTGTCTCCTCACTGGGATCTTCCGCTTCTCCCTCCCTTGTTCACTCAGCTCCAGCCTTCCATGAAAACACCAGTCATGATCCCAGTGCAGGACCTTTGCACCTACTGCTTCTTCTACCCAGGATTCTCTTTATTCAGACATCTGCATGGCTAGTATCTTTCAGAATTTGCTCAAAACTTGCCTTTCAGAATCTTTCTTGACTATACTAAGGTCTCAACTCCCTGCTAACAGTTCTTATCCCCAGTCCTTCTTTGCTATTTTCTTCTTAGTACTTATAATTAATATAATTATAATTATATACTTAAAAAATTTTTGTCTTGTTTATTGTATGTTTTTCTCACTAAAATGTACAGGTCCACAAGAGCAGAGCTTTTTACCTGCTTTTTCATTACTGTATCCCTAACAGCTAGCATCGTGCCTGGCTCACAGATGCTTAATAAACATTTGTTGAATGATTGAACTGTTGTAGAGAGTGAGAGAATCAGGCGCTTAGTAAAATGTACTAAGATATCTCTAGGCAATTCGCCTAGGGCACTAGGTGAATTTTAGATAGATTAGAATTAAAGACAAATTTTAGGGGCTTGGTAAAATTCAGACGGGAGTTATTATTAGATATAAGATCATTTTTTTCAATTAAATGTTTAATTAACTTATTTATTTTTTATGTCTACGAGGTGCTGAAGTTCAAACCTTAAGCTGTCCATCTGTTTTTTTCATCTAGGAAAAACTTGTATTTGTTGGTAGGTTTGTGAATTTGCAGCTCAGATGCTCTATCCAGTAAGTGTTTCAATATGAAGGGTCACAGACCAGGCTTGGAGTTCTGGTATGTTAGTTAGCACATTCCCATCTAATTTTCCACTCCCAAGAAATGGAAAAAATTGTGTCATTAAGTGATAAGAACCTTCCTAATGGTGACAAACAAGTCTTCTAGGGCAGTATGCAGAGTTAGATCGAGCCGGAATGGAGAAGACAGGAGATAAGGAGTCATTGTAATGAGAATTAAAAGAAGATACCATGATCTTCATCTGATTAATGGCACTTCCTCACAAACAGCTGGTTTTTCAAATTTGCTGGGCACCAGAAACCAGGAGGTGTTTGCTAAATGCCAACTCCTGAGTCCAACTCAGGATCTAATGGGTAAGCCCCTCTAAGGCTGTGCCCTAGAATCTTAATGTTTAGTGAACACCACAGCTGGTTTTATTGTAAGTTGTCTATAAACCAAACATGAACAAACATTGTTATAGAACATAGCCTATAATGATAATAAAAAAAAATAGCTTCTAAGTTATCAAGTTGGTGAAAGTGAGACACTAAAGCTCCTGCATTTTCCTACAGGAGGAAGTTTATGCTCACATTCAATCTTTTTCCTTTTACTTTAAACAAATGTACAATACCATTGCCTGATTATTCATTTTAAATTTCTATAATTGAATCAAAACAGCAATTAGAAGAAAGATGTCTGCTAGAGCCAGGGAAGCTGAAGTGTGATAAGAAGAACTAACAGAGGAGAGTCTGTCAGGGAATTAGGAAAACAAGAGCTATTTCCAAAAGCACTTAAGAGCGCAGAAAGAATTGCAGCTTAGGACCTCCTTAGGTAGGGGTATGCAGATCTCAGTGGTTCCCGAGTGTATCACTGCATTACAGACTAATAATGTCCCTGAGTTAATAATGAAAGATTCAGTCGTTTTTAGTATTCTCAGTTTAAGACTTCAAGGAGGTGTAATAAGTCTTACAAAAAGTTAAATGCACAAAAACAATATTAAATATAGATTAGAGTAAATCTCATGTATTTGGAAAATTAAAAGAAGCAGAAAAGCTTATTCCCCAGATAAATGAGATAAATATTTTCCATGTGGATCGTGGTGAAATAATGTCTTTAGTTTGGACGTAGGGCTGGCCTGGAAAGGGAAGTGGTCTGATGGGTGGTGTCTTAGTTTGTATTCAAGGTGCCAGAAACTAGGGAAGATGAGTGCCTGAGAGAGCACAGGGCAGTGAGAGTCAGAGAGGAGAGACACGCCAGTGTGCACTAGAGTTTTGTAACTCCAAGGGCCACCCCCCGGACCAGCAGCTGCAACATCACCCGGGAGCGTGTTAGAAGTACAGACTCTCAGATCCCACTCCAGACCTCCTGAGTCAGAACCTGAAGTTTGACAAGATTCCTGGGTACCTTATGCTGGAAAAGTGTTATATTAGTGAAAGCTGGGATTTCAATGTCAAAGGATGTAGTTGATGATGAAAATCTGAGAGTTCAGAGTTCAGTATCACATGGAAACTGGGAAATCAAAAGCAAGTTCAAATTATATAAAAATGCAAAGAATAACTTAGGGGTATCCTTTTGGCTCTTAAAGAGAAGGCATGGGGGATCAAAATCGTAAGTGGGACAGATATCTTGCCCATATTTATGTTAAAAATCTTACAGCTCCCTCTCAAATTTTCTCTAAAGTGTTTTTACTGTAACATAATAGAAATATTTAAAAATGCACACATATTTTAAAATGCACAAAAATTTAAAACTATTTTAATTAGGGAAAATTTATATGCACTAAAATCCATGATAACCTTTGACAAGTGTATAACCCAGGCAATTACCCCTCTTGTCAGGATATACAACACACTCATCACCCCGAAATAATTTTCATCCACATAGGCAACTACTAGTACACACACCCAAACCTTACGTACTTCTTTTTGTGTCTGGATCCTTCCCCTTAGCATAATGTTTGGTTTTTTTTCAAAGTATTTTTTATTATGAAAAATTGTAAACATGAAGAAATATACAGAGAACACCCATGTACCTAACACACTTACATTTTTTTTATTGTTATGTTATGCTAATCACCATACATTACAACATTAGTTTTTGATGTAGTGTTCCATGATTCATTGTTTGCATATAACACTCAGTGCTCCATGCAGAGCGTGCCCTCTTTGAGAGTTAAATGGAGAGCTACTTACATTGTTGCACATATAAGTAGTTTGTTACTTTTTCCTAATAAATAGTATTCCTCATAAGAATATACCACATTTGTTTATCCATTCTCCTATTGATGGATATTTTTTTCTAGTTTTTTGCTATTATGAATAAAGAACCTATAAAAAGTATACAAGGCATTTGTGGGCAATGTTTCATTTCTCTTGAGTAAATAACTTGGTGTGAAGTTGCTGTTAGGTTTCTAAGAAACGGCAAGTTGTACAAAGTGGTTGTACCATATTATGTCCTCACCAGCAATATATGAAAATTCTAATCACTTCACATCCTTGCCAGCATTTAGTGGTGTCATTAGTCTTTTTAATTTTAGCCATGTGAAGTGGCTGTGGCTATGAAACTGTGTCTCACTGGGGTTTTAATGTGCACTTCCCTGTTGATAAATGATGTTGAGCACTTTTTGTGTGTGTCCTTTTTTCTCATGTCTTCTTTTGTGTACGATCTGTTGGGGTCTGTGGCAGATGTTTGTTTTTTCTTCCCCAAATAATAATAACAAAAATAACCACAACAGTATGGGAGCATAACATATGTTTATCATATAATGCCTTCAGGACATTCCTGTCATCAGGTAGTGAGGTGTATGTCACCTCATCTTAGAGATGGGTGAAGCTTAGTGACTGCCTTGGCCTATAGAATATGGTGGAAGTGTCGCTATATGACTTCAGAGGCCGGATTATGAAAGGCTGTATGCTTAAATCTCCAAGGATATTCTCTCTTGAAAGCCAGCCATCATGCAGTTTGAAAACCCAAGTCACTGTGTTGAGAGGTCCATGTGGATGGGTAAACAACACCAACCTGCATCATGAGAGTGCATCATCTTGGAAATGGATCCTTTAGTCCCATTTGAATTCCATTACTAAGCAGAAAAGAGATAAGCTGTCTGCCCTGAGCTTTACCCAGGTTACAGATTCATGAGCAAAATATATGGTTGTTGTACTGAGCCACTTAGCTGTGGGATGGTTTGTTAGGCAGAATTAAAACAAATTTTAGTTGCTACACAGTATGAATTAAAACATTTGACATAGGCTTGGGATTGAATGGTGAAAGAAAAGCAAAGGATATTAGTAAAATCCCAAGGACCTCAAGCAGAAGCTTAAGAGAATCTAGCAGCCTGTCAGTGATGGTTTAAAGTAATGTGCAGAAAACATTATTGGAACCTAAAGAAAAGGGAATCTTTGTAATGTACTGGTGAGATGTGTGGCAATACTAGCCTCTAAAGTAACATGGGAAATAGGAAATTTGCCAAATTTACCAAATGAACTCCGTGATCAGTTTATCAGGGGTCAACAAACTTTTTCTTAGAGGGTCAGATAGTAAATATTTTAGGCTTTCAGGATACATGGTCTCTGTCACAACTACTGAACTATGCCATTGTTGTGTGAAAACAGCCATAGAAAATATACAAATAAATGTGCATGACTGTGTTACAATAAAACTTTATTTACAAGAATAGATGCCATTTCATCAGGCACAGTCTGCTGATCCCTCCTCATACAGCTCAAGAGATGACCAGGTAGAATATTGAAAGATTCATCTTATGTATTCTTGTTGTCTATGATAAAATATGAGAGGAGAGAAATGAGTTAAAGAATGAACGGCTACACATAAAGGAGCCAGAACTTCTGGATTTCAAAATAAAACTGTTGCTCACTCTCAGCCTCTCCAATGACAAAAGATTCTCATAGTAAGAAAAAAATTTCAGAGCAGAGATCAAATCCCAGGCAGTACTTTAAGATCCATTGCTAAGATCTCAGGAAGATTTAAAGAGATGCTTCACAGAATCTTTTAAATAGGGGGAAACAACAACAAAAACATATGAAGCCATGAGCTCTGGAGAACCATTTTCAGGGAGCAGTTACTTGGCCCTGATCGAGAAAGTGGCAACACAGATCTGGCTAGATTTCCAAACGGCTGTTGACCAGCCATTGCCGTGCATCTCACATCTTTCTTCCCTTTGAATGTCTTAGCACTGATTCCATTATTCTTTGCCTCTTCCACCAATATATGTGGGATATGTGGGAGGCATATAATTTGTGTCTTTTGTTCACAGATCTTTGTATTGAAAGAAATCATATGTAAGAAGTTAAAACAAATTTGCTTTATCTTCACCAGTATCTCATTTAGATGGCAAGATCTTGGACTTGCAATTGAGCTCAACGACGCAATGCATGAGATATTTGAAGGTTTTTTTGAAGATGGTGAGTTATTTTAGTAGTGAAAGGGATATAAGTAATTTGTGGATAGAGTGTGGGCCATGGTAGTTTTAAAAGGTAGTCCCCAAATTCTTTGACACTTCTTTCATTAAGTGACAGTTTCTATAGCCCCTTCCATTGAATCTAGGCTCTGTGACTGTTAGACCAATCTGCTATGGCAGCCTCATAAGAAGGGGCCTTACCAAGAGATGAAGAGTTCTCACAGCTTGTGCAGAACTTCTCACCTTGTGTGGGAAGGTCTTTCCCTGTTTCAGACTCAACGTGTACAACTTTGTTCTGCTTAATTGTGTCATACAGCACCTGGCTAATCCCACTGCTGTATCTGTCCACTATGGGGAGGAGATAGGGCCCTTCTGATGCAACACATAAAGGGTGTGGGCAGGCTAATCACCCTACATTGGCTGTAGGGGGGACCCACTAGCAATGGGTTATAGATAACCATTACTGAATCAAGCTCTGTCTCTTCTCTCTTTGAGTGCTTGATTGTGTTGTGTTTTTCTTGGCAACTCTGATACCAAGATGCAGTGGGCAGAAGTGTTCAGACTTCCACTCCTGACAATAGACAACAGATGCCATTTGCTCCACAGTGCCAACTTTTGAGCCTAGACCTTAATAACCTACAGCTTCCACTTTCTCTTGGGATGTGTATTCTTGGAACCCAACCACTCTGCTATGAGGAAGCCAAGCAGACACATGGACAGGACATGTGCAATGTGTTATGGACAATAGCCCCTGATTAGGTACCTAATCTCCACCTAGGCACAATTCCATACATTTAAATGAACAATGCTTTAGATGATTCCAACCTCCAGGCAAGGAGTTACCGTCCGTCTTCATGACATCTGAGCTATTGCTGTGTAAAGCAGATATATGCTATCCCCTCTGAGCCTTGCTCAAATTGAAGATTTGTGAGCCAATAAATTATAGTCTTCGTTTTAAATCATTAAGTTTGGTATGGCTCATTGTTCAGTGATAGACAACTGGAATAGTTCTTTGCTCATTTTTAATTGGATTGCTTTTTTTTTTTAACAAATCAGTTTGTAAGCAACCTTCATAGTCAGGATATAAGGCTTTGTCAGCTATATGTATTGAAAATATTTTTTTCTCAGCCTGTGACTTCCCTTTTCCTTTTTAAAATGATTAGTCTGGTCAGCAGATACTTTTAATTTTGATGTGGTACAATTTATTATTTCTTTCTTTTATGGTTAATGCTTTCTTTGTCATCTTGAATAAAGTAGTAGCTACTCTGAGTTTATGAAGTGTTTTTTTTCCCCCCAGGAAGCTTAATGATTTTAGCTTTTACATTTGAGGTCTAAGATCCATCTGAATTACGTGTATGGAGGCAGGAGGATGAGGAAAATGTTTAAATTTTCTATATGTTAGCCAGTTGTTCCACCATAATTCACTAAAAGAAATTTTCCTTCTGCAATTGAATTACCTTGGCACTTTTGTTAAAAATCAATTAACTCTTCTGTTCCACTGATCACTTTGCTTTTATGCTAGCATGACTAATGTGGCCTCATAGAAAGTCTTGAAATCAGATAGTAAAGTTCTTCCAATTTGTTTTTATTTATTTATTTATTTATTTATTTATTTATTTATTTATTTATTTGACAGAGAGAGAGAGAGAGAGAGCACAAGCAGAGGGAGGAGAAGCAGGTTCTCCGCTGAGCAGGGAGCTCAACGTGGGGGCCCAATCCCAAGACCCTGAAATCATGACCTGAGCCAAAGGCAGATGCTTGACAGACTGAGCCACCCAGGTGTCCCCCAACTTGGTTCTTATTAAAAATTATTTTGTCCATCCAAGATCATTTGTATTTTAACCTCTTTATATTAGAATTTGTAACTAGACTGATGTATTTAACTTTGTGAAAAAATTATTCAGTGTTTTGGTTATGTGATAAAAATATTTAGATAAAACAAATTCATTCTATTGGAATTTGAAATTGATAAAAAAAATCTTGGAATTCTTAAAAAATAATAAAATAAAATAAAATAAAATCAGTTGTTGAATTTCTAAAAAAGAGCCTATTGGAACGTTGGTTGACATTGAGTTGCATCTTAAAATCGATGGAGAGAATTATTATCTTAATAGTAGCTTTCTATTCCATGACCATGGTTTATTGCTCCATTTTTTCAGATTTTTATTCTCATGAATGTTTTATAGTTTTCAATGTACAGTGGTTTAACATCTTTTGTTAAATGTAATCCAGAGTATTTTATATTTTTTATGTTACTTTAAATGGATTTTTAAATTTTCCTTTCCAATTTATTGCCTCCAGCACAAAAAATAGCTGATTTTTCTATATTGACTTTGTATCCTATGACCTTAATAAAATTATTTCTGAGTTCTATGAGCCTGTTTTTTAGATTTCTTAAGATTTTCTATGTGAATAATTATGGCATCTGATGATAGAGTTTCAATTCTTCCTTCTTAAGTTTATGGGTATTATTCTTTATCTTACCTTATTATGTTGGTTGGAACCGCCAAGACAGTATTGAAAGGATATGGCAAAAGGAGGTCTCACTTCTCTTTTTCTAGACCTTAGAGGGGAAACATTCATTATTTTACTACTAAATATGATGGGCTGAGGTATTTTTGTAGGTGCTCTGTATTAGATTGAGGAAATTCCCTTTGATTCCAGGTTTGATAAATATGTTTTAAATTTCATCCAATGTTTTCACTGCATTTATCGAGATATATTTTTCTTCTTTATTCTCTTAATATGGTGAATTACATTGGCTGAATTTTTACTTTTAAATCAAGCTTGCATTCCTGGAAGAAGTCCTACTAACTCATAATTAATTATTCCTTTTGTATATTACTGAATTATTTTTGCTACTATTAAAATTTTTGGTCACTATGTTCAGGAGGGATAAGGGATTCTAGATTTTCTAGTGTCTGTCACGTTTTGGTAACAGAGCTAAGCATGCTTCATAAAACAAGTTTGGATATGTTCCTTCCTCCTGTATGTTTTTAAAGAGTTTGTAGAAGATTGACATTATTTCTTCATTAAATATTTGGTAGGAAACATCAGTGAAACCATCTGGATCTGAAATTTTATTTATGAGAAGATTCTTGAAAATAAGCTTAATCTCTTTAATAGATACATAAAGCTATTTACCTTTTCTATTTTTTAAAATCTGTCTTGAAGACTTGTGTCTTTTGAAAAATTGTTCATTTTTCTAGGTTGTCAAATTTATTGACCTAAGTTGTTCGTAATATTCCTTTATTATCTGTTTACTGTCTGAAGGACTTATAGAGAATACCTTTCTTTCATTATTGCTATTAGTAATTTGTGTTTTCTTCCCCCTCCCCGCCACCCCGTCTCAACCAATCCTGCTAGTGTTTTTTCAATTCTATCGATCTTCTCAAAGAGCCAATTATCATCTTTGTTAATCTTCTCTACTGTTTGTCTATTTTACATTTCATTTTTTTTCTGTTTTCTTTTTTGTCCTTTATTTTGGCTTGATTTCCTCTTCATTTTGTCACTTCTTAAGATGGACACTTATAATACTGATTTTAAGCTTTTCTCATTTTCTAAAGATATACCCTAGATATATTGATGTAGTGTATTTTATCATCTGATTAACAATATTTTCAGAACCTTTTGTGATTCTTCTTTGATCCCTGGGTTATTTAAAAGTATGTTGTTTAAATTCAAAATACTTGGGGTGAGGTTAGATATCTTATATTACTGAATTTTAGTAACATTGTTACCAATTTTTAGTTTAATTTTGCTCTGTTCAGAGAATATTCTGAATGATTTCATTATTTTGAAATGTATTGACATTTGTTTTATGGCCCAGCATATGATTTAATTTAGTGAACATTCTATGTCCATGCAAAAATAATGTGTGTTCTGCAGTTTTTGGGTGAAGTGTTCTATAAATGTTAGTAAGTTCAAAGTAGTTGATAATGTTATAAAAATCTTTTGTATCATTTTAGATATTTTTTTCTTGTCTATCAACTGATAAGAGTTGAATACTAAAATCTCTATGATTGTGGGTTAATCTATATTTTTCTCTTAAGTCAGCTTTTCATTCTATCATTATGCAATACCTTTATTTATGATGCTTTTTCTCTTGAAATGATTTTATCCAGTATTAATATAGCCATGTCAGCTTTTGTATACTTACTGTTTGCACAATATATCTTTTTTTACCTTTTTATTTTCAATATCTGTAGATTTTAAATTTAAAATGAACCTCTTGCAAACATATTTTAGTTAGGTTCCCCTCCCTTTTTATATTTTCTTGAAAATTTCAATAATCCAGAAAACAAATACTTTCATAAATACTTTATCAACGGGGAAACTGAGATGGAGAAAATTTAGAAGTTTGACTAACTCAAACAATAGTACTCTAGCTTCTAATACAGTGCTATTTGAATGAGATAACTAAAACAATTTGATTTATCAAAAGTGATAAAAGTGTCCTAAAACAGTAAACATAGCAGAGGTTAATGAAAAATGCTTTATGACTTATTATCAGCCTTCTCTATTTGGCTTCAACTATAATCCTATCCTATCACAGCAAGGTAACAATTACACCTAACCTCAACCTCTCTTTTGATCTCCAATTTATATTTATAATATCTTTTTGGATATTCCTATTTAGATGTGTCATAGGCATCACAAGTAAATAATTCTATTTTTTTATCTCATTTTGTCCATAAAATCTATGAGGTTTTTTTCCTTATTCTGAATAAATAAATCAACAACCTCCATCTACCAAAGTCTTCTTTGTTTCTTATTTAGTCCTTCTTTCTAATTAGTCACCAATGTTTTTTCCTTCTACTTAAGATAGTTCTTGCACCAATTTCTGCTTTTTCAAAGCATTAGATCTTATCTTCTTGGTGGTAAAGTATTTTGCAAGGGTGTTGTAATTGGTCTCCTACTTCAGGCACATTCTCCTTCAAAAATCAGAGTGATAACCAGTTTAACTAAATCTATAAATCTTTTTGCAGCTCTGACTAAAAAAAAAAAAAAAGTTCACACTCTCAACCCTCCCTTGTTTGCATGATAATGACTCTTTATGTTTGGCAAAATCAGTTATTTTCACCATTCTCCAAACTTGCCATGGCATCTATCACACATGGCATTTTCACGCATTTACTCTCACTGACTAGGATATTCTCTCTGATTTCTTCCTGGCCATGAACTCCTATATCTATCTATCTATCGATCGATCGATCGATCTAGTCTATTTATCCATCTGTCATCTATCCATCTAATCATCTATCTAATTACCTAGCTAGCTAACCAGCCACATATCTATCTAAATGTCTATTCTTTGAATCTAAATACAAATGTGACTCCCTTGTCAAGCCTGGCCTAACCGGTTCCTCAGCCCCATGCAGTTAGTTTCTTCCTCCTCACTATTCTCTGTTCTCCGTTTTTACATCATAGATGTTTTAATTTCTTCTTCCATCATTATTTTACCTTATTTTAATATAACAATCTTTGGCATATGCTTGAAATATTGCATATCAGATGTGTTAATAACTATTACCATAATTATAATATAAGACAAAGGTTACTTTTATATATATATATATTCATATGATATCCTGTGTATTTATTCATCAATAAGAGGGTCAAAAGGGTTAGACCATGCAGTGATTAATTTTATTGTTTGCACTGACTTGTAAATCTAGAATACTTTTTTTTTTTTGAGTGAATTTATATCCACACCATGCCGAAAAAAATCATGTGCCAGAAAGAAGTAATCTACTAGGTATTTCATAGTAATTTGTATTCATTTCATCTTTATATTGTAAATACCTTTTTTGAAGTTTCCAAATACACTGTGGATTATTTGACAGAAGAAATCACCAGTTTTGTTCATCTTTGTCTTATTTATCCTTCAGCACATTGACTAGCACATAGTAGGCTTTCAACAATAGATAGATACAGATTTTTTAAAAGCTTGTGATTATGGAAACTGACTGAAAAGACTGTATGATGTAAAACTATAAAAGGATAATGAGTTTCTTTTAATAGTTTATTTTAGAGATGGGCCACTGAGTTGAATAAACATGGTAGAATAAAGGAGCTTGGGAAATAAGACAGATCTATGCAAAGAATCTCATTAAATGTTTAATCAAAATTTCATGATCTGTGTAGGGAATTGAACAGACTCCCTGAGAAGTCATAAAATTAATTTGAAAGGGAATTAAAAATGGAGACTCGTAGTGCTGTGTAAGTGATTTTGTGTCTTATAAAGCTCCCTAAATGTGTTTATGAGCTGAGCATCCTGTCCCAAGCTCATGAAATAGGAAACAATGCATCAGTCTTGGCATCTCTTGGTATTTGAGATGCTTGGAATTATTATCTCATACTATTGGCTGTCTCAAAGGAAACAACACAGAAGTGTATGTTTGGGTCACACTTCACTTTTCCAGGAGACTGAAAATTTCAATCACTATCTACCCAGATGCAAATTTCGTGTTCTTTTTCTTTGATCGCAAAGAGTTCCTTCTTCTTATCCTGGGTCCACTGTAATGAGCAGTGTGGGAAGGTGTGATCCCAAGAGTATTTCAGCCTTTGCTCCACATTTATTCTCTCTTCTGACTCTCAATTTTAATTCCTGGTAGAGATCATTGTGTAAATTTCACTAGTTTGTTTTCTTTCTTTATTAATAGTGAGTAGAAATAATAAAATGCTAAGTAAGATTATAAAAATATAGTGCCTGTATCTCCATGTGTAAATTCTTTAAATTCTACCATTCTGGACTACAGAAAGTATACTATGGAAAAATCTAATGAGTATACACAGAAGACTTACTCCAGAAAATTGGACAAATGACTGTCAATATAAAATAAATAGTTACTATATGTTAAAGTAATAGTGTTTAAATGTTAAAAAGTTGTCATGTTTAAAATTAGTATTCACATAACTAAAACGATTTTTTGCACACATATTTGATAATATAACCAAGATTTCAAAAATTCACATGTGATATAAATGCTAAAGAATAGTTAACTAGCAACAAAATCAGGCCTTTTAAAAATACTTTAAAATTTGACTATGAGATGATGACCGCAGGTTTTCAGGCTTTTTTTCTCTTTAGATGTAAGAGTGTAGTTGAAAACAAAATATGTGTTAATGTTTCAATTAGAATTATATTTAAAGAAGTGCACATTATAAATTGGAATTTACATCCGATGCATATTTCTTAATAAAGAGACAGATATTTCCACGGACGAATCATTGTGTACTATAGCTTTCTTAGTAGCAAGAAAAAGATGATCACGTTCATGATTACTAATGTACCTTTGGCATTAGACCCTGGGGATTTAAATTAAAGTAATTGATAATAGTTGAGGCTAGCCAAAGTTACATGTAAGGAAAAATGAAGAAGTCAGGTATGAGCAAAACCCTCAAAACCCACTAAATGTCCAGAAAAGGAATAGATAGTTTATTATGTTAATGTATAACAGAGCTGCAAAGAACTGCAGGGAACCTGAGACCAAAGGTAGCTGGGAGTCATCAGAATTCTTCAGCAATTTCCAAGAAGCGTGTTCTAGAAAAAAATTTTTTTTTTGATTGAAGACCACTAATATAAACAATTAGTCTAGCTGGTGTTCCTGTAGAAGGCGAAGGGGAAAGATTTGATCCAAACTTTTCAATGCCCTGGCTCTAGGAAATAATTAAGAAGGAGCATAAAGCATGCAAAAATAAAGTAAAAAATTATTCAAAAGAAAAATGTAATTCAAAAGAGAAATAGAAAAATAAACCCCATTCCTCAGATGAATATCAGGTGTTCACACACATGCTCTCAGATCCTTCCAAACCAACCCAGAATAACTGACTTTTTCTCTTTTTTACTGATGAAGATATTGAAGTTCAGAGAGTTTAAGTAACTTGGCCAATATCATGTGACTAATAAGTGTCAGAGTTTGAATTCAAGCCTAGATATGTCTGATTCAAAAGCACATTCCATTATAGGTATAAAATGATGTCTTTGGAGGATGAAAGAAATCTTGTGAGGAAGAACCAGTACTCTAAAGAATAATCAGGAAAAATATCTGTTTTAATCTTGATATTGAAAAGATTTATAGTGGTGGGTAGTGATTCCTTTACTCAAACAAACATTTAGAGGCAGCCACCTAATACGTTTTTTTATAACCACCTAATATGGCTTTTTTGTTTTACTATCTGAAAGAGATGATGAAGAGAAACATTAAACAACTCAAACTTATTGATGATACCTTGCTTTACCTGATGCACAAAGTTGCATATAAATGAAGGCTTTCAAGAAAGCAGGGCTATATTTAATATTCAAAGTTTGGAGTAGGGAAATAAAATATATCTGAACAAAAACTTTATTTCAATGCCTTCTTTTTGAAAGAGAAAGGAAGAAAAACAAATAATAAATTATGTGGATGGTAGCAAAAAAAAATAGAAGGGAAAGAACTATTTGACCCACTAAATAATACTTTATGGTAATAAAAAGATGGAATTATTCTGTGGGAGATACAGCCTAGTATTTTCATTAATAGCCAAGTTTTCATTTTTCTTGACACACCACTATATTACATTCTAAATTCCTTTCATTGGGGATCGTGGGATGAATTCTCTCCGATGGAATATGAATAAAGTAATACATGTCTAGGTTAATTTGATTAAAAGTGGAACACTCTTTCTATTCACTCATCTATCAACCTGACCCTGAAGATCCAGTTGAGGACTCCAAGGCCCTAAGGAATGGTAAGACCCCTTAATCCATGTATACTGGGTCCCTAAATGATTGTGGGGAACAGAGTGTCTATTGACATTAAGTTACAAAAAAGAAAACAAACCTTTATTGTACTTAGTCACTGAGATTTTTGAGATTATCATTCCAGTTAGTCTGCTCTGCATGCCATCAAATAGGTGGTGTGTACCTTATTTCTAACAACTAGCTATGTTGATTACTGATACCAGTAGTAAACAACTAGCTAAGCTGATTATTGTTTTAAGCTGAATTTGAGTTAGAGAAAGATAATACACTAGTAAAACAATCCAATGAAAACATATGGAAGAACAATCTTGAAAAGAATGTCCACTAATTCTCAGGATAAAATAACAGAGAGAAGACCCATGAGGAGCATTTGTTTCTTGAGATGACTGTGCATCAGGATATGGGTATTCAACAAGGTAAACTTGAAATTATAGAAGGAGGTATATATATTGTCTCACAAGTATCAATAGGACACGGTGGATGGAGCACTTGGCTACACTATGAAAATAGAAAAGAAATCTTTATTTATGGACTAAAATGGTTAGAATGGGTGGCCCCCTTGGGAGGGTAAGAAGATATACCTGCTCCTTCTTCTCCCATCTTTGCTTAGACTTGAAGGTTCTGTCTGTACATCTGACTTCCAGTTCCATCCTACAGTCTGAACTAATGCTGCCAAATTTTTCCCCACCAGATGCTTGGTTTACTACAAAGAAAATTATATAATGAACTTCTGTTCATCTCATCCCCACCCCAGGGTCAGCCCTAAAATTTGGATTGATCACACTATGTCATGCTAGGTCACTTCAGCCTGACCCAGTATCTTCCTGCTTACATTTTTTTGGGTAAGAATCTCACTGAGCACATAACTAAGTCTCCTCCAAGTTATCATAGCATTCAGCTGTAGGCGGAATCATGAGGTTATTGTGGTAGTATGCATTTGGAGGTTACTTGAGTGAAAACAAAGGCCAGAAGACAAAAACACTAGCAACTGCTCTTGCAGGAGTTAACATATTTGACTAATAGAGGCATGTAGTTAATATACAAAAGATACAGGGAAGTGTATTGAAGCCCTTATACAGAAAGATGTCTTTTGGAAGCCTCATTTCATTTAAAGAAAAAACCCTGTACCTTATTGACTTTTCTCACTAATAGATGCATTTTCTAGAAGGTGATGGAAGCAACTATAGAGATTGCTACTTTGAAAATCATTGCAAGAAAAAATGAAGAGGTGATTTTTGGTGTTTAAACATTGGCCAAAAAAATCACAGGAACATTATATACAAGCTATAGTCTGATGTGTGCACTGGCCTTTAGGAAAGCAGCTTCAAAATATTCATAAAAAACCCATAAGTCTCTGTTCAGCAGCTTAAAAGAAGAGGGTAATTCAAAAAGGACAGGAATCTCTAAGAAAATAAATTCTGATAATTCAATCATAAATAATCCCCTCAAAAAGAAAAAAAAAAAAGGTGACTTCTAAAGAAATCAGTGTAGCTCTACAGGGAGTTATCCATGCACAAATGATGGAAGAAGAGGCACATTTCAAAGGAAGAATATAAAGAGGTATTCTAACCAGAAAATTCATTACAAAAATATTAAAACTCAGAAAAAGCTAGGGTTTGTGAAATATACTGAGGACAACAAAAAAATGTCTATTTTTCCGCTTTGAATGAAAAAAGACCATAAGGAAGGATTAATTTTGGCTCTGATGTGATGTTAAAAGGGAGAAAGGAGAACAAGCCAATGTTTATTTTACTTCTACTTTCCATATGAAAGACAATGATCTTCAAAGTGTCCAGGGTAAAACTTTGCCAAGAAGAAATTAGGCTCAAGGTAGGTAAGGGAAGGAGAAGTTAAACCTCCATTTGTTGATATCTACTGTATGCCATGTATTTATTCAGCAATTACTTTTTTGTAAATTTACTGCACATATTCATATGAGTTCTGGGTATATAGCAATGGATATATTAAATAAGTGCCTGAGATCAAGAAGCTTTGAACACCAGTGAAATTTTATACGCACATAGGAATTCAAATTTTATACACATATAGGGATTTAAAAGGTATCATTACTTTTACAAAAAAAGCAAATCAAGGCTACAAGATCATTAAATTGCCCAAGGTCATAAAGCGTACTTAGTATAGACACTAGAATGGGAATCTAATACAAACAGGTATTTTCTACTTTCCATCATGTGACTCTTTTTTTTTTGGTAGAGAGTCAAAGTTCATATGAGTTACAACCTAGGGTGCAAAACTAACTGTGGGTTATAGTCCTAGAATATCCACTGGCATCCTACAAAATCTACACCATAAATGAAGACCGAGGTATATTTAGAAAAACTTTAGATGCAGACAATTATAAAGAATAGCTAATACACTGTATTTCTGAATAAAAGTGCAACTTAATTTTGATAAACAACAAAGTTTAACAGAGAAAATATAAAGTTTTAGACTTGAAAAAATTAAATATTAACAAAGAAGGGAGATATGTGGCTTAACATTTCTTCATATTAAAAAAGTTCCAGAAGATTTTAATTATTATACATCCAAGTATACACAAAGGTACAAAATGGCTATTTATGAAGTTAACATCTCAGCATCGTTTCTATTCAGCGGTATGACCACACAAAGTATATTTTAAGTAAGACATTGCCATATTCAAGTCCACCCAAAAGAGATCCATACAAAGATTGGAAAGATCAATGCATATTTGAACCCCTTCTGTATCTCCAGTGCCTAGCTGTGGGTCTAGTGTGAAATTGGTGCTCAGTAAGTATGTGTCGAATAAACAAATCGTGGCACCAAGTAACAAGAGGCATAGTTAAAGGAACTGGAATGTTTCATCTAAAGGAAAGAAGGTTTTACAGGGCAATAACAGCTGTCTTTAAGTAAGGGAGGGTTTATCATGTAAAAGATAAATGAGATATTTTCTAGTAGGTTCAGAGGAAGTTAAACATGTTCCCTCTCTTCCCGGGGCTGTGGTAAAATGAAACCTTTGAAATGATTAAGGGTATCCAAAAATGGAAGATAGCTTTTCCGAGGGGGAGCTCCCTGTTGCTGCACGTGTTAAGGAAAGATCATCAAATTTAAGAGAGATGGTGGCCAGGTGTCCACTGCAAACCGTTCTAATGGAAAATCTCTCTGACTTTATGTATGAGTGCTGTTGGACTTTGTTTCTTTATTGTTGCATAAAGTTTGTTATTTTCTTAGTTCACAAGTCCTCAAAGTGTTTCAGGGTTAGCTTTGAAATGCTTCCTCTAAAGAACTTTAGATGTAGTGTTTAAACCCTCTAACGTTCAAAATGGGTTACTGTTTTAGCTGATAAGTAAAATTGAAAGAAAATTAAAGGGACAAAAAATGTTTCAGAAAAGCATTTAGAGCTAAAAGGGATAACTTTGAATGGAAGTGGAAATTTTAAGCAATGAGATTGCACTTTGAGAGGCGTGAAATGTCACAGTGAACTGCGGTGACTGCTAGAGCTTCCAGAAGGCAGGGTGTGGCCTTCCTATGTTGCCCCTGCTCCCTCTGCTTCCATCATAGCCCTCATGGCACCTTGTAATCACCAGTAACTCTTCCATATGCTTCTCTTCCCCAGGAGGCTGTGAGCAACGTGGGGCAGACATGTTCTGCATCTAACCCATCATAACATCCCGAGCAGCTAACAAAGTGGTAACGTATTAAATTCAATAAGTATTTGTTGAGTAAAGTGTATGGATAGATTGTGGAATCCTTACTGTTTTAAAATCCAATATCATATTTTATATGGAGAATTTTTATTTTCGGAATAGAGTAGTGAGCCGTTTACTGGAAAGATGCTGAAACACATATACCTTCAATGGTAGTGAGGCCCATTTAAAGATCTGATCTTTTGATTTTAAAACATATTTATTTACTGATAATTAGATTGTTCTCTATTACTATATTATTAAATAGCTAACTTTTAAACTCATTATTTTTAACTTTCATTTCATTACTGTCATCAAAAGAAGCGTCTGAATGCCTCTTAGCACACAGCAGTGATCACTATATGAAGCAAAAGAAACCCTCATTCACCCATTCACCAAACATTTGCTAAGATGCTGTGCTAAGATGATGAGGGTAGAAAAATGAATGGGGCACAGCACCTACTTTTTGGAAGCTCTTGTACATGGGAGGAACAAAGGTGTAAGTAGACAATTACACCACGATAACAGCGTATGAACCAAAGTTGGTGCACTTGCGGTGCATATCGAAAATAGATAAGGCAGACATATCGGGGCACATATGAAATAAGTAAAGACATACATTTATAAAAAAAAATGCATCATTGCTTAAAGAGAAGAAGAGCATAGGAAATTTTCATCGTGTATCTCCAGACCATGGATGTTGACTATCCATTGCTGGGTTTGCTGAGAGTAGGGCAAGTAGAGAGTAACATGTAATGAAATGATGAATAAGAGCTATAGTTATTACTGGCTTTTGCATAGTGCCTTTCTGACCACTAAGCTCACAACACTCTGTATTGTCACGATTTTACAGATGAAAATCTGAGGTTAAGAGAAGTGAAGGGATTAGCCCAGATTTCCTGGCCAGTAAATGCTACAACTAGAATGACAGCCCAGCCTTTAATACTCAGTATTTTTCACTCTTGCCTGAAGAAAGGGTCTTCAGAAGTGCTGAACTCATTGAAATGAATATTCCATGCACATATCTCTTTTCTGTAAAATTACTTTGAGTTCAAGGATGTTATGCATAAAAAACACTACCTAAATGTGACACATAGATTTTACATGCCACATTAATTCAACACAGAAGCACCGTCTTCTGCCTTCCACATCCTTCTCCTTATTTACCTGCAAAATAACTCAGGAACACTATTCAAGTTGGAAGCACACAGCCTCCGCTAGCTTTAACGAGAAAACCTATCTTCAATGTCTTTTTCTTTCTTTTAAAAAAGAAATGGACCGAGTAGATGAATAGTTTCTTTTTATCATAGTGATGGTATTCTGGATTGATGACCATGACAGATCTGTTCTTTATCCTAAAAAATAGTGACACTTTTCAAGGTAAGTTGCTGTCACATACTGATTACCTGGACAGAGATAAAAAGAACAGTAACACGAATTATAAATATTCTTGCTTCTGAGTTCAGAGGAATATTTGTAGGAGGATGGAAATTTTGACTAGAATCATAGCAAACTCCAAACCTTCTTTTCATGTATACTTTCCATTTCTGAACTTTTGAATCTCTTACCAGGAAGTTTTTGGGTTTATAAACACAAGCCAAATTGAAATGGAAATTATCTATGTGCTTTTATATTTAATGCCAGAATTATCAGCACTGATGTTAACATGGGCTTTAAAGGAAGACAGACAGTTTTAGCTTTCTGCTTCCACTCATGAACTCTGTGACTATAAACTTGTTATTTCAAATACTATGCCTCGATTTTCTCATCTGTGAAAATGGAGACATTAAAATTTTGGACTTTTTTTAAAGATTTATTTATTTATTTGAGAAAAAGAGAGAGAGTGTGTGTATGTGAGCCAGGGGAGGGGCAGAGGGAGAGAGAGAGAATTTCAAACAGACTCCCTGCTGAGCGGAGAGCCTGATGTGGGACAGATGTGGGCCTCGATCTCAAGACCCTGAGATCATGACATGAGCCAAAATCAAGAGTTGGATGCTTAACCAACTCAACCACCAAGCACCCCTAAAATTTTGGACTTCTATAAAATAGGTGAAGTGATCTTCATGGAGTAATTAGAACAGTGACAGGCATGTTAAGTGCTTAATAAATATTATCTATTGTTATTGGATTCCAGGAAAAAGGTTTTCAAAGCTCAAGATTTGTTTCATTTTCAGTTTGTAAAAAATGTCTGATGGATCAGATAATTCTGTGGGTTAAAGAATCGTGTAGGGATTCACTACAGACTGAGTTATGAGACCTGAATTTGCCTTTCTTAGTTTTGTTTCCTAGATCATTTTACTTTTCTTTGCTACAAATTTGTCGGTGCTAAAGAGGAAATGATAGTACCTGCCTGTATATCAGAATTTTAAATCTAGAAAAGTTGACAGGAATTGTCAATTGCAATTTATTTATTTTACTGAAAAAAGTGAAAAAAAATAGAAACCACGGAAGTTTTATGGCAGTATGAATTAGAAACTAGCAACAAATTTCATTCTAGTTTATGTCTTTGGTTAGACAAATGAATTGTGCACAAATTAGAAATGACACATCTTGTACTAAGTCTGGCTTTTACTTTTATAGTAAACTCTCTGTCCACATTTGGAATCTTTATTTAAAATGATATTTTGGTTTATAACTGACTTTCCAGATTTACATAATCAATCTATTCAGTGGCCTATTTAGTATATTGGGAGTGGACCATTTTCAAACACTTCTCCACTATAAAGAAAATTATTTTCTTTATAATAATAGTGAAATAAATAGCAATAATTCCAAAAAAGAAGCATAGACATAAAAATTTTCTTTCGTTGAACCTTGTATATGTAACTATGCAAGTGGAAACAAATTAATTAAATACTATAATAAGAAAGGAAAACAATAATTAATACTTTTTAATTACATTATTGCATTAAAGAAGCAGAACAAAAGACACATATGTAAGTGCTTCCAAAGGGTAAACTCTGCAAGTTTCAGATAACAATTTGCAAACAGAATGGTGAGCTGAAGTAATTAAAGTTCTGTTTTCTTAACTAAATAATCACTGGGATCATGCTTATTTAAGTATAGTGCTTAAGTGTAGGAATCTGTAGTACCACAAAGACAGCATCATCCAACTCAGCACTGACCTGGTGTAGACTCACATTGACTCAGTGGCTATTCTGAGCATCTCTTCCCAACTCTTTGCTCAGTGTCATCAGATTGGCAGTTTGAGATTAGTCATGGAAGATGTAGTATACCAAAGAAATCAGGAAGTATAACAACTCAAGGTTATTTCTTCAGGGATCCTATTGTTAAACATTTACCTGTACATCACAGATCACCTGTACTCAGACAGAGTCCAAACTATTTCAAACTGTTGAGGCGGTACTCTCAAAACAATGATCCATAGTAAGTCCACAGAGCTGGGAGCCAAGCGTAGAGTCAGCAGTTCCCTGAATTAACTTTCACATAGAAAGCAACATAACTGGAGAAATTGTTTAAAATGTAGATCGACAAAAAGTCACTTAAAATTGTTGGCACATGTTGATAATAAAAAGCAGAGCAATTTCAAATTGGTTTTATTATTCGTTCAATTTTTAACTTTATCAAGGTATAATTTATTTGAGTGTATTCAAAGTGCACAATTTGATGAACATTAACAGCTGTATACTCTGTGCATCACCACCACTGTCAGTGAAGAAACATTCCTATAACCACCAAGATTCTTCTTGCCCTCCTGCCCCCACAGCCCTAGAGAGCAACTGATAAGATTTTTGTCGCTAAAGATTAATTTTTATTTTCTAAAAGTTTAAATAAATGGAATCATGTACTACATACTCTTTTGTGTCTAGTTTTTTCCCACTGAACTGTAATGATTTTGAGATTCACCCAATGTGTTACATTCATCAGTACTTTATTCTTTTCATTGCTGAGTACTTTCCCATTGAATGCATATGGCACCTTCACTTTGGCTATAAATTCACATACTGATGGGCCTTTCGATTGTTTCCAGTTTGGGGGTTCTGTGAGTAAAGGTGTACACATCTTTGTGAGGGTAAATTTCTTTAGGGGTAAATTACTAGAAGCGGAGTGTCTGGGTTGTATGGTTATGTTTTACTCTTTAAAAAAACAGAAAATTCCCTAAAGCGGTTGAACCATTTTGCATTCCCCAACAGTGCAGGAGCCTTCTAGCTGCACTTAGAAGTAGCAGTTCACTCTCTCCTAGCAGTGGCATAAAAGTCGCACAGACCCTACTGGGGCTCGGTGAATCACACAACTTTCCCAAAACAATCAGTATGGCTTCTATTTGCCCAGTTTTGCAACACATGTTTATGGTAGCTGAGATCTGAGTCAGCTCCGCTATAAACCATATGCGGGGGGGGGGGGGGGAAGGAAGTAGTTCCCTAAAGGGAAACTGAGGCACTAGGAGGCAGGATTCTAGGAGGCCAAACATCAACATAATTCTACTATGCAATTCCATTATGTACAGAAAACTCTGCTAGAAATAACAGCTTTTTACTTGGAAATGTATAATAACAGGAAAAATCCATTTTTATTTGGAATAATAGTGCAGTGAAACACAGCACCTAATAAACATGCTCAGAACATTTAACAAAGAAACCGATGGGTGGGTGTTGGGAAAGACATATTAAGTCCATTGCTTTCCACTCCTTTTGTTTGTTTGTTTGTTTGAGAGTCATAGAAATCTGTCTGTAAGGCAACTGGGTGTACTCACTAAAGGCAGATGGTTGTGTTCTCTTGCTTGGTAACATAGAAAGTTGGAGAAGGAGGTGCAGCTGGCCAGGTGGGGGAGGCTTTAGAAATGTGTGTGAGGCCAATGCTAACTTTAGGGATCATAGAATTTACATAAACCTAAAACTTTGGAATATTTGTTAACTTGACAAATTATGTTCTAGAACCTTCGAACATTACTGCTATTATTCAGCCTTGGCCTTCTAGAAGGGGCAAAGAAGGGAAGAGAGATGAATCAGTCAACATGCCCATTTTTCAGCTGCTTAGTATGTTAAGTCAGCTCTCTTTATGGGTACAGAACCTGATGTTTTCTCATCCCATGTCCATTCTTTATAAGCTGTTTGTGATTTCTGAAAGTTATTTAACTTAGTAATTTTATTGACTTTACATTCTATACCTTACCACCACTTCTTATCCCCCTCACCTTGCTCATCTGACTATATATACATATATTTATATTTATATTATATATATATTAAATATATATATATAATATAGATATTATATATTAAAATACATACATTTAAAGGTATATATGTAATATATAATTGTGTGTGTGTATATATAATATATACTTTTAATTTTATATATTTTATATTGTCCTTTTTTCTCCATCCCCTCAGCAAAACAAAAACTCCATAAGGGATCCCTATTTTATTTGTTCTTTTTCATTTGTTGTATTTCTTTTGCCAGGAAAACCTCTTAGCCTGAAGTAAGCACTTCAGAATCTTTGTTCGATATTTTCTGATTTGTTTTGGATAGGCAGGGGAAAGTTAAAGACGAGACTAGGACCTTGCCTAATTTACTTGGTGATATATCTTAAGCATCCACAATAGTGCCCCAAAACAGTAGTGTCTTAACAACCATTTGTTGGATGAATTAAAGATACCCATTCTTTAATCCTTCTTTGGGAAGGAGACAATGTTAACTGTTGGGTAGGGAAAGAAAGCAGAAGTAACAGTGGTTTGAAAGAAATGCTGAAGATTTGTAATAATGATTGTGGGGAATTGTAAAAGTCGTCGATCAGAGACTGCCAAAAGGATTTCTCAGTAGAGGAAACCCTGTATTCGTAGTGGCCACGGTCAGCATGATTATATGATTTCCTCCAACAATGCTCGGCTCTCAAGGACAAGAAAGTAGATGGTTTCATTAACCTAGCACCACCACCCTCTAAAGTAATTGATCTCCTGTTTGATAGAAGCCTTTGTGGTGTGTCATGGTATACAGACTGGTTGGGAAGAAAAGCAAGCACACAGGGGATGGGAGAGCCTGGGGCCAACGGCAAGGGTGTAAGGGTTAGAAGACTCGGGGGAGAAGGAATAGTGGGAGGAGTGAGAGACTGAAAATATGACTGATGTCGTCACAGAATGGGACCTCAGACTTTATCACTGAGGAAGTATTCTAGTTTCTAGGCGATAAGATTCATTCTGAGACCAAGGTAAAATGTCAGCACAAAGTAGAAGAGTGGTGTTTGAGGTTTGCGAGGCATGGGGTATGGGTGGAGAGGACCAAGGAAGCGAGAACTAGGTTCTCTAGGAGTCAAGTTGGAGATGTGGACTCTGAGTCATATCCGCTATCTCCTAACAAGGATGCCTGAGGAGTCTGGAGTTGACGGACTTACCGCCTGATAGTAGGAGGCGGATTAGGAATTTATTTGGGAAATCTGAGAAAATACTCAAGTTCGGCTATGACACATAACCCAGTGACACATTGTTAGTCTCTTTCTGGGTCTTTCAGGGACCCTGTGAGTCCACGTCTGGTACTGGTTTCTCTGCAAGTAATCAGGGGAAAGAGTGAAAGGGCCAGGAGGTTTCTGCTGTGTGTGGTGTAACACGAGAGCTACCCTTCCTCCTTGAGTGGCCAGAGAGGCAATCGGCTCTCGCCTAAGGATCTCATCATCTGATGGAATCATCGGTTCTCCACCTGTGAGGCGAAAGCCAGGGGGTGAAAAAGGAAAATACTGGCAAAGATGATCCTTTTCACAAATTCCTCAGCAGCTCTGTTTAAAAAATACAAAAACTGGCATTACTTTTTCTATTTCTCTTACCCTCCTCCCAGGAGTCAATAAAAATGATCTACTAAATATTTATCTCGCTGAAGTTTTCTTACTTTAAAATGTGTCCTTCTTGAAGGCTAAGTGTATGTGGAAGTGATACATATTTTCTTTATGAATAACTAATCAATAATTGAAAGCCTTGTCATCATTATAGCCCTACTTGAGCACGCTGTCATAAAGCGGTGATTGAACTTGAAAGGCACACGGTTCTCTTTCTTCATTCAATTTTCCTTTGCCTGAATTAATTACATGTTCAGGACCCTTTCTGCTAGTGCATAGCAGCTGTGAAATGAGAATACGGTGGTTCACTTTTTTGTATCCTTGGAGTGAAAGGTAGACAAGGACTGGAATAACCATTACGGAAGAGTGACTCTTTGTCCTGGTTGGAAAAATATGAGGAATTTAAAGAAAAAGAAATAGTGTGAGTATGAAAAAAAAAAAAGTCAGGAAATTAGTATAAAAAAAGTGGTTTCTGGGATGTTTGGAATCCCATTAAACCCCTTTTTGCTTCCATATGTTTGGTAAGTTATAAGGTATCAAAGGGGGCACCTTGCTTCAATTTAACATGCTTAACGGGATTTCAGAATTCAACATAACTAGTGCAGGCAGTTCTCAGCAGCCCACAGCTCAATGTCATTCTTTAATTGATATTTCAGAGTGCCTGGACTCAATCTCCCACCTGCCAATTCAGCAGGAAGCCCAGTCTGATACGTCAGAAATTCCCAGGGGTCCCTACTGTCCTAGCTGCTTGCTGATGGATCATAAATTCCAGCTCCTTCTAGAGGCCAAGAGAATCCTCCCTGGGGCCATCTGATGGCTGCTCCCAAAACCGTCAGTGTACAGACAAGTATGCTGCTGTTCCAGGCGCGGGAAATCACCGAACTCACCGTGGTCGGACTCGCAATGTCCATCGCTGCACCTGGGCCGGCTCTGTGCTCCCAGAGCTGCTTCCGGCATGCTTTGACTAAAAGTGTGGGAGGAAAAGAGGGTGCCAAAACTAGGTCTGTGGCACCAGCAAACTATAGGCCTACGTGCAAGAGCAGTAATAGGCTCTTACGAAAACCTAGTCCTAAGAATTTCAATCTTTTTAAATAAAAAATATAAAATCATCAGTTTTAAGTACATAATTGAGTATAAAAGTGAGTATTTACTTAGAATGAGGAAATGTATCATAACGTGTCGCAGAATCCTGGGAGATTCAGGTCCCCCAGTTTGCCAGAAATACTTCATAGACCTAGTCCTTGAGTGCGTACCCTCCCTCATAGAACATTTTGAACTCCGAACAACTCCTCGGGACAGTCCCCCAAACGGAAGTTCTATTAGTTTCGTGATAAGTTCACCTCTGCCTACATAGATCGTGTCACCTCTGGGTGCATTGCCGATTACCCGGGGTTCTGCCAGAACCATTTGGCCCTTGCCATTTGGCTGCTTTGCGCATAGCCACCACTGAGGTTGTCTGCACCGGCTGGAGTCTGGGGAGTGCTCAGAGATTTGGCCCACTCACACCATCACCTCCTCTTCCTCACTTTCTGGCCAGGACTGGTCCTGCCCATGAAGCCCAGGCTACCGTGGTTTCTTGAGGTTTGAATGGGGATATGACTTCTTTTAGTCTTTATCTGGTGAAGGGGCCCCTTGACGAAATGGAGCAGTTCTGCCACCATAGACCACTTTAATGTTATTCAGTTGTATTTATATTTCCTATCCCTAGTAAAAGATGTGCAGTGAAGGGCTCCCTCAACCCCAGCACCCCTCTCTCCCGCCATGCAATTCTTTTCCTCAATGGTCTTGTTTCTTGGGTAGCATTATAGAACTGTATTTTGCAAAGATAAAAAATAAAAAACAACTGTGTATGTATGTGTTGATGTTAAGCTCTCCCATTCTTTTTTAACATACTAGAGTAATTTAACTTATTCTGTTATGATAGAATTTGCTATAATTCTCTGCTGAGAATGATCTGAGTACAACGCTTATAGGAGAGCTGGAAAAGAAGGAAGTTCTTAGACATCTTTCTCGATTTCTTTTACAGTGACATTTTGTCTCGTATTGTGTGGGATACTCTGCTTTCCTTTTCTTAGCATTTACCAGGCATGAAGTTTTCTTTTGTTGTAGCGTAGTATTTTGCTTTGTCACCCAAGTGCTACTATGTGAGTTCAGTCTGATTAAATTCATTAATATGACTGATTTTTTCTGTTATACTATTTCAGATGTTTTCTCTTTTCATAACTTTAAATATATATATAGACTCCCTGTGAAGCCAATGGTGGTATATGTGCTAGTTATATTTACCTTTGTGTTGATAATATACTTAGCCTTCTTTATTCTTTTATCTGTTACAGAAGACATCGGAATATTTACTTTTCTAACTTTGGCTAATTTTTTAATTACTGCAGATTATATTATTTACATTTTGATCTGATCTCATAATCTTAACATTTGTTTCAGTCTTGAATCTATGGTTAAATAGATTTAGTGATCACACAAATTTCTTTAATGTGGCTTCTTCAGTCATTTCTCAATTGGTAAAATCTTGCTCAGTGTTAGATTGCTCAGGAACAGATGGGAACAATTCCCTTGGATTCTTGCATTTAGTATCCCTCTTAAATATATAGGTTGAAATAGTCTTTTATTTCAGGGAAGTCTTAATAAATTATATCCTTATATGTTTGTGTTGTCTTCTTTTATTTCAATTTATTCTTCTATAATTCCTAGTATGGTATCTTGGGTATCCTTGGTTTATCTCACATATCTATGAAAATGTAATAGAGTGCTTATCTATATATATATTTTTTCTTTTTCTCTATGAAGAAAAGAAACTAAAAAGGCAGGTGGCCAGGAGAAGCAAATAAATCTTCCTTCAATACTCATGTCTAGATTGTGGTCAGACATCAGCATGTGATTTAACCTCCTCCAGGTCTCATTGGAATTTGCACTGGGATGTGCAAAGTGGGTGCCCCTAGATTCTTGAAGACAATATAGGTTTTGTTTCTGTGGGAGCTCAGAACAGTCTCGGAAGAGTCTCGGTCCAGTGTATCACGTGGCAATATGATTGGAGGGAAACGTGAAGCCTCTCAAAATTACGTCATCCACCCCAAACATAGCGATATTTACCCTACAGACTTTGAAATGTAAATTTTTGAAAGAACTTTACCTATTTGCTATCCTGTCTCCTCATAAGACTTTCTAAAAATTTTGAAAATTCTTTATGTTATCTTAGGAAACAATCTCTCAAAGAATAGAAATCAGATTTTGTAAGAGTACAGACTATCGAAGGGTAATTCCTTATAGATATTTGGCCCTGGCAATGAGAAGTGGACCACATGGTCCCTGAAGGAAAGGGTGTAGGAACTTCAAGCTTCAGCGTAACTGATGCATTGCCAGAAGGTGTAGGTTTTACACCAGATCAGTAATCATATTGGCCAATATATCCCTAATATTACTGGTTCAGACCAGGTCCAGGGCTACCGGAGGTGTGGCTGACTTAGCTCCACACCGATTCCCCATTCTTGTTCCTTTGAGAGTCCTTCTGATTTCTTGCTGTGACTAGGAAGATCCTTGTCAGTGACATCCTGTAAGGCTCAGGCATAGGGACAGAAAAGGGGCACCAGACCCAAGACTTGCATGATAAAAAAGAAAAGGAATCTAAAGGAAGTGAGTAGAGCCTGCAAAGCATGCCAAAACATACCTCTGATTTAATTCTTCAGCTGCTCAGTGAGTTACGTATCTGCTGTTCAATAGATATCACACATATTTTCCTGTTCTCAGTGTTTCCTCTTTCCGCTCTCTGTCAGAGATAGAGGAGAATGAAATATTTCTCTCTGCACCTACTGCAATCAATTTTGTCAGTAAGTACAGATCTTAAAACAAAACTATCTTGACCCTCTCATAAAAGAAGGTATTTTCAATTGCTTGCTGATAGCTTGAAAGTACACATCATTTTTCACATGCATACTCCTAGTAATTTGTCATGTGTCTGGGCATTTCATGATCAGCAATATTTTACCATCTATCCACCTCTGCTCTTTCAAGGGTCTGTTTTTAACACTGAGACAATACACTCCATCCAGTCAATAAAGAACATTCCAATGTGATGGTGATTAACAACGTATACTCAGATGTCAGACAACTTGGTTCAGATGGGCAATTTACTTAATTCTCTCTCAACCTTCAAAATAGGGATCATGTCAGTATCTACCTCATAGGGTTGTGATGAAGATAAGATTCAGATACTTAAAAACATGTATCAGGCACCTGCTGTGATGTACTATGATGAAAATGTGAGCTAAGGTGATCGAGACTATAGGGAGACAGAAAAAGCAGCTCCAGAAAGGTTTTCTTTGAGCAGAGATCTGAATCAAGTGGAGGGAAAAAGCAAGTCTTGCAAATATGGAGGGAGAGGAGGTTCCAGGCAGAGGAAAGAACGATTAAAATGTGCTGTGTTGGGGATATTATTGTCATGTTTGAGGAGCTGGGGGGATTGTGATATGATTAATGACATCATGACATGCTTTTTACACTGCTGAGGCCTAGCAAGTCCTCCACGCATCTTAGCAATTCTGCTTAGTATCTGAATCACAGGAACAGAAATATTTCCCCCTTTTATTATCTTGTTTAATGTAAGAGGACCTAATTATACCAACCGTAGCACTGAGACTACCTGCAAACTCTCTTGTTCTTAAGCAAGCAGGTTCTCTGCAATGAAAAGATAAAAGTTGACTGAGTTTCTCTGTGGGACAGAGCAAGGAGCAACGATTTCTGACTGGCCCCATTCAGAAGTATTACAGGACAAAATGATGCCTTTCTGAACTTAGACTCTCCAGAACTGATGGCCTCAAGACGACAAGCCTGAAGGTGGATGGGAAGAGCTGTACCGCATATGAGTTCCTAAAGCCAGGGTCTTTCTAGAGAGTTCCAGGCTAAGAAGAAGCCACAGTCGACATGCAGACTGTAGTGTGGAATGCTGTTCTCGTCATTTGGAGTATGTATTTATTATGTGAGCAATATGTATTGTAGAAAATTTATTGATAAATAATATTATTTTAGAAATTTATAAAATTGATTGTAGATATTTATTGTAGAACATTAAGACGGTATAGACATAAAGAAGGAAGGGAGAAGAAGAAAGGATGTGGGAAGGAGGAGAAAAGTGGAGGAAGAAATCATCTACTAAGCTACTAGCCAAACATAAGTGCTACTCTTGTTTTATTAATTTCTTGAATACAGATTCAGTGAAAATACACATATCTTTAGTAACCTACTATCTTCACTCAACTTCTGATATCTACCATCTTTTCCCATAAATACATTTAACCACATCTTTTTTAAAGGCTGTATGGTTATCCATCATGAAGTTGAGCTATAATTTCTTGTAACCTTATGATACTCTCCCTTTGTAATGTTAAACATGTTATTTCTCTCCACATACAGTAACTGTGTTTCCAACATCCATGGAAGGAGAGAACACATAATGGTAACAATCACCCAGGAAAGCAGTGGCATCTTCTAAACCTGAGTTTGTGGACTAGTGACCACAACAGCATCTATCTGCATTTGAAAATTCATTTAGGGAGAGAGGGAAGTAGATAGATGGGATGTTAGGACTCTTCGATTTGCTCACAGGCTTGATACACAAATAAACTCTTAGACTCCTTGCAAAGTTTCAGCTCTCCCCTGTCCCACTTGGATTGCAGCTGCTCACAGATTACAATGCATGAAGATGAAAGGAGGTGGTCTTCAAAGTATGGTTCCAGGATCAGCAGCATCAGCATCCTCTTGTAACTTGTCAGAAATACTAATTACCTGGCCCCACTCTAGACCTAATGAATCAGAAGCTCTAAGGATATGGCCCCGCAGTCTGTTTTAGCAAGATGTGTTAGTGATTCTGATCAAATCAGAGAACCACCCAAAGGCAGAGAACATAACATTTGTATCCTGTCACTATCAGTAATCAGACCTGTGACTTCCCACTCGTTGCATCCTCTGAGCTTCAGTATTCTTATTCATAAAAAAATCAAAAACACAAGAAGCAAACAAACATTGCATTTATGATACAATTGTAAAGATTCAATAACAATTTCTGTGAAAAGAATAGGCTGTGCCTGGCATATGATATGCACATTGATCCAGGGATTATCTATGATTCTAATATGTGACAGGTACTGGAAGACAAAGGGAAGAAGGTAAATATTTTCTTGGCCCTCATTCAGTAAGGGAAAAAAACTGCAGTTTTTTTAAAAAAAATCAATTAAATATCATATTTGTCTTGATAACACGTAGTTGAGGCCCAAGGAAGGGAAGGGGTAATTGTGTTTGGGAAGGACAAGAAGTCAGGAAACTCTTCACAGGGGAGAAAACCATGAGCCACAGAGAGTCCAGAGTAAATTAATTCTGGGAAGTGTGAAGAGGCCAGGGCTTGTGGCCATGGTAAAATGAGGTCACTATATATCCGTGAATGACACATGAATGAGACAGCAGAATTTCCTGCAACAGTGGGTGTCTGCCACAAGAGGAAGAGAGAGGTCGACGAGGAAGCCACAAGTAATTAGAAGAGACAAAAATTTAAGAAAGAGGAAAAGATAAGAGGAAAAACAAGCCAGATCCTAGAGGTCTTGAATGGCCTTTGTATTTCTGGTTCCAAACAATATCAATGTCCTTGTTTTGTTTTTCTTCCTT